>NC_089230.1:51143644-51448149 GCF_963924675.1 Phocoena phocoena
ATGAGAGATAGGAGGGGATGCTTGTTCTAGGGAAAGAGGATGAATTCGTTTGGGACATATAAAACAAGTCACCCCCTAAATATTGCCTAAATATTGATTCACTATTCTCTCCTCCTTCATATGTCCTGCACCTTTTAATCTGCCATGTGGGAAAAGCATTTATGCAGCAATGCAACTCATGCCACAATCACTGACCAGGGACCAGCTGTGGACCAGGCACAGGCTTAGGCTCCTGTTGTCAAGGAATCCCTCGTCTAGTGGGAGGTTGGAGTGCGTGCTCTGACAGACCTGAGGGTTGGCGAGGTGCTCAGTGTAGGCGGTGAGTCTTCTTTCTGCACATGCAGAGCAGGGCATGGACCTCTCACAGACAGGGCTTCTGAGATTGTGGCACCAGAGACCCAGGACAAGCACAAAATGCCCCTCCATTCTGCTGCGTCCTTCTTGTCTCAGGGCTGTGGCACCAGAGACCCAGGACAAGCACAAAATGCCCCTCCATTCTGCTGCGTCCTTCTTATCTCAGGGCGACACCAGTGGAGGCGGAAAGGACCTGAAGTCGTTTTGGCATCACAGCACTACAGAGGTCTATTTGGAGCTTCATGGAACCTGGTTACAGCAGGCCCGGGGCCCACTGAGACAGGACTGATCAGGAGGGGTCTTTAAAACTCTAACATGGGTCAGCATTTCAACCTGCTGGAGGAGATCTGTTTTCCAATGCTCTATTCCCTGGGAGAGCAGAGAAGCTCTGTGTAGAGGGGGAGGCTGCTGCCCTTAGGAGTAGCCTCCGGTGCTCCAGGCTCCTGCCAAGAGCAGGCACTTCTGGCCTTTCTCTGTCACAGAAGGTCACTCGGGCCGCCGCCTTGGACTCGAGGGCCAGGTGGGGACAGGAGGCACCAGGTAGGTGCCAAGGCCCGAGGCCTGCTGTCTCATGGCCTCCCTCTCTGTGCTCTACCTTCCAGCCTCAAGCCCTTTTCCGGACAGGCAGGACACCCGGCGGCCAAGGAGCAGGAACCCCTCTACCTGGTCCGTGGAGGATGTGGTCTGGTTCGTGAAAGACGCAGACCCGCAGGCTCTGGGGCCCCATGTGGAGCTCTTCCGGAAGCATGTACGCGCAGTGGTGGGCCTGGGGGCGGTCGGGGGCTGCGGGGGGCTCTGCGCTATGCCCGGGCGCACCACTCAAGGGAGGCCAGACGGAACCACAGGGTTCTCAGAGCGGACCAACCACCTAGTTTTGTTTGTCCCATCCGTTCCCTCACTTTGGCCTTTATCAGGAGTGCCTGTTTTCCTGCCCATCCATCCGTCTGTCTGTGCGTCCGTCTGTGCATAAACAAACATTTATAGCACACCTACAATATGCCAACAGACAGTGCCTATTCCTAAGCTGCTTTGAGGATTAAATGAGAAAATGCACATAAAGTGTTCAGTACAGCGCCTGGCTCGTAGATGACCTTTGGTTAGCAGGCCATCTACACATTCACATAATTATTTAGGAGATTCTAAAATATGTAAGGATGGTAATTTTTTTAAAAAAGGTAAGAATTAGTACTTTACCTGCCAAGCTTCCTATCTCAGTTATCGACTGTTGCTATAACCTGTCACCACAAACGTAGTAGCTTAAAACCACACAAGTTTATTATCTTACAGTTCAGTGGGTCAGGAGTCTGACAGGGGTCTCACCGGGCTAAGACCAAGGTGTCGGTGGGGCTGACATTCTTTCTGGATGCTCTAGGGAGAACTCATTTCCTTCCCTTTTCAGCACTGAGATCCGCCCTCATTCTTGGCTCCTACCTCGCTGTCCTCATCCTCAGAGCCAACAACATCAAGCTGAGTCCTTCCCAGGCTGCCAACTCTGGTTTTTTCTTCTGATTTCTTCTTCCACTTTGAAGGGCCCTGTGATTGCACTGTCTTCTCCCTCCCCAGTAATTCAGGATACGCTTCCTATTTTAAAGGCAGCTGATTAGAAGCCTTAATTCCATCTGCAGCCTTAATTCCCCTTTGCCAGGTAACCTAACATATTCACAGGTTTCAGGGATTAGGACGTAGCAAGGACCGCAGAGGGGTTATGTTTAGACAGATCTGGGTGGGAGGACTCTGGCTTCCTTCCAGCATGACAGGAGGCAGTGGAAGTCTAGGAAGTGGGGGAAAGAGAGAACATTCGGCAGTGAGGCCCCTGGGAGGGCCCGCAGATGAGCTCTGAGTGACGCAGGGTAGGTGCTCCATCACTGCTGGCTGAGTGGCTGGCTGGATAGAGGAATGAGAGGGGCTGCTCTATGAGTCCTGTACTGTGCCTCTTCTCCCCACCTGAGCACCCAAAATCTCTACCCTTGGTCTCTAGTAATCTGAAAATAGCACTATAGGTGAAGGAGGAAACCCAGCCTTACTAAGGAGTGATACAGTGTGGTAGTACAGGGGGAATGATCGGCTACAGCAGTGAAAAATGTGGTACCTGTTGGTATGCTCTCGGGGTTCTTGTACATGTAGCATAGATGACCTTTACAGTGTCCCTCCCACCTTCCCACCTGCATTAGGTGTTCTTTTTTTTAATTTGTATTTATTTATTTTTTGAACTTATTTATTTTATGTATGTATTGTTTTGGCTGCACTGGGTCTTCATTGCAGTTCAACATGCAGTCTGGAGGGTTACCATTCTCAGAGACAAATGGGAGCAATATCAGGACCTCAGAGGATTGGCATTCCCTTAGTAATTATTTGTGCTAAACCCTCAGATGAAGCAGGTGCATTATTTAGTTGTATGCCACCTAGTATTATTGACAGGGCCAAAAAAACACCTGAAATCCCTTATAGAGTGTTGTTAGCAATTTGGTAATCAGCGAAAGGCAGGTGAGTGTCCCACGGAAAGAAACCAGAGATTAGGATGATGGATGGAAGTCAGGGCCTTATACCAGCACCTGGAATGGAAAGGTAACTACTAGTTTCAGGGTCTAATGGGGTGATACTTTGCCTTAGTCAGTCCAGGCTACTGTAACAAAGTACCACGGACTGGCTGGCTTAGGAACAACAGTGATTTATTTCTCAGTTCTGGATGCTGGAAGTCCAAGATCAGGTTGCCATCAAGGTCTGCTTTTGGTGAGACCCTTCTTCCAGGTTTCGGACTGCCATCTTCCCATTGCATGAGGACACTAACCCCATTCACGAGGGCTCCACCCTCATGACCTAATTACTTCCCAAAGTCTCACCTCCAAATACCACCACTTGGAGGTTAGGATTTCAGCATATGAATTTGGGGAGAGGGTAGGGGGGGCACATTCAGTCCATTGAATACTTCTTGCTTGTTTAGCCCTAGATTGGATGAAGAGATAAATGTATGTGGGATATTGGGAGTATGGCTGGGACTATGTTAGATTCCTTCAATCAGGAGAGAGCAGGAATATGAAAGATCCAGTGTATCATATGACCCCAGGGAGAATATGGGAAGAGGAGCACATAGTATTTGTAGGCTTTCGTTTATTTTCTTAAGGTCTTGCCTTGGGACTAAAAGAATATGCATCTAAGTAAATCCATATTCCCTTACTTTACTCCCTGACCATACTCTAACTGTGGCCACTATTTGATTACTTTGACCACTTTCTGGGTTTTCTTTTTTCTGATTCTGTTCCACCAGGAGATTGATGGCAATGCCCTCCTGTTGCTGAAGAGTGACATGATCATGAAATACTTGGGCCTAAAGCTGGGACCTGCACTGAAACTCTGCTACCATATCGATAAACTGAAGCAAGCCAAGTTCTGAAGGTGTTTAAAAGATAGAAGCAAAATCCAGACAACAGATCTCCAGATCATCTTCTGCCTTACCAACATTTGCCACCATCACAAAGATTCTCTCCTGAAAAAGGACAGCCACAAAGACTTGGTCTTTTTATAAAACTCGTGCATCTTGACCTTTTAAAAAATTCAACATGGTCCTTTTGAAAGGTTCTTCTGTGTTAATGATTTGCCAAAAAATTACAAAGAAGCCTGTTATTTTTAACATTTCTGGTAGGTTGGTTGCTCTTAGGGTGGGTACTGCTTTTATAATGAGAGTGTGGGGAACTGAATGCTATCACCCAAGGAAGACGCTGGAGACGTCCAAGGATGTGAGAAGAACCTTTGTCCCTGCAGGCTCTGTGGGGACGCCCACCGCAGCACTACCTGTCTTTAGCTCTGACTTGGGGACCCTCTCATTGTGAGCCTTGCTTAATTCAGCTCTGGAAGCTGTCTTCTGAGGATAAATGCCTCACCTTGCACTATCTGGAAAACTTGAATTCTTTTGCTCTCTGAAAGAGAAGGAAAAAAAATCTTTTCTATCCCTAGTTATCTGAAGTACTGTGTTGCCCCACTAGAGGGCAGACTGCTAATGTATTTTCCGGACCCTCACTTCAGCAGCCTGATACTCAATACCCAGTGGATGGATTAGGGTTTCTGTGAACAAGACCTAGCCTACACAGACACAGGGAATTTATTCCACAGTCAGCACCACAGATTGCAACTTGGGAAGAAACCGTCTTCTAGAAGGTTCTAGTTCATATCCAATCATTACTGACTGACTGAGGTGCACCAGCAGCAAAGTCAAGAATTTGGAAGCACGTTCTTCCCAGATGGGGCTTTGGAGTTCCTTCCCTTCCAGAGTCATTACTGAGGTGTCGATGTATTGGCATGCCGGAGAGCTTAGTGACATTTAGCCATGGTGTTTCTTTAAAAAAGAAGAAAGATGTCTCTACTAAGCTTTGAAATGGGAGAGTGTTGATTTCTAGTTACATCGTGGGATTATATAGTTGTATGTGTGGCTAATTTTAATAATAATAGCATGTACACAGACATGCTATTATTGGGTTTAATTCAATTTACAAATAGGTTTTCCTTTCTCACCGTGGAGTAATAGAAAAAAATTGATTTCTACCCTTTTGCAGCTGTGTCCAGGGACGGACAATGAATCCACCATTTACTAGGCAGAAGGGCAGCCTTGTCTCCATTCTTCTTTTGATCCTTTTCCTTTCTCTCTCTCCCTGTCTCTTTTTTCCTTCCTCTCTCACTGAATAGGAAACATATCTTCAAAATGAATTTGCCTTTGCCGTGGGCATGTCCTCTTCCTTAAAAAACGTCCGTAGTGTTGTAAGGGAGGAGATGAATACTAGACTTTGTGATCTCTGGGAGGGGGAAGGTCAAGGGCCACTCAGGGCCTCCCTTGGCCCAAATGCAAATCAGAAAAGGCACACCGTCCTCGGGATGCAGCCTGGACGGGCGTCTTGGCCAGTGAGTGGAGCAGGGTGGGATTGCAGCCTTCTCACCCCTCCACCAGGTGACCTTGTGCAGGACAAGACCTGTACAAACTTGAGGGCAGCCCTGGGTAGATCGGTATATTGATCCTCTATAAATCAGAACTTGGACAAGGATCATAGGAAACATTCCAAGCCATGCTCTTAGACCCACTTGATGAGTGGTATTTGAGAAAGCACATCAGAGCAAAATCCTTTTTAGACACGCAAATGGTGACGGACTTAAAGCGTGACAGAAAAGGGATAGAGCAGAGTGTCCTAAAACTGCCCACGGAACTGAGCTTGAGTTATCAGGAGAGCTGAATGTCTGTTGGTCCCGGCACCTGACAGAACTACCCTGAATCAGGCCTTGGGACAGTGTCTTCAAGATTTTGAAACAGTAAATGGACTCTGTCCCTCAAAGTTTGTAAATCGTGAACTGCTCACTGCTGATCTGGAGGGTTCGTGCCCCGGTCCGGGAGGATCCCACGTGCCGCGGAGCGCCTGGGCCCGTGAGCCATGGCCGCTGAGCCTGCGCATCTGGAGCCTGTGCTCTGCAACGGGAGAGGCCACAACAGTGAGAGGCCCGCGTACCGCAAAAAAAAAAAAAAAAATACCATGGGTAGTGTATATATTCAGAACGGAAAATCCCATGACAGCCTATGTTCCTCACTCGACCATTTTTGCTCAATCCTCTGAAACTTGTGGTGCCTCTTGCATCAGTATACCTCATATATTTTCAAAACTTTCTACCATTCTTAGTAGTGCCTCCCTCGGTGCAAACACATCAACATTGGTGCCGCCAAATCAAAATCATCTGCAAACAATGTCAAGAAGATACTCGGAGTCGTTTTCAGGGGAGAGAGATTTTCCCATCTCAAGTCTAGGAGAAAACTGGGTCCACATTCATGTGGAACTGCTCTCACAGAGATGCTATCTCATTTTGCATTAAACTTTAAGCAGGACAGATTGCTGAAACCATGATATTTAAGGTTTGACTTTTTAAAAATCTCATTACTCTTGAAATGAATGCTGCCACATCAGAGAATAACCTAAGGAGGAAATTCTTCCTTTCCTGTTTTTGCACTGAAATGCAGTTAGCCAACCAAATTATTGTTGCAATACTGCAATTAAATTAATTTTCACCCCTTTCAAAAATCTTGTCAAACCAGGCAGTTAAATAGCTTAGCAAATGTAAAACATACCAGGCCATCTCCTCTAAACGGACCTTAGGCAGAGTCATGCCACGTGTGTCATTCTCATCTGAATGGGAGCTTATTTGGGGGCCCTTGAACTTGTACTGATGTGTTACTTGTTATTCCACGGCAGTAGATTTGCTCCAGGTTGTGGTAAACAATGATATAGTTTTGCATAATTTCAAATTAGTGTGTGTGTATGTGTGTTCACGTTCCAAACATTTCCAATTACACTTGTCTGTTAAACACTTAAAAAAAAAAATCTAGAGACAGTTCTATTGCCTAAGGCATTTAAAATATTTTATGAGGCACATTATTCCCTTTGTGAAGACTTCAGGTAAAAGAAGTGCATTTCGTCTGTGTGTGTGTGTGTGTGTGTGTGTGTGTGTGTGTGTGTTTCCTGACACTGTAGTGGGAAGAGCCTTTGAAAGTGGCTGGGAGTGTATCAGCTTTTGCATTTGCTCGGTTTCAAATGCCTTCCCAGCTTTGTAGCCCTGAGGCAGAACTCTCTCTAAGCTGTTACTGCCAAGTATCCCCTCTAACACCAACAGGGTGTGCCCTGGAGGCAGCTGGGGGACAGTGCTGGGGTTCTGGGCCTGCCCAGGTCAGGTGCTAACTGGACTCACCAAGCCAGCCCAGGCTCTGCTCTGTGTGACTAAGGGGACAGGCCTCGCCTGGGAGCCCAGTGGGCTGGTTTAGTGCCCACCAGCGCTTCCATCATTTCCCTTCGGCAGGGCTGCCTCGTATTTTCCTTTACAGCAGGAGAAAGGAGTGGGGAGCTCCTCAGGAAAACCAAATAGGATATTAAAATACACTGGGGAGGAATACTACGTGAGAAGGAAACAGTAAAGAAGGGAAGACAAAAATAACTGTCCTAGGAAGACGATAAGAGAGCACCTCTTCTAACAGGCCCAACCCTTTAAGCTACAGTAACCTATTTTTGTATTTATGTGCTGTATGGAAGATTTCTTATTTTATTTAAATTAAAAGTATGTTTTTTATTACTTTCTGAGATTGTTTTAGGAGAATTTTGTCATGGCTCTGAAGATGATTGGAAGTGCCCAGAAGTGACCAGGGACTTGAATTTAGTCATTGTCAGAAGGTCTTGAAAGATGGAGATACTCTGCTTTCTAAGGAGCTAGCCAGGTTTCCATACGTGTGAGTGGGAGGTGAGTGCTGTATGACATTTGCTCTGATCCGGTGCTTTTTCAACTCTTCTCCAATGGTTTAAGAGGAGGAGGAGGAGGAGATGGGACTCACGTTTTTTTCCTTAAACCTCAGATAACAAGACAGGCAATTGGGAAGGAGGAGATGATTTCTCAAAACGGCAATATTTTGTTAAGGAGAGGGATGAACACCTGTCCGTGGTCTTGGTTTATTTTTTGTTACAAACTCACTCCAAGAACTGGGTAGCTGCCCAGCTCTGCTGTGGTCTTGCCACGTTCCATGTTCCCCATGGCATGAGATGACCATGCTGAGAAGTCCAGCAGATGGTCTGCCGTCTAGAGGTACAAAGAGTCCTGTTCCCATCTTGTGATGTCACCCCAGTGGCTACTTTCACAGGACGCCCGGCCGTGCTGCCCCGGGAAGAGGGCTGGGAGCCTCAGCTTCCAGCGTGCCCTTCCCTCCAACCATTATCCTAATCGAAGACGATTCCTTCATGGACAACTGGAAGCTGGATTTTTGGAAATCTAGTATTTACTTGAAAGAGAATCATTCTTATTTATTGCCACCAGTTAAATATTATGGAAACATGTCTGCTAACAATTTGCTTTGTGTAATTTGTTCTAATGCTAATAAGCAACAGCTGGGACACTTCCTGTGGTAAATTCCTCTGTGGTTACAGTGGTATCATCACACATGGACTTCAACAAATCACTGTACTTGAGAAGAACGCTCACACTGGCTCTCCTAGGCTGCAGGAAATTCCCCTAACTTAGAAGCAGTTCTGGGCAAAAGCGTATTTTTAGAGGAGGATTTGCTTTTCTTTGCTCCCTGCTTTTCTAAACAGGGCCCCAGACCTGTGCTCTTAAAATCCTACATAGAGAGCCTGGGGTTCTCCTCACGCTCAGCGTTGACCTTGATTTCCTCCAGAGGAAAAACAGCAAGCAGAGCTAAAGAATGACCCTTTCCTCCAGGTCAACGTGCTGTACGCATAGTTGATATGGGGCACAAGAAGGGTGGAGACGAGTCCGAGGGCCAAGAGCTGCTCAGCAGTTGGTTAAGTAATGATAGCCGACAGTGTGGGCATCTTTCCGTCCAAAGGGTCTAAATATACCATTCGGACTTGCTCTGGGCTGCCAGCCCACCATTCTCTGCTCTGTAGCTCGACCACATGACCTGAGCCTTCGAGTTGGTTCCATCTATTTATTAGATGCTTGTTGTAAAGGCCAACACAAACGTCTTCTATTGATTGGATCCTACTTTGGAACACAACCAAAGCCTTGCTTCTCCAAACAGCTCACTATGAAACAACAGACTCACACTGGGTGTCATTTTACAGTAAGCATATGTGACCGAAGGCTACCTCCATCATAAATGTAGCATCCTCAAACCTTAGGCAGCCTCCACCTCCCCATCCAGCCTCCGCCTTCCCCACAGCCTGACCGCTTCTCATTAGGGGGAGTTGACTCCCATAGGAAGTGGCTTATTTCTCTGTTGGACAGCTCTGGTTGTGAAAACGTTATTTCTCAGGGAGACACAGATGTCTGTGAATCAGACACAGACGTTTGAGATGAAGCCAACTTTGCAATCTTTCTCTTTTTTAACAGAGCTTGTCCATGCAGTAACCACACCTATAATACAAATTGACATTGGCGAATAGATCCCTGCTCCACTACATTAGCGTAGAGGAGCAGACACTGAATATCAATGTGGGACTCAGATAGGTCATAGCCATCAGATTCATCAGCCCTGTCATGAAAAACTATCGAAATTCCTGTGGTCTCACACACACAAAAAAAGGGTGTCCTGGGAGAATCTTTAGTGTAGTTGTAAATCTGGTTGTGGTCACATAAGCATGTGAGTTACAAAAGTTTGCATGAATGAATCTATAAGTCCATGCACCTCATTAACTGGAAAAGACGCTACGAGACGTGGAAGCCCTATCTCTTAATTGTACTCACTGGTGATATAATAAACTAAGGAAGCTGAAGCTTTTAGTTTAGACAAAAACAAGTTATAATTGATGATAGAAAAGTAAACACAGTCGGTTGTGAATTTATGCAAGAGGTATACAGTTTATGACACCAAGCCCACATGGATTTCATGCTTGTGTGTGCACGCCCCAGCGAGTGTGTATTTGTGAGTTAGTGCAATAAGAGGTGGGAACTGGGGAAGGTTAGAGAAGGGATTGCAAAGGGAACTTTTGCTTTGTAGAGCACTCTTATTCAGAAGAGCTATCTAGCAATGATTTAGAAATCAGATCCCAAAGTACACATAACATGTAGTTTATGTAGTTTGCTTAGATAAAATTCTGGATTATGGAGCAGATTCTCGATGAAAATAAGTAGCTACAATTATATCTAGCACCTTGCACAGCGGCACCTGCCATATATTGTAAAAGGCACCTCATGCATATTAATTCGCTGAATGAACAAATGCTTGACTAATTTCGTATTTGATTCAAAAAGCCACTAGTTTCTTTTTGAACCCCATATCTTTACTGAAAGGAGAAGTGCCGAAGGGACAGGCCAAAAGAAGAGATAAGGCGTTTCATTGCCTCTGATTCCCCAAACGCTCAAAGAGGTCAACCCCACAGTCACTGACTTGCATTTCACTCCTCTTTTTGTCTTAGCCTCTCGTGTTCTACTGCAAGCATCAGAGAATAACAATAGATTCCTTACAGCTTTAGTTCTAAGACATCTTTTCCTTTTCCTACTCAATGCTTGGTGCCTCTCAGCATGAGTAGGGTCTCGGTGGGCTGGTTAACTGCTCAAGTACAGCAAGCATCTCCAGGAGGAAGAGAGCACCTTCCCTGAGCCCTGCACTCCCAGTACCTTGCTCACCTTGGAGAGGGCAGGTCAGTGGAGCTGGGTCTTCCCCGCAAGCCACTCTGTCGTCATGCTGATGGTAGCCCGCCTGGGAGTAGACGTGGGTAGAAGAAAAGCTTCCCCTGTCCTTTTCACTCTTTACCCATCTCCACCCTTGAGAGCAGATTTGGAGAGATCAGGGGCTTCTCTTTTTTCCACAGAAGGTTACATAGGAGCATTGAGAACAGAATATTGTGACTGATTTTTTTTTCACAACCACACCAAAACTTAGGGTGTTTCACCTTCAAAGAAATCACCTCAAAAGCCTGAGCACATGTTCCAAAGATGTTGTCATTGCTCAGAATATTTCCACTGCATCTCTTTTGGGGTCATTGTTAGATGCTAGAACCCATTCTTTTCAAAGTGGAAAGCCCATCGTCGTCACTCGAGGGTGGATTTTTTTTCTTTTTGGAGTCAAAGGCACTGGGGTCATGTCTGGTGAGCAGCACAGGTAATCCACTTGAGATGTAAAGCAGTGTTTCTCCATACTCATTAGTTTGTCTTTTCCTTGTGTGTTTCCTTACAGATGGTTTGAGCAGTAACAGTCACAGCTCATTTGTTAACTTGACTGTATTAGGCAGGTGTCAGTATAAGGAGCTGCAACGCAGAGACTGATCTGAAGGGCAGCGTCACTTGGATGAACATTCAACGTGTTCATTTTAAAGCTCACTTACAGTTCGTTGCTGTATCTTTAGGCATCGTAAGCTGAGGATATTGAGTTACTGCCTCCCCCGCACCCCCATCTCCTCATCTGGAAAAGGAGAGGCACCCAGATGACCTTCAGAGGCATGTACAGCTCAGTTACTTTCAGCAAAGGCCGGTGGGACTGTTGGCTCCTCGGTCTTCTGTTTTATCATTTCCAGCTTCTGCCTCTCCTCCTGTCTGGCCTCGTCTAGATGTTTTCTCATCCTCTTCTCTCATTGGCCCATAGCTCCTCCTCAAAGCCACAGAAGCATCACTTTGCTATCCTTTCTCATTATTTTTTACTTTCCATTTAATTCTTTCTTCCTGTCTCCATGTTTCTTTTGTCTCCTCTTTTCTGTTCTTCTCCATTCCACTACCTCCAATGCCTTGTGGGAAGGAGAGGAGGTGGAGAGATAAATAAAGAATTAACAAGTAGCCTCTTCCCTCCCTGGCCGGGCTGTCCCGACCCTTGCCTGTTCCCACTGTCCCATCGTCACCCGCCTACAGCATTCCTCAGCTCTGTTGTGCTTCCGGCCCGAACTCCACTTGTTCATTCCATTCCTCCAGGTCCTGCCCTCTCAGCCTGTCCTTGATTGATTTCAGGAACAAGAGTCCTGTCCCTTTTGATTGCTTCATTCTGCGACTCGCCCTGATGTCTCACTCATAGGCCTCATCAGCCTTCCTCAAGCATAGGCCCCAATGCCCATCCCACCAGGTGTCCCTCCTCATTCGGCCCCGAAGGTCAAGGGCCCAGTGACCTGGAGCTGATGTGACATACCTCTTCAGAAGCATGAGTTGTTTCTGCCAGCCATGCTGGCTCTTGCAATCTGCATGGAGTCACTCTGCCCTCCAGTAGCAATTCTGATCATTGCACAGTTGTTGTTTTTTTTCTTTGTAAAGTGATTTTATTAATTTAAATTCTTTTTCAAATTGGTGTATAGTTGATTTACAATGTTGTGTTAGTTTCAGGTGTACAGCAAAGTGAGTCAGTTATACATATACACATATCCACTGTTTTTTAGATTCTTTTCCCATATAGGTCATTACAAAGTGTTGAGTAGAGTTCTCCGTGCTATACAGTTGGTTCTTATTAGGTATCTATTTTATATGTAGTAGTGTATGCATAGTTCTTTATAGAACATGTAGCTTTGTCCAGACCCGCTGAGCACTGACTGTGCCTCTCAGTGACCAAAGCCAGACCAGTGTCTCAGTTTAAATGAGGAGGGCCAGCTGGGATCAAAGATGAGACACAATGACCTACATGAGAAGCACTTCTGGGGTGAGGGTTTGTTTCTAGACATTTATAAGTCTGCTGAGACGTGTGCAATGTTAAGTGGCTTGTGTCTGGGTAGGGGAAGATGATGACATATTTCCCAAACAAAAATGTGATTTGGAGGAGGGAGAAAGGCAGCAAAATTCTGGAACGGGAATGCTCTGTTCCTGGCCTTTATCCAGCACCATCACATCCCCTCGAGGTCTTTCTAGAAGTCAAACTTGTTTCCTCCACAGGAACTGAAAGTGTTTCTGCCCAAGTGTGAGAGAGTTTGGAGAACTTTGATTTCTTTCATTCTCCACTGTGTTCTAAGCCACAATACTTAATTTGCTGTGATCTTCCAGCTATATCCTTGATCACATCAGGATTAAAAGAACGAGCTTGGGCTTCCCTGGTGGCGCAGTAGTTGAGAGTCCGCCTGCCGATGCAGAGGACACGGGTTCATGCCCCGGTCCAGGAAGATCCCACATGCCGCGGAGCGGCCGGGCCGGTGAGCCATGGCCGCTGAGCCTTCGCGTCCGGAGCCTGTGCTCTGCAATGGGAGAGGCCACAACAGTGAGAGGCCCGCATACCACAAAAAAAAAAAAAAAAAAAAGAACGAGCTTGTCTCGTCTCATCCTCCAGAAATTTTGAAATAGCAGTTGTTTTATATAGCATATCTTTTCATTTATAGTTATTGATTAATTAGACTGTTTCTCTCCTGTAGATAAGTAGAAGTACTTTTATTAATATAAAGATTTTATACTATAAGTACATTTGTAGGTAAATTTACTTTTTATTCTATACACACACGAAAACTAAATAGATGAAATAAAATCATTTCATCATAATTGTATTCTGTTGAGATTTTTTTCTTCACATTAACAGTGAAAACTTTTTGCTAAGTGCCACTGTAACATCATGAAGTGTCATGAGGCCAAAAGGTTTGTGTTTTACTAGCGATGCTAGGCTGTGATTATGACAAGGCTCTCGCTAAATAATGAGGAATTCTGAGTAAGTGGAAATCCATGTGTGCTAAACTCTCGAGGTTGAATGATGATGATTGAAATGTTGTGCCTTTTGTTTTATAAGTTGAGGGGTTTATTTTCAGGTTCTTTCTTTCAACTCAGCCTTAGTTAATCTCATGTTTCCACCTCTTTATTCTACATCTTGCTCCCAGTATGCCCACGCGGGAGACTCTGCTGTCTTTCCACCTGGGAGACGAGCAGCTGCATGCTTTCCCTGGTTAAGTTCTGTCTTTAAAGAAGGTACAAATACGTCATCCCCTCATCTCGGTAAGAGAGAGATAGGGTTGACTACGTCCCTTTTCTCTACCTAGATGGTCTCCCCTCCCTTCTAATTAAAGACTGTAAAAGGGCGCATGTGCACACATATTCATGCGTGTGCTTATGATTAGATTTGGGGATTTGAAACAAAGGTCATCCAGTGAAAGTTTTTGCATCATTTGCTTGTGCCGAGGCATGTGTGCAAGAAGGGCCTGGTGTGTGTGCTGCAGATACAGTAATTACTTGAAAATCCATTGTGCTTTCACTCTTTATGGACAGAAGGTAATTCTGGAACATTACTTCAACTCCCTGCTTTATTTAGAAGTGCTCAAGGAATGTGGAGCTTCGATTAGGAAATGTGTAGTTTTGGGGTCTGACTTTTTTATTTTTTAAATACTAATGGATCTAATCTTGCAGACCAGAAATCAATGAATAGAACTCGTTGTATGGGGAACAGCATTTACACTGGAGAGAAAGAGCAGTGAATTCTGTCACCTGGGGAAAGAGGCCGCTCCTTAATTTTTGCTCTTTGCCGGCATGATGCAATCAGTGTTTCCCGATGTTAGGAGAATCCTCTCACCTCAAAATGTTCCTATGTAATTGTGTCACATAATGGGAAATTGTAACAGGCAATTTGGTTCTGTAATTCAGTTTGCAAAGCATGCAAACATAAGGTAACTAGGTTAAATGCAAATAGGCATTACACTAAGGTACAAAAACAGGTGGGGAGAAAAGATGCTGTGTCCATAACTTAGAAACGACATGAATTTCATTCCTCATGTGCCTCAAAGTGTAGCACTTATTAAAGTTATTTATCCTCTACTTTAATTTCATCACATACCATTCATACAGATGCATTATCTGTATGTTTTTTTACTGCACATATTTATAATTTGTCTCTTATTTGTAATGAACAGGCTCCAGCGAAGCACGTTCAGGAGTGAGGTGATGTGCTCGTTTTTTACAATGTACAGTGCAAACAGTCTATTAACAAATAGACCATTATATATGACACCATATGAAAATGTGCTTTAACTTTTTCAAAGCCTTTTGGTTATTGTCTGTAACTTTTTCCTTGGTGCCAATTCTTTCATTATTTAGAGGTCTGGTTTTTTTTTGCTTTTTTTTTTCAGTATGCGGGCCTCTCACTGTTGTGGCCTCTCCCATTGTGGAGCACAGGCTCCGGACGCGCAGGCCCAGTGGCCATGGCTCACGGGCCCAACCGCTCCGCGGCATGTGGGATCTTCCCGGACCGGGGCACGAACCCGTGTCCCCTGCATCGGCAGGCGGACTCTCAACCACTGCGCCACCAGGGAAGCCCCTAGAGGTCTGTTTTTAATGTATTCCCTTAAACAGTGACTGTTTAGTCAGACACGTTACATATCTGTTACATAGTCAGATATGTACAGTTTCATTAAATAAACACTACTGGCCTTAATGATTTTAATATTTTCAGGTGCTTTTTTCCACTTTTGATGCAGTTTTCTTTTTTTTTTCCTAGTACAGTGTATCATCGACCTGGGACTGATTCAATAAAATTTCTCAATCCTAAGATTCCAAGACAATGCAGTGTTTTCTGTTCAGGCTGTAAAAAGCATTTCTGTATTTTTATTAAAGAATGGAACTTATGAGCCTCTGTATGCTTTGTCTGATCAACGTTTTAATGTTCATTATTATTTCATTAGGACTAATTCCTATAAGAAGATAACAAGGAAAAGTCTTCCAAATGAAGTCTTTTGACAGCCAAGACCCCAAAGGCCTGATTCACAGCTGCCTGGGAGGCCCCTCCCACTGGCTGCCTGCAGTCCAACCCCTGCGGTGGCCAGCCCAGCCCCACAATGGCTCAGGAGGGACTTGTTACAGGAGCCCAGGGCTCTCTACTGACTACACTTCGTGTCTCCTTGACCTTCCTATTCCAGCCCCTGACTACACAGGGCAGCCCCGGGGTGGAGAAGGAGCACCAGATTTGATCAGAGCCCCCAGGTAAGGGTCCACCCAGGCTCATCTTGGACTGGGATCTCCTTCCAGGTCAGTAATCAGGGACACGAGGGCTGCCTCCTGTGACAGGAGGATTAAGATAAATTGCAGTGCTTGGAAATCTCCTCAAACAGTGGCCTTTGAATCTGGAATCCTTGTTCCAGGCTGTTTACTCCCATCAGTTGATTGTAACTCTAGCTGTTTGGGGGTCGTGACTGCTCCTGAGTTTTGTTTGTTTGTTTGTTTTAAATAGATCTTTATTAGACTATAATCGCTTCACAGTACTGTGTTAGTTTCTGTTGCACAACAAAGCGAATCAGCCATATGCATACACGTGTCCCCTTATCCCCTCCCTCTTGAGCCTCCCTCCCACCCTCCCTATGCCACCCCCCCTAGGTCATTGCAAAGCACCGAGCTGATCTCCCTGTGCTATGCAGCTGCTTCCCGCTAGCTATCTATTTAACATTCGGTAGTGTATATATGTCCATGCTACTCTCACTTTGCCCCAAATTCGCCCTCCCACCCCATGTCATCAAGTCCATTTTCTATATCTACCTCTTTATTCCTGCCCTGCAACTAGGGTTCATCAGTACCTTTTTTTTTTTTTTAAGATTCCATATATATGCATTAGTGTATGGTATTTGTTTTTCTCTTTCTGACTTACTTCACTCTGTATGACAGACTCTAGGTCTATCCACCTCACTACAAATAACTCAATTTCGTTTCTTTTTATGGCTGAGTAATATTCCATTGTATATATGTGCCACATCTTCTTTATCCATTCATCTGTCAATGGACATTTAGGTTGCTTCCATGTCCTGGCTGTTGTAAATAGTGCTGCAGTGAACATTGTGGTACATGACTCTTTTTGAATTATGGTTGTCTCAGGGTATATGCCCAGTAGTGGGATTGCTGGGTCGTATGGTAGTTCTATGTTTAGTTTCTTAAGGAACCTCCATACTGATTTCCATAGTGGTTGTATCAATTTACATTCCCACCGACAGTGCAGGAGGGTTCCCTTTTCACCACACCCTTTCCAGCATTTACCGTTTCTAGATTTTTTGATAATGGCCATTCTGACCTGCGTGAGGTGATACCTCATTGTAGTTTTGATTTGCGTTTCTTTAATAATTAGTGACGTTGAGCATCTTTTCATGTGCCTCTTGGCCATCTGTATGTCTTCCTTGGTGAAATGTCTATTTAGGTCTTCTGCCCATTTTTTAACTGGATTGTTTGGGTTTTTTGATATTGAGCTCCATGAGCTGTTTGTATATTTTGGAGATTAATCCTTTGTCTGTTGTTTCATTTGCAAATATTTTCTATCATTCTGAGGGTTGTGTTTTTGTCTTGTTTATGGTTTCCTTTGCTGTGCAAAAGCTTTTAATTAAGTCCCATTTGTTTATTTTTGTTTATATTTCTGTTGCTATAGAAGGTGGGTCAAAAAAGATCTTGCTGTGGTTTATTGCAAAGAGTGTTTTTCCTACGTTTTCCTCTAAGAGGTTTTTATAATGTCTGGTCTTTAAGTCTTTAAGCCATTTGGAGTTTATTTTTGTGTATGGTGTTAGGAGTGCTCTAATTTCATTCTTTTACATGTAGCTGTCCAGTTTTCCCAGCACCACTTATTGAAGAGACTGTCTTTTCTCCATTGTATGTTCTCCTTGGTTGTAAATTAGGTGCCCATATGTGTGTGGGTTTATCTCTGGGCATTCTATACTGTACCATTGATCTATATTTCTGTTTTTGTGCCAGTACCATACTGGCTTGATTACTATAGCTTTGTGGTATTGTTTGAAGTCAGGGAGCCTGATTCCTCCAACTCCATTTTTCTTTCTCAAGATTGCTTTGGCTATCTTGAGAAAAGACTTTGGGGTCTTTTGTGTTTTCATACAAGTTGTAAAATTTTTTGTTCTAATTCTGTGAAGAATGCCATTGGTAGTTTGATAGGGATTGCATTGAATCTGTAGATTGCTTTGGGTAGTATAGTCATATTTACAATATTGATTCTTCCAAACCAAGAACATGGTGTATTTCTCCATCTGTTTATTTCATCTTTGATTTCTTTCGTCAGTGTTTTATAGTTTTCTGAGTACAAGTCTTTCACCTCCTTAGGCAGGTTTATTCCTAGATATTTTATTCTTTTTGTTGCATTGGTAAATGGGAGTGTTTCCTTAATTTCTCTTTCTGATTTTTCATTGTTGGTGTATAGGAATGCCAGAGATTTCTGTGCATTAATTTTGTATCCTGCAACCTTATCAAATTCATTGATTAGCTATAGTAGTTTTCTGGTAGCACCTTTAGGATTTTCTACGTATAGATTCATGTCATTGACAAACAGCAACAGTTTTACTTCTTCTTTTCCAATTTGTATTCCTTTTATTTCTTTTTCTTCTCTGATTGCCGTGGCTAGGACTTCCAAAACTATGTTGAATAAGAATGGCGAGAGTGGACATCCTTGTCTTGTTCCTGATCTTAGTGGAAATGCTTTCAGTTTCTCACCATTGAGTATGATGCTTGCTGTGGGTTTGTCATATATGGCCTTTACTATGTTGAGGTAGGTGCCCTCTGTGCCCATTTTCTGTAGAGTTTTTATCATAAATCGGTGTTGAATTTTGTCAAAAGCTTTTTCTGCATCTCTTGAGATTATCATATGGTTTTTATTCCTTAATTTGTTAATATGGTGTATCACATTGATTGATTTGCATATATTGAAGAATCCTCGCATCCCTGGGATAAATCCCACTTGATCATGGTGTATGATCCTTTTAATGTGCTGTTGGATTCTGTTTGCTAGTATTTTGTTGAGGATTTTTATGTCTATGTTCATCAATGATATTACTCTGTAATTTCCTTTTTTTGTGATATCTTTTTCTGGTTTTGGTATCAGGGTGGCCGTGGCTTCATAGAATGAATTTGGGAGTGTTTCTCCCTCTGCAATTTTTTGGAAGAGTTTGAGAAGGATGGGTGTTAGCTCTTCTCTAAATGTTTGATAGAATTCACCTGTGAAGCTATCTGGTCCTGGATTTTGTTTGTTGGAAGATTTTTAATCACAGTTTCAATTTCATTACTTGTGATTGGTCTGTTCGTATTTTCTATTTCTTTCTGGTTCAGTCTTGGAAGAGTATACCTTTCTAAGAATTTGTCCATTTCTTCCAGGTTGTCCATTTTATTGGCATAGAGTTGCTTGTAGTAGTCTCTTAGGATGCTTTGTATTTCTGCGGTGTCTGTTGTAACTTATCCTTCTTCATTTCTAATTTTATTGATTTGCAACCTCTCCATTTTTTTCTTGATGAGTCTGGCTAAAGGTTTATCAATTTTGTTTATCTTCTCAAAGAACAGTCTTTCAGTTTTATTGATCTTTGCTATTGTCTGCTTCTTTTCTATTCCATTTATTTCTGCTCTGATCTTTATGATCTCTTTCCTTCTACTGACTTTGGGTTTTCTTTGTGCTTCTTTCTCTAGTTATTTTAAGTGTAAGGTTAGATGGTTTATTTGAGATTTTTTTTTGTTTCTTGAGGTGAGATTGTATTGCTATAAACTTCCCTCTTAGAACTGCTTTTGCTACGTCCCATAGGTTTTGGGTCATCGTGTTTTCGTTGTCATATGTTTATATGTATTTTTTAATTTCTTCTTTGATTTCTTCAGTGATCTCTTGGTTATTTAGTAGAGCACTGTTTAGCCTCCATGTACTGTGTTTTTTACAGTGTTTTTCCTGTAATTGATTTCCAATCTCATAGCATTATGGTCAGATAAGATGCTTGATATGATTTCAATTTTCTTAAATTTTCCGAGGCTTGATTTGTGACCCAAGATGTGATCTATCCTGGAGAACGTTCCATGTGCACTTGAGAAGAAAGTGTATTCTGCTACTTTTGGGTGGAATGTTCTATAAATATCAATTAGATCTATCTGGTCTATTGTGTCATTTAAAGCTTGTGTTTCCTTATTTATTTTCTGTTTGGATGACCTGTCCATTGATGAAAGTGGGGTGTTAAGGTCCCCTACTATTATTGTGCTACTGTGGCTTTCTCCTTTCATGGTTGTTAGCATTTGCCTTATGTATTGAGGTGCTCCTATGTTGGGTGCATAAACATTTATAATTGTTATATCTTCTTCTTGGATTGATCCTTTGATCATTACATAGTGTCCCTCCTTATCTTTTGTAACAGTCTTTATTTTAAAGTCTATTTTATCTGATACAAGTATTGCTACTCCAGCTTTCTTTTGATTGCCATTTGCATGGAATATCTTTTTCCATCCCTTCACTTTCAGTCTGTATGTGTCTCTAGGTCTGAAGTGGGTTTCTTGTAGATAGCATATATATGGGTCTTGTTTTTGAATCCATTCAGCCAGTCTGTGTCTTTTGGTTGGGGCATTTAATCCATTTACATTCAAGATTATTATTGATATGTATGTTCCTATTACCATCTTCTTATTTGTTTTGGGTTTGTTTTTGTGGGTCTTTTTCTTCTTTTGTGTTTCCAGCTTAGAGAAGTTTCTTTAGCATTTGTTGTAAAGCTGGTTTGATGGTGCTAAATTCTCTTAGCTTTTGCTTGTCTGAAAAGCTTTTGACTTCTCCATCGAATCTGAATGAGATCCTTGCTGGGTAGAGTAATCTTGATTGTAGGTTTTTCTCTTTCATCACTCTAAGTGTATCCTGCCACTCCCTTCTGGCCTGCAGAGTTTCTGTTGAAAAACTCAGCTGATAACCTTATGGGGGTTCCTTCGTATGTTATTTTTTGTTTTTCCCTTGCTTCTTTTAATATTTTTTCTTTGAATTTAATTTTTGTTAGTTTGATTAATATGTGTCTTGGTGTGTTTTTCCTAGGGTTTATCCTGTATGGGACTCTCTGTGCTTCCTGGATTTGGGTGACTATTTCCTTTCCCATGTTAGGGAAGTTTTCAACTATAACTTCTTCAAATATTTTCTCAGACCCTTTCTTTTTCTGGGACACCTATAATTCAAATGTTAGTGCGTTTTGTGTTGTCCCAGAGGTCTCTGAGATTGTCTTCAATTCTTTTCATTCTTTTTTCTTTATTCTGCCCCTTGGCAGTTATTTCCACCATTTTGTCTTCCAGCTCACTTATTCGTTCTTCTGCCTCAGTTATTCTGTTATTGCTTCCTTCTAGTGTATTTTTCATTTCAGTTAGTGTGTTGTTCATCTCTGTTTGTTTGGTCTTTAGTTCTTCTGGATCTTTGTTAAACATTTATTGTGTTTTCTCAATCAGTGCCTCCATTCTATTTCTGAGATTCTGGATCATCTTTATTATCATTACTCTGAATTCTTTTTCAGGTAGATTGCCTATTTCCTGATCATTTCTTTGGTCTTGTAGGTTTTTACCTTGTTCCTTCATCTGTGACATATTTTTTTGCCATCTCATTTCTATTTTTTACGAGTGGGATTGTTTTCCTGTCTTACTGGTTGTTTGGCCTGAAGCTTCCAACACTGGAGTTTGTAGGCTATTGGGTAGAGCTGGGTCTTGGTGCTGAGATGAGGAACTCCATGAGACCTCACTCCAATGAATATTCCCTGGGGTCTGTGCTCCTGGTTTTTGATCCACCCCTCACCCTGACCTGCCACTTCCCTGCTCAGAGGCCTCCATCCCATCCCCAGTTCTTTGCAATGATCCTTGACAAGGGCAACATGGTTCTCAGTGAAACAATCTGGGTGGGGGGGTCATCTCATGCCAGTGTTCTCTGGACTTGGTAAGGCCAGGAAGGAAGGCTTGGGGACAGCTCTTGGGGAGAGTTGGTGTGAAGACCTCCAAAGCCTTCTCTCACTATCTGCCCTTGGTTTGCTTAAAACTTAATAGCCTCTGAAAATATTAACCTTACTGCTGGCCCTGACTCGAACACAACCATTTCCGAGCTCATCTCTCCCCTCTCTCCTCCAGCACAGGTCCAAACTAGGTGGCGTTTCTCACATGTCCATTAGCCCCTGAGCCTCCCCCAAGAAAACGCAGGCACCCAGGTCCTAAGGATCCCTTCCCTGAGCCTGCTCTTCTCCAATAGTTAGATGCAAGCTCTGAAAACCCAGCTTCCATTACTTCCATTACTTTTTCTCATTTTGTACCATCTATAGTATCCTAATTATAAAAGGTCCAAGTGGGAAAGAAATCCTGAAGTAAATGTTACATGTTTTCCTGTCAAATCTGAACATAGATTTGACCACCTGAACACTTGCAGACCTAGAAAAGAAGGAGGGAACACCATTATGAAGGGAGGAGTCTTGCCCTGGATTAGAGCAACTGTGTGGTGTGCAGAAAGCACTGAAGGGCAGGAACAGTGCAGCAAGCATGCATGGTTTGAAGCTGACGTACAGGCATGTAAACCCCTGAACATGTGTACATACGTGCACAGCCCCTGCCTCATGCCCTGTTTCTTAAGAGCCAGAAGATTGTGTCAATTAAAAAATTAATCAATAGTCAATCTAAGAAAGAAATGGAAAATTTTATTCAAGCCAACCTATTATAACGTAGGAGACAGTCTTTCAGAGAGCCCTGAGGACTGTTCCACCTGTTAGAGGTCAAAGCAGTTATAAGTTCTTAGGACAAAGGGTTATGCATCAAATTATGTATTGACAGTTTACGCAATCCAGATCCGTATGTACAAAGCACATAGTGGGTCATTGTGACCCCTAACGAGATCAAGAAGGAATGTTATCCCCTAAGGAGGTCTGGGTAATGCAGATGCACAAAACACACTAAAGGGGAGGGAGGAGGCCCAAACCAGCAGAGAAAAATTTTGTTTAAATTTTTGTCTTGCCATAAAATATGAATTTGATTTCATCAATAGATTGGACCAGAAGCCACCCCCAGCCTGAGTTTTAATCTTGACTTTCCCACTGACCTGCTGCAGGTGTCGGGCAAATGGCTTCACCTTTCCAGACCACAGTGTGTTGGACTAGCAGAGGTCCACGTTCCCGCACCCCCTTCCTGGTCACTCCAGCTGCCATGGGCCTGCGGCATAGCCGTAGAAAGGCTGTTTGTGCCTAGACTCTCCTGTCGTGATCTTGAGAGTCCTGAGCTGGTAGGACCCATGGGACCCTGTAGAGAAGAGAGGAGCTTATGCAGCTGAGACCAAGATGATCACCAAACTCAGGGGTCTCTCCCTAGGGATCTATGAGGGAAAGTTATTCTTAAGAACAGAAATGGGGTTGATTTTCTCAGGCAAGTTACCAGAGAAGAGAATTTCCTACATACTATGTGAATCACTGTGATTCAGGTAGTGAAAGAGATACTACTCCATTGTAGGAATGTAAAGCACCATCACACACATTGAGCACCGACACATCTTGCCTTCTGATCTCTAAGAACTTCCATTCATTTTAGTGCTCAGTGAACTTGCACATTTCCCCATTATCCCTTTCATAAAAGAATCATTTTTTAAGCAGAATTGCTTTTCTCCTTGAACTCTTCACCAAGGTTGATTCAATATCCATCTAGGAGTAGCTCCTAACTTATTGTTAACCTATTAGTGAAAGCAATAAAAAACTATTGAGAGGCAAGGACTATTTAAATGAGAAATATTTCTGTAAAATCCCCCGGGGATTGGGAGGTGAAGGAGAAGTGGATCTGACAGTAGCTCTGTTGCCGGTTTCAGACTAACAGGTTTGGCAATGATGTTTTGTTAGCAGCAGTTAATCAGCGAATCCCATTACTTAATAAGGTTATTATTCTTAGCAAAAGCTGCAAATTACAGTTTCTTTCTCTCCAGGCTGAAGATAACGTCCTTAAAATTTTGCATCTACAAGTAGTATGTCGTTAGTGGAAACTGGGTGCACAGAAGCACACTGAAAATGCCATTTGTGTGCAAATCAAGTTGATGTTTTATCCAAATATTTTACAGTCATGCTAGCCTTTCACTTCCCTTCTTCCCCACTGTTTGGTGCTGGCGTGGACTGTAAATCAGGAAGAGGTAGGAAGCTGCTCCTTTGTTCATCACCAGCTGAAGGAACACACTCTCATGTCCACCGAGAGTAAATTCACAGGCTTGTAAAAGCCTCGCTAAGTCAAAGCCAGTTCCACGTCCGTCTGCTCATCAGCCTTGGAGGAGAATTTCCAGTGATTTAGTGATCCAGGAGATCCACTTTCCTTCAACAAAACCACCTCCATTAACGTCCCTCAGCTCTCACTTCAAGTCTCTCATCCATGGCACTTAAAGTAGCTCTGAGATCCGCCACCCTACCCTTGACTCTTGCCGGTGTTTAAATCCCATAGCCTCATCTGCCAAATTTCCTGTGCATGAGTTCATACATGCTCACCCATCCCTTTCCCCGTGGGGCCTGGGAACCTCAGAGAAGGACCAGGTGGTGCTGAACATGTTGGCGTCTGCTTTGACCTCCTACCAAGATGGCGTCATGTCCCCTGTGGAAGGGGAGGCGGTGTAATGGTGAGTGTGTCATGCAGCTGGTGGGAGTGCTATGACAGCCCCTCAGAGATGGAGGCAAAGGCAGCCATTCCCTCCATGCAAAATACAGGACTGGAGGTGCTGGGCCAAAGCCGTTGGGAGCCAGGAGAGTAGGCAGTGGAGACCTTCTTTCAGCATCACCTCCAGAGCGGCAGGGCTGTGTCTGAGCACCACGCCGACACTCCCAGGTGTAACCCAGCAGACCTGCCATTTGCTCTCCACACTGCTCCACTTTCCAGTTCAGCTGTTTTGTTTTGTTTGGTTGGTTTTTTCCTTTTGGCTCAAAAAGCTCCAGAGGGGACGAATTTGAGAATTTTTCTTGTGTGTGGTGTGTGGTATGTGGTACGTGGTGTGTGTGTTTTGTGTACGCACGGAGTCTCTCTGCCTTGTTCCAGTAGTGGATGACATTCTCCCTCCCACCCTTTCTCCTCTCGCCCACCCCTTCCCACGCATCCTCTGGTCCCTAGCATTTCTTGGAGCTGCGTGAGATTTCCCCCGGGAAGGACTTTGTGTTTTCTGGCTGAATTATTCTTTATACGTCTCCAGTCCAACACTTTCCCCTTTTGCTTGCACCTCTTCATCCTTCCTCCACTTGGCTCTTGAAGCCTTTTTTCTTGGCGTTTTATTTCCTCCTCAGCCTCCTCCACCCCGACCCCAGTGAGACCGTCTATGTGCTCGTCTCACAGCCTTACATTTTCCACCCGCAAACGCTCTTCCAAGGGCCTCAGTGACTTGTGAACATTCCTTCCAAACTTGTCGCCTGGAAACAGGATGGCAGATGAAAGATTTCTTCATTAAAATTAGACACTTTAAAGAGGCATCCAGTAAAAGCTCTGAGAGTCCCAATGGGCCTCCAACTGCGCGGAGTTGGTGCGGAGGCCGGGAGGGGGCCTGGGCTTCAGGGAAGGCCAGGACCAAGTGCGCTGGGTCTACCCGCCCCACCCCCCCCACCCCCCCCACCCCCCCACCCCCGCTTCTGACACAGACTCCCTCCCACTCCCCGGGCAGGGAGGTTTTGAGGTTTGGGGCTGTTGCCTCGCTTCCTACCCATTGCTCGTACTGTGACTGCTGCTGAAACAGCTCGTGTGTGAGACGCCTGGAGGTCCCGATGACCCGTGGTTCTCAGAGAACTGACTATGATTTATGACTTGAGAAGCTGGTCGAACCTCTGGATGTAATTCCATGCTGTGATTTCTCATTTGGGCTCCTTATGTTTGATTACGCAGCTGGGCGGCGGCCCCTCTAAGAGGCCAGTTCCCAGCCCAGCAGAGTGCGAGCCAGGCCTGCAGCAAACTCCCGGTCTGGGCCTTAGGAAACTCAGGGCCTGGGAGAGCGGCTGTGGAGCTCCGGCTGCAGCAGGCGAGGTGGCTGCACCAAGCCGGTTCCTGCTCCACGCCAGGAGCCGGGCTCGGCCCTGGGTGCTTCACGCACGACAAACATCTCGCTCATTCCTCCACCACCCTTGCTCCGTGGGCACCTGAAGGGCAAGGTGAGCACATGGAGGACCCTTGTCCTCTGTGAGGCCTTTGGTTCTCCGTGAGGACCGAGGCCGGGTCATCGAGTCTGGTGATAAGGGCCTCTGTCCCAGGCAAGGACCAGCTCTCAGGCCCACGCCTCAGCCTAATTGGAACCTTTTCCTTCTTTTAGTGACTTTGTGAATAAGCCTCTCAAAAGTTACCTAGGGGCTTCCCTGGTGGCGCAGTAGTTGAGAGTCCGCCTGCCGATGCAGGGGACACGGGTTCGTGCCCCGGTCCGGGAGGATCCCACATGCCGCGGAGCGGCTGGGCCCGTGAGCCATGGCCGCTGAGCCTGCGCGTCCGGAGCCTGTGCTCTGCAACGGGAGAGGCCACAACAGTGAGAGGCCCGCGTACCGGGAAAAAAAAAAAAAAAAAATACAGTTACCGAGACACCAAGCACAAAAATAGATGGCGATTTTGGTTTTTGTCACCTGGCCCTCCAAAGGAAGCCAAGGATAAAGCCCCTTCTCAGTAGAAGCACACTCACACACTCGTATACACTCGCAACTCTCGTTCACACTTACACACTCACACACACAGCGCTCGCAGCAGATGTGCCCCATGCTTTACTGTAGACCCTGGTTGTATGTAACTTCCAAGCAAACTCTTAGGATTGACATTCCAGCCAGCGCACTGAATCCCGCGGCACCAGTGAGTGAGCCACATCAATCGAGTCCTTCTTGTCCGGCCTACAGTCCGCCCTCATCAGTCCAGCCTCTGCAGAGTCACGGCCACGTGTGCACACATTGCTCCTGCCAGCAGACGTTCGCCGGGTCCCGGACGCTATGGTGTGTGAGCACGGTCCTCCTGAAGCGGGGACTGTATGTCCTCATTTAGCTCCCCTGAGACCTGCCCCTGGCAATCAACCTGGAGGCAGCAAGGACTTGGGGTGCAGGTCAGGGGGCAGATCTCGAAGAGTACGTGGACCAGCCTTCGAGGCCTCACACATTGTCTCCAGGCAAAGGGAAGCTGTTTTCCTCTGTCCAATGAGAGGGGCCTGCTTCTGCTGTCCTGGAGAACTAAGGAGAACTGGGGGCTGAGGATTCTCAGGCTCTTCCAATCAATGTCCCTATCCCAAGTCTCAGGGTCCCACTGTGTCAATTTTAGGGCCATGAATTTGCCGCAGGAGACCTAAGGCTGCACATTCAGTGTCTTGCACAGCTCCGCCTCTATTATTATCAGATGCCGGGGCTGATTTTCAGCATAGTTTGTGCCATGGATGCAGGAGATGAGCGTTAAGGGCTGTCACAGAGGCCCCCTGGCTCTCCCAGCATGCTCTAAGTTGGCAGTAAACTGTCCCAAACATTTTTTTTTAATCAAGTATTACAATGTCATCAAAAGCAGCCAGAACCTACCACAATCCTTACCATTGTAATTACCCCATTTCACCAATCAAGAGCCACAGCCCATGCATATTCCAGTGGTTCCCAAACTTTGGTGCATATAAGAATCACCTGGTAAACTTTAAAAACTGCTGACACCTGGCTTCCACCTAGAGCGTTTGATTTAATTGGTACGGGGTGGGGCCCAAGCGTGGGGTTATTTGAAAGATCCCCACATGATTTTAATGTGCAGCAGTTTGGAAACTACGGGCATATCCCAGTCCCTTGACTTGCACCTCCACCACAGCGCAGGTGAAAGCGTTAGTGCCACCACTGCACGGTGGGTTGTTCCCAGGCCACTCACTGCCAGAACCAGGGCCTAGTGCCTTCAGACCAGTGGGCTATTCAACTCCCAAATCACATTCTGAGGATCTGATCTCTAGGACCTCACTTGGAACTGTCTCTGCCTAGAATCTCTAGAAAACAGAGGCTGAGCAAAAGGTTATATGTTAAGACGTTATTGAGAAACAAGATTCTAGGGAAGCAGAACTGAAGATAAGAAAGAGTCAGGGGAAGAGAGAGTGCAAACCTCAGGAGGTGCGTTACCAAGCTGGTCACGGCTCCACGAGAAACCAATTGCTCCGTCCTGCAGAGAGACCACATGGCACGACCCATCCTCAGACAGTCCCTCCCAGGGGAAGAAGGGAGACGATTGCCCCTCCAGCTCCCATCTTCCGCTGGCCCTTGTGTGCCAGTTACCATTTCCAGATGTGTCTGTATGGGCACCAGTGGGTCTCACGGTATCCTGCATCTCAGAAGGTGAGAGGCAAGAGACATGCGGCATGGCGTGTGGGAGAGGCACTGTGACTATTGCTGTGGGACACACCACCCTAAAACTCAATGACTTAGAGCAACAATCATTTCATTTGCTCACAATACCATAGGTAAGCATCTTGGGCTGGGTACACGGGAGTGGTTCTTCCCTTGGTCTTGCCAGGGGTTACTCCATAACCACAGGCATCTTGTGGCTCACCTGGGGCTCACCTAGGGCTGAATGGTCCTAGACGGCTACACTCACACGTCCAGCTGCTTGCCGATGGCAGGGCCTCTCTCTGTACATGGTCATTCACCCTCAAGGGGGCCAGCCTGGGCTTCCCGACGGCAGGATTGTGTTCTAAGAAGGGGAGACAAGAGGCTGCAAGGCCTCTTGGGGCTGAGGCTCAGAAGTCACACAGGTCCTTCCTTCCTATTAGTCAAAGGAGCTGCAAGAGCAGCACAGATTCAAGGAAGGGGAGATAGGCCTCTTGATGGGAAGGACAGGACAGGCACACAGCAATAGGCATGCGCCCGGCAGTGGAAGGGATCATTGCAGCCCTCTTTACGAAGGGTGCACCGCGAGCATGGTGGCTTCAAGCCTGCCACCAGCCCCGGGCCCAGGGCAATGTGGAGGCACACTGACAGAGCAGCACAAGTTGTAGTTAGAGCCACTCCAACTCCAGCCCAAATCCAAGGAGAAGGTGTGGATCTGGTTGGCTAGTACCTGAATCTCTATGTTAGAGAGCACTGTGGCAATGTCTAATAAAGTTGAAGACTTGCCTACACTACAACATCAAAATTCCCTTTCTAGAAATTCTCACAGGTGTTCACAAGGAGGCCAAATATAATTACAGCAGCATTTGCTTGAAATAGCAAAACATTAGAACAACCTAAAAGCCTATCAACAAGGGAATGGATAAATGAACTCTGATCTATTCATTCAGGGGGATACTATACAATAACTAAAATGATACAGGCGTGTCAACACAAATAAACGCCAGAAATACAATGGTGAATGCAAACCAAGTTGAAGGAGTTTTTATATAGTTTGAGCAAATCTTTAAAAATACAAAAATGATACCTTATATTGTTCAAGTATGCAAATGTACATAGAAAAATAGAAAAACCGTATGGGAGAGATACTCTCAACCTCAGGAAAGTGGTTGTCTGCAGGGCAGGGGAAAAGGATGCGGGGGTGGGGAGGATGTCAAAACACTGCCAGGTTTTGTTTATTAAAACAAAAGGCATCTGAAGTAAACATACAAATGAGAACTTTTGTTATATGTGGGCCTTGGGCTCATGGATTTTTGTACAATTTTCGATACATATTGTGTATTTGAAATATATCACAATAAATAAAAGCAAATATTCTTAAAAGACACCGAGAGACCTCAATTCTGGCCTGGGTTCAAGTTCTAAACCTGCCCTTTGATAGAACTAAGTCTGGAGATACACACCAAAATGTAAATGGTGCTTTTCTCTGGGTGATGGGATTTTAGATTACCTTTATTTCCTTAATTTTCATTGCATTTTTTTAGTATTATTTATATTTTTTATTATCAGGAAAAAGTAAGACATTAAAGGAAAAAAAAACTTGTTCTTTGGCCTTAGACAAATCACTAAACTTTAAAGCCACATTATGCCTCACAAGAAAAAAAAAATGGAGGGACACACTACAAAACACCTAACCAGTACTCAACACTGTCAAGGTCATAAAAGCGAAAGAAAAGTGGGAAACTGTCATAGACCAGAGGAGACTAGGGAGACATAAGAACCAAACACAACATGATTTCCTGCCTCGGATTCTGGGACAGAAAAAGGACACTAGTTGAAGAACTCTTGAAATCTGAATAAAGTCTGGAATTTAGCTAATATCGATGTGCCAGTGTTGGCTGCTTAGTTTTGACATGGGTACCATGGTTATGTGAGGTGTTAACAGCGGGAGAAACTGGGTGAAGGCTATACGAGAACTTTGTGTACTATCTTTGCAACTTTCTTGTAAATCTAAATTTGTTCTGAAATAAAACATTTATGCAGAAAAACTATTTCCCTTCAAGTCAGGAAGAGTGGTAGGATGAGCTCAGAATGCTAATCAGAACTGGGAAAAAACAAAAAGGAATAAAACATATTAGGATCAAAAAGGAGAAACTAAAACTGGTATTATTTGATATGATTGTTTACACAAAAAATTCAAAAAAACAGGCAAACTATTAGAACTAATAAGGCTTCAGTCAGCTGTTATCAACATACACACAGATAATTAGAAAATGTAGATATTCTTAAAGATACCATTACAATAGCAATAAAAGCTATAATTTATCTCGGAATAAATCTAACATATAATGTGCAATATCTTTATAAAGAAACACAATTTTATATCGAAAGATATAAAGGAGAAATGGAATAAATGGAAGGTCCACCATGTTCATGGAAGAAAAAATGTTTTATCATAAAGATGTCACTTCCTGACCAATTGATGTATAACTTAGTCAAATTATCCTCAAAATCCCATCAGAGTTTTTCATGGGATATTTCCAGAGTAGTTCATTTCCACCAAGGGATGGGCCACAGGAAAAGCTCCACAGAGCAATGACCCGTGACAACAATCTAATCTCTTCTTTGCCACCATCCCAGGGTGATGGGGTCTGGGTCTCAGTCCCCGTTCACCCCAATAAGGTGATGAGCAGGGGAGTCTCGAGTCAAACCTATGACGGTGTATTTCAGCGTCGGCCGAGTTCTGCATTTTTGAAAGAGGAGCAATGGAGAAAATTGGTTCCTGCTATTTCTATTGCTCAGGAACCAAAGCCTCTTCAACCCTTTGGATCTGGCCAGCTAGGACATAATAAATAACCCCACCCGTGGAAAAAATGCCTTCATTCCATTCCACGAGTTTATAAATCAGTATGTTACTCAGTTATCCCCTGACTTCATCTTTTTCTCCATCACTCCACCATTGGGGATAGTGTCCTTCAGGAAAAACTTACATTCTGCAATGTGCATTTCATCTTCTTCCAATATGGAAAAGCAGGCTCAGTGGAGGAAGAGGGAGCAGCCACTGCCAGCTTTCTGCTTGGAAACATGCCATGGAAAGGCATCCAGGAAGACTCTCGTTGGAAGACGACTCTATCAGGCCAGATCAGGAGTTTACGGCCTGCAGCTCATGCAGGAGACTCCAGTGACCCTCTAGGAGAGGAGCTGGCCCCTTCCCCTGCCAGTGTCTGTTCCTCCAGTCTGTGAAGCTCTGTGACACGGCTCAGGTCAAAAGATGAACCCCTACAACTGCACACCTGTGTACATTGGGACCTCATAGTTTGCAAACCATTTTGTCTCCTTTGATCCACAGAACAACCCTGTGACTACTGCCATTTGAAAAATGAGGAATGTGGCGTTTTACAGAAGGGGAAGCAAAGCCAGACTTCGAATTCACAGCTAGTAAGCAAACAAGCCAGAACTCATGCCCAGATTAAAAATAAATAAAAAACTGTCCTTACTCATCTGTCTCCACACCCTGAGCATCGGTGCTTTCTGGGCTTTCTCCCCACAGTCCCCACCTGCCTCAACCTCTTCAAGCTGTGGTTTGGTCAAGACGCCCCACAGTGGCCGTTTTACTCATCTGAAGGCAGAGAGAGACCTGTGGTTAGTCCACAGGCAAGACCGAGGGAGGGGCTTTGGTAACTTAATCACCGTGCCCCTACTAATAAGAATGGCAGTTTCTCCAAACAAGGAATTTTAATTTATTTTATGTTTATTGGAGTATATTTGCTTTACAATATTGTGTTAGTTTCTGCAGTACAGCAAAGTGAATCAGCTATACGTATACATATAATCCCCTCTTTTTTGGATTTCCTTCCCATTTAGGTCACCTCAGAGCCCTGAGTTCCCTGTGCTATATAGAAGGTTCTCATTAGTTATCTGTTTTATACACAGTATCAATAGTGTACACATGTCAGTCCCAATCTCCCAATTCATCCCACCCCCCCCTTCCCCCTTGGTATCCATACATGTGTTCTCTATGTCTGTATCTCTATTTCTGCATATTACTCAGCCATAAAAAGGAACAAAACTGGGTCATTTGTAGAGACATGGAAGGACCTAGAGACTGTCATACAGAGTGAAGTAAGTCAGAAAGAGAAAAACATCGTACATTAACGCATAAATGTGGAATCTGAAAAATCTATATAGACGACCTTATTTACAAACAAGGAATTTTATTTTACTATTTTTTTAACATCTTTATTGGGTATAATTGCTTTACAATGGTGTGTTAGTTTCTGCTTTATAACAAAATGAATCAATTATACATATACATATGTTCCCATATCTCTTCCCTCTTGCATCTCCCTCCCTCCCACCATCCCTATCCCACCCCTCTAGGTGGTCACAAAGCACCGAGCTGATCTCCCTGTGCTATGGGGCTGCTTCCCACTAGCTATCTATTTTACGTTTGGTAGTGTATATATGTCCATGCCACTCTCTCACTTTGTCACAGCTTACCCTTCCCCCTCCCCATATCCTCAAGTCCATTCTCTAGTAGGTCTGTGTCTTTATTCCCGTCTTACCCCTAGGTTCTTCATGACCTTTTTTTTTTTTCTTTCTTAGATTCCATATATATGTGTTAGCATACGGATATACAGATTGCCAACAAACACATGAAAAAATGCTCAACATCATTAATCATTAGAGAAATGCAAATCAAAACTACAATGAGGGCTTCCCTGGTGGCGCAGTGGTTGAGAGTCCGCCTGCCGAAGCAGGGGACACGGGTTTGTGCCCCGGTCCGGGAAGATCCCACATGCCGCGGAGCGGCTGGGCCCGTGAGCCGTGGCCGCTGAGCCTGCGCATCCGGAGCCTGTGCTCTGCAACGGGAGAGGCCACAACAGTGCGGGGCCCGCGTACCACAAAAAAAAAAAAAAAAAAAAAACGAAAAATAGAACTACCATACGACCCAGCAAGCCCACTCCTGGGCATATACCCTGAGAAAAACCATAATTCAAAAAGAGTCATGTACCAAAATGTTCATTGAAGCTCTATTTACAATAGCCAGGACATGGAAGCAACCTAAGTGTCCATGGTTGGGTGAATGGATAAAGAAGATGTGGCACATATATACAATGGAATATTACTCAGCCATAAAAAGAAACGAAATTGAGATATTTGTAGTGAGGTGGATGGACCTAGAGTCCGTCATACAGAGTGGAGTAAGTTAGAAAGAGACAAAAAAGGAATTTTAAAGGGCAGCCAGCCACACCTTCTCTGCGTGCTGGGCGGTCCTAGGGCCGTGCGCAAAACCGGCACCTGGCCAGCCCACTGCTGCCACCTTGTGGCCGAGAAAAAGAGCGCCCGCCCATTTCCCCTCGGAATCACATCAAGGAAGGAAGCTGAAAGCTAGGACCAGCCCGACCTTCTTCTGTCCTTCTCCTGCTCCCCTGGCAACCCCCATCCTCTGAAGCGTTAGTGCCAGGGCTGCTTAGGAGCTGGTATAACCCTCGGTGGGTAGCTGCAGGGCTTCCTCGGGCCAGGGGCTGCCCAGCTCCTGCCAAACCACGGTGGTGGTCACAGGGCCCTCTAGGTGGCACCTGCTGCCCAAGGCAGTAACCAGCACGCGTGGCACTCGCCAAACAACTGACAGATGAAACAAGGATCTGCTCATACAAATAGGCCTGAACCGGACACCTGAACACCGGGTCTGCTTGGGGCCCTGTGTCTGCTGCCGCAAACTGTGAACATCAGAAGGTGGGCAGAGGACACTCTGCTGGAAATAGAGCTTGTGGCGGACGGCTTCTGGTGATAGCTACTGAGGCAAGTTTAGAGGCAGAAATCATCGGGGGACTTGTTCCCTTGTCATCAAGAAAACACCTCAGATTCTCGGGAGACACTGATAAGCAATAGGAAAGGGGTGTCCTTATGACACCTGTTCGCACACCCTTCTAGTGGCGGCATCTAAACCTGGAGAGTCTATTGCTGGTTTAAGACGTGGTGTGCAGTGATTTCAGTTCAAGGGTTTCTTCGTTTGTTTGTTTGTTTAATATCCCTAACAGTCACCATCCGTGTGGCTGTGATTTGCTAAGGATTTAAGGCAGTTCTATGTCAAAGCACCATGACGCCCCATTACACTTTGGTAGCTGAGGGTCCTGAAGCAGATCATTTGATCTCTTGCCCTCTGTTTCCCCGCCTATAAAATGAAAAGATTGAACAAATCTGTATTTCTCAAAATACGGTTTGTGAACATATGTGCCTGAGAATCACTTGGTTTTATTAAAGGCGCAGTCACTGCTCTGGGGTCTGGGGATCTGCATTTTAATCCATTCTTCAGGTAATTCTTATGCACGCGTGTTTGAGAATCACTAAACAAGGTGACGTGGGGTCTAAGATTTACTGAGACCTACGTGCACCAGGTACTGGCAAGAGAAGTTCCTTTACCTCAAAGAGCCCACAGTCCTGTTGGGAACAGAGATGAGTGAACAAAAGATACAGCAAATGACAACAGATGCCATGAGGAAAGAGAAGAGTGGGTGACTGCCTGGGTCATCATCCCTGAGGGCTTCATGGGGGAGGTGACGCTGGAGTTGTCTGGAAAAATGGGGTCACCGGTGCAGAGAGGGTGCTGCTGACAGTGGTCAGGAGGGGTGCCTCAAACCTCGACAGCAGCATGGGACTTTCCGCCCCGTCCTAGGACAGGAACTGTTAGAGATCCAACGCCCACCCCTAGGGTGAGGCCAGCATCTGTAAGAGGAGAGGAACACGCTAAGGATTAGCCTGATGTTTTCATTTGATCCAAAAATGGATCCAAAGCTCTGGTAATCTCATCCTCTCCTTCCAAAGCAGTAGGAGGTCAGGTCCTCACTGAGGGAATGTCCGTGTCCATCACGGCACACACGTGGGAGGCCCGTGGGAGCGTCCACAAAAGCAGGCCTAGGGTTCTGTGTCAGCACATTACTGTCTTAATAAAGGATATTTTAAAAGCAATAATCCTTTTCCTCCTTGTTTCTCTTTTTCCTGTGCCCCTTTTCCTGTCAATTTCCTTGACTATCTAATATTTAAAACTTTATTTTCTGTAGCTTTTGGAAGGATGTATAAAAAAATCAACCCCACCTTTTTTTTTTGCAGTACGCGGGCCTCTCACTGCTGTGGCCTCTCCCGTTGCAGAGCACAGGCTCCGGACGCGCAGGCTCAGCAGCCATGGCTCATGGGCCCAGCAGCTCCACGGCATGTGGGATCCTCCCGGACCGGGGCACAAACCCGTGTCCCCTGCTTCGGCAGGCGGACTCTCAACCACTGCGCCACCAGAGAAGCCCCAACCCCACCTTTATTCACCTGCTACATGGGATCTGATCCATGTTCTTAAATCTGCCCTCTGGACCTCAGCATGGGTTCTGTCCAGGCCTTCGTACCCAGGTGGCCAGCATCCTGGTCTCCTCAGCCTGGTGGCCTTGGGCATACCCTGGGGAGGAGCGAAGCACCTTCCCATCCATGCTCTGCTAGTGCTGTGCTAGAGGCTGCCCCTATGGGCTCATGAGAGCTGATTCTCAATTTTCAGGAATTTTATGAGCCAGTTGTTAAATACAGACATTATTAAGAATTAAATTATACACATTACAATTAAGTAAGTTATGTTAAAAACAAGAGTAATTGATGCTCAAAACTTATCACTCCCCAATTATTCTACCACCTTATACTATTATCTATGCTCTTGGGGTTATTTATACCTGTTGCGTCTGAATAGTGGAAATACTGTAAAACAAGGAGCCACTGCACATGTCTTGCCAACTCTGAGTTCAATGACATCACACTGTTAGCTTGAAACTGATCATGGTGAAAATATTTATGCCACGGAAATCAGCATATGCTAGACACCAGGGCTTGATTTATTGTTTTGCTGATTGTCTAAACTTAAGAAGGTAATGGAAAATATTAATAGTGAGGACTAAACTCAAAAGCATGTCCTGTATATGGCTGTTACATTGCAAATAGCACAAAAATTTGAGGGAATATTCTCTCCATATTTGAAGGCTACTATCTGATTTAGGAAAAAAGTCATTGCTGTCACTGATAAACAAGCAAAGTTCCAACCTGTCTTTGTGGCTTTGGTTTTGTCTTATTTGTTAACACACAAGAAAATATCACTGAATGCTCCTTCAGCAACTGCAACCGGTACAGGTACAAGAATTCAGCCAAAATCAACAAAAACATCCTGTGAGGATCAACTGGCTGCAGGGAATTTATAACAGAGCATTGTATATTTTATTATTATGTGTAAATTGTGTGCTACACATCCTTTATGTTAGCAATAGTCATAACACACTTGTGTACGTATGTATATGCACACGTTATATTTTCCATAGAGCCCACGGTTGAACATTTACCAGGGCACCATTAATCTTCTCTGGGCATCACATCTGTGGAATACAACTCACATGCATCAAGGCAACAAAAGCTTTGGTTGGTTTTAATCGCCGTGGTGGTCACCAGAAAGAGCACTCGAATGAGGTCCCTGAAGACCCAGGTTCTCACCTTGACACTGCCCCTCACTAGCCACCTGCCGTTGGCCAAGTCACTCAGCCTACGTGCACATCTCAGTTCCCTCAGGTGCAAAGATAGGTGCCCTGAATGGTATGAACGGTGAAGTCCAGTCCAGCTCTCAACTGTTACGATTTATGACTGTGTGAGAAAGGGATGAGTCTGAAATTGCAGGGCTGCAACCCCGGAGATGTTGGTAGTATAGACCTAAGGATTCCCAGCTCTGTGCTTGAGTGTACATACAATGTCATCTGTGACGTTACAGGTGTGTTTCAAATGTCCTCGTGTTGTTTGGTTACTATACTTTCAATAGGAATGACATGAAATCCAGCCAAAGGGGAGGAGAGAAGCCTTACCCATAAAGAATGTCTTTCTACGCCTGTCACTTTGAGATGAAATAGCATAAATCTGCCTGAGGAGATGGGAGTGAGAAAAGTGTATTAAATATGCTCCTCAGGCAAAGGCACTGCTGTCCTAATTGTCCCTCTCCCCACAGAGCGCAGGTAGCTCAGGACCCAAAGGGTGATGGCCCCCCAAATATAATAATCAAATAGAGAGCACTTCAGAGCTCCTATTGTGCCTTTGTAGCCTTCACGATGCTGGGCAGGAAATGGTTAAGCAGGGACCATCCTGAGCTGGGCAGCCACCAGCAGGGGAGGGCTACCGATTAATAACACTACACAGGAAGTCGGGCCTCCTTCTCTCTGCCCAATGGGGAAATCCATTTTCAATTCTGACCTCAATGAGGAAGTTACTCTTCCTGCCAAAAGGGGTGGAATACAACCTTCCGCATCCCTGTGGCACAGCAGAACCAGAAGACAGAGGACAGGTGGAGAGAAACAGCACTGCAGGCCGAGCAAACCCGGGAGAAACAGAGCAGGGGGTCGATGGACACACCCCCTTAGTAGTACAGGGATGAGACAACCCTTAACGCTCACTCACTGAAGCAGGGGACGAGGCCGGGAAATGAGCAAATGCTCCCAGGTATGAAACAGGAATAGCAAGAGACTCAGGAGAAGGTCAGCTGAACATAGAAGAGTCTAGACACACCAGACCACACCGCCTACAGGTGCCTGAGTGGAGAGTAAACGGAAGGCAGACCAGAAGTCCACTGGATATTTTTATTATAGTGTATATATTTAAACTAATGTATGATTTTAAAAATATATAGGTCTTATCCAATTTTTTTGTCTTTATAAAATCCCCAGTTGAAGAACCCCTCTGGAAATTGTTTCCGGTTGACAGCTGGCCCAGGAGGATCCTGACTTCGTGGTTAAAGTCCAGGATCTGATGCTTAGGGTGAGAAGAACCAGGTCAGCCGCTCTCTCCCCTCGCACTTAGTGCAATGAGAGCTCCTGTTTCCATCTAGGTGTACAGCGCGTTTACATGTTCACATGCTCTGTTGCCTAAGGTCCAAACAGGAAAACAGAAAGCACCTCAGCACTTGCATTCACATGCAAGGGAATTCAGCGAAGGGGACTGGCTGCACCAGTGACGGTGATGGTGAGCTGAGCAGCTGGGCAGGGGATGGCAGGGCCACCCTGAGGCTGAGGGACAAAGGGAGGAGGTGATTACGGGAACTGCAATACTAAGGACTTCCCAGAGGGGACTGGAGGCTTGGCAGAGAGGAAGCTGCTGCCCGAGAAGCTGCTTGAGTCAGAGAGACGGGGAAGGGAATACCTTCCCCCATGTTCCCATTGGCTGAACTCAGCCAGGATCCGGTCCCCTCCCATCCAAGGCAGACCAGGGACAGTGACGGAACAGGCCCAGAGCCGGCACACATAGGATCACTTCATCCTGGAAGTAACTCCACGAGTCGGTATTACAATCTCCATATCATGGATGGAGAAACCAAGCCTCAGAGACAATGAAAACCAACACAGCCAATAGCAGTGTAAATGGTGGAGCTGAGACAGAAGCTCAGACCTTCCATCTGTCCACCCACACTCTGTCCACTCTCCTTATTTGCTCCTGCACTGGTGTGGGGTTTAGGACTGCCTACTGAGCCACACGGCACTTCCCAGCAACCCACGGTAGTGGTCCTTAACCTCCAGCTCTTTGCTGGGCCAGGATGCACGGTCAGGGCGCCACGTGGTGCCATGGCATGAGGCGAGACCACTGTGTGCCAAGACTGCCATCCTGGGAGGGGGACTCATGGAGGGTCTTGCCCAACCTCCCTGAGCCCCCATGAAAGGACTCTGTGTGCTCTTCAGAAGGCAGAGCAATGGGCCAGCACGTAGGCTGTGCCAACTAATTATCTAGCCCTCCTTCTGCTGCCTGGAAGCCCAGGCCCGGCTGGACGGGTGGGCGTTCTGTGTTTCTGATGTCAGATGGCCTGGTTCCATCTCTCACTGGGGCTGGTATTTGGTTGGTTCCTTTGGGCTCCCATTTGGATCATAAAACACAAACATCTGCTGGGGTTCTGGTTGGCCCGTGGCAGACTTCAGAGTGGAGAGGGACGGAGAAAAGGTGAGGAAGGGAGAAGGGACTCGGGGAGGGAGGATGAGAGCAGCCCTTCCAGAGGAGTTCATTAGCTACCATGTGATGGAGAGGCTTTATCGAGCCAGGGCCCTGATCAGCCCCGGAGGAAGGGAAAGGCAAACGGGAAGATGAATTTTCATGGAGTTTCACTGGAAAGCCTGGGGTAGAGTCTGTGCATGCTTTTCCTCCACTGCTTTGCTTCCTCCAGCTGTTCCTTTTCTCACCAGTTGGCTATTATTTTCTAACGCATTTTGATAATTACTTTATCAATCAAGAAAGATAAACAAAAGCCTAAAAATGTATCCGAGGGAATGAGCTTCTAGAGCTAACCAATCTTCAGTACTATGATCTTTATGTCTTTTTTTTTTTTTTTAACAGACGTTCTTGGGAAACAGTTTAAGGGCTCGGTGCCTCACTCATTGGTGGTTCTGTAGAAGATATCAGCCACCCTCTGCCCCCCGGCACTGATTCAGAGGGCCAGAGAAATTCAGTGAGTTAAGGAAATGCTACCCAAGCAAGATAAACACCCTAAAAAGACTCACCTACAGTCTTATCCTTATTAGAATGACTCTTTGCCTTTGACTGGTTTATTAAATCAACCGAATATTGGGTCAAGAGAGGGAGCACGTCACGAGCCACTTCTAAAAGGTAAAATGCAGGGAGTTTGTATCATTGCAACTGTTTAGGAAGAAAAAGTGTCAGTTACTCAGTGAATAAAACTCATCTTGCAGAAGCCAAAATGCTGCCTAGATGTGCCCTGTGAGGGACTGGATGTAAATCCAGTCCATCAGCCTCAAGCGTGTATCACGGAGGGGCCTAGCTGGGCCTGGCTTATTGAGAGCCCCGGGAGAAGCCCAGGAGCCCCGCACTGGGGCAGGGACGGGGACTCAACTTCCGCCTCCGTCCTAAATCTATGACTTTGGAATGAAAAGGTCACTGGGGGCAAAGCACCCTTGTGACCAATTGGAAAGGCTTGTGCAGCCTTCCCCATCCCACCCCCCAACCCCTCCCGGGTGTCCTTAACTTTGTGCCCTGCCAGGAGGAGGCCTGAGTTTTCTCTCCTATCAAGAACAGCACAGGACTAACACCTTCAGTGATCATTCCCGACAATCCTTAGCAGGTACCGTAGGGATATCAGACCTGAAGGAAACCGTTCAATTTATAGCTGCTCACGTAAAAGCCATCAGGCGAATCATGAAATGATTCTCCATATGGTGCCCTGAAGCTTCCAAAAACTTCCAAAAACTATACGAGAAAGGGGCTTGGAAGGAATTCTTTCCTTTTCGGAGACAAGAAGGGTGGAAGCCAAGCATCTGTGGAACCAGGGAAAGACACTCCTCCTTGACACTCAGCCCCACTGCGTCCCCAGGGGTGGCCTGGAAGATCGTCTGTGACTCGGCCCTGCATTCGGGGTCACTGACATGGGCTTGTTAGGCTTTTCCATTAACCAAGCTTATGTTTTCTAGTGTAAATGGACTCTACAGTTACATTGTGTGGAAGCTTCAGGACACGGTTTGCCAAATGGAAAAACATTTGGAGGTTGGGAAAATATCTTGCACATAAATTACTGACGGCACAGAGAATCTAAAAGAGGGATGAAATCAGAAGCCAAGGAAAAGCCGGGAAGGTGCCAAAGTAAAAAACGGAGAGACAGAGACAGGGAAAGCGATGTAATGATTTCTCTTAATGACCTGCCTTCAGACTGAAGAGGCGAGTTTCTAAGCCATGTTTGAGCCTCATAAAAGCCATGTGCCTGCGTATTGGGAAATATCCTTTAAATGGCAAGATCAAGCCCCCACTTTACATCCTTTCTGAGTGGAGCTCTCCGTTGATTATGTTAAGTGCTGGCCACCGGTAAGAAACACAAAAAGGTCATTGTCCTGGACTGTGGCAAAGGCCAGTTACACACTTGTTAATTTCCTGGTTTATGACACTGAGGAGATGGAACTGAGGGCAAGGCTTCCTCTGTATCTCCCTCCCTCTGTCTCTGTCTCTCTCCATCTTTGTTTCTCTCTCTCTCTCCCTCTCTCTCTTGCTGTCTCTCTTTTGGTGGTGCTGGTGGAAACTATTAAAACAGAGGCAGATCAGGAAGTTTGTGATAAAGAGAAGCCAGGCTCTCGTCTGACATACAATCTCTCTTGGCTTCAGTAAACTTGCTCCTTCAAGGCCTGCCATCAACAGAGTCGGGCTCACGTTTCACCACTAAATCTGAGTCAACAATCTCTAATCTGGACACTGGGTTCGGAATCCAGGCTCAGGTTGCACTTGGAAGCTGACAGCAGGGACGAGAGCAGAGAAAAATACGGCCTTTGTTTCTGGTTTGCTCGTCCCCACTGAGCTGAGCTGAGGTCATGCGTCGTTTTCTGTCATCAACAAGATAAAAGTTTGCACCTCTCTGGCCCTGAAATGGCTCTCCTGCCATTTATATTAAGGCCAAGAAGCTCTCTGCCCCAGGATTGGAGGGCCAAGTTTGTGGAGAGCTGAGATTTGGAGTCCTTTTCATCTTTCTGACATGTGATACCGTGACATAGGCAGCTCTTGCTGGGTTGCTATGCAGATATACAATTTCTGAAAAGTTACACCCGGAAAATGAAAACCTCGGGCTGGATTAGCATTTCACAAAGAACAGGGATAAAATGTGTAGCAGTTAGGCTAAAAAGCTAAAAAAAAAAAAAAAAAAAGTGAATTAAAGTTTCATGAAAACAAACTCTTTTTTAAAGGATCAATATGTATAGAAGTATCTTATTGCATTCCTGCCCTTTGGTCCTGAGCCCTAATCCAGCTACCGCATGTGAAGGGGATACCTGAGGCAAATGGACGAGACCGGAAGGCAGGTCTCGGTGTGGGCTGGGGGCTTGGGTGCTGAGAGCACGCAATCCAAAATGCCCCTCCTGGGTGCTGTTGTTTTATGAAACTCTTCTTTCTCTGTCTATAATTGTTTTCATTGTTTTTATGTTGTTACCTTTCCCTTTAGTTTAAGTAAACCTAGAAAGAAGGGGAAAAGAATACCGCATAGTCTAAAGCTTGTGGCTAAATATGCTTCTGCATTGACCTTCCCTTTCTTGATCAAAGTCAGAAGGCACGCCTTCCAGAGCTCACTCCCTCCACCACCAGCCTTTCCTAAACAAAATTTTTTTCAAATATTTCCAATACCAGGGCTTCCCTGGTGGCGCAGTGGTTGAGTCTGCCTGCCGATGCAGGGGACGCGGGTTCGTGCCCCGGTTCGGGAAGATCCCACATGCCGCAGAGCGGCTGGGTCCGTGAGCCATGGCCGCTGGGCCTGTGCATCCGGAGCCTGTGCTCCGCAACGGGAGAGGCCACAGCAGTGAGAGGCCCGCGTACCGCAAAAAAAAAAAAAAAAAAAAAAAAAAATATACATATATATATATTTCCAATACCAGAAATTATCTTAGATGGAGCATTTAAATGGAATGTGAGGTGTTTGCATGAGAAGCAGGAGAGGGGAAATGACGAGGGGTTTTCCTTATTCTCCCCGACCAGCTGAGGCTCCCCGAGCCGGCCTTATCCACACAGCTGGGCAGGTGGTGGCCCCTCACTGCTGCTCAGAGGCTCTGGAGGGGAACCCAGAGCAGGAAATGGGGAAGGGGGGTTCGAAGACACAGAGGGTGTGGAGCAGATTCGAGGGACTCAGCTGATCCTGCCTACCAACTCAGTCCTTAGACACTGAGCGCACTGTGTGCCAGGTGCCCGAAGGGAATGCAAAGATGAATTAGCCCTGGTCCTTGCTCCCAGGCTGTTAGAGGAAGGCTCGGAAGTGGAAATAAGCACCCTAAAGAGCTTTGGAGCGAATCCCCTGGAGCATTCTTCTTTGTTACGTTATGAGGCCGGCAGTGTTTGCAAAGAAGAGTTCTCATTCAGGACAGGAATTGATGGGAGGTTAGGTGAGGAAGATAAGGGCAACTGCCTTTTTCTATAACTCAGGAGATGGGAACCATTCCTGTGCTCATCCACACCTCACTTCCAGGGCTCATGCTCCAGTCACACTCGAAGATGAGATGACACGTGTGAAAGTGTCAGATTGGGCGTCCCTCGAGGTACTCGATTAAATGCTCTTCCATTCATGCGTTCAGGCATCCATGCACCCACAAGAGGGAAGCGGAAACGTGAGCGTGCTGGTGAGGGAAGGGCTAGGTATCCGAATGCCCGGATGTGGGAGCACGCTCTGCCCTTACTGAGCCTCTGTGTGCTCGGCTTCCTCATCTATAAAATGGCATTTAGTACGCCTTGGGTAAATGTCGTTAAGACTAGCATTCCCTCTCGGAGGGGTTCACGTCTGCTGGTTTGGCCCAGCCCTGCAGGTGAGGAATGGGTGAGGAAAGAGAACGTGATTTGTTCCCAGAGATCTGGAAGCAGGCTGGAATGACATCATCAGGCACGTGTCCCATTGGCCGATTCAAATTCATACTGAGTTGTGACCTGAGTTGACACTGGTATTTCTGCTGCTGTGGTGCCATCAAAGAGCATCGCATATGGGGACTGAGGGTCCAAATCTTGGCTCTCTGACTTATTAGCTGAGTGACCTGAGCAGATCGCTTAATCTTCCCGGACTGTACCTTCCTCATCCAGAAATGAGGATCGCACGGCCTGTATAGCATGTGGTTTAATAAGAATTGCCTGAGACTGTCTGTGTGACTGCCCGGTGTGGTGTCTGGCATGTGGGGACTTTCAACATTTCTGTCCATTCATTCGGTCAGCTAGTTGACCCTGGATCCAGTGGCCCAGCCCCAGAGTGACTGTGAGGCTTGGCTGTAGCCCCCTGCCCTCTGGGCCGAGGGACGGAGTCTGGTGTGGCCCTGGCAGCCCCCCTGCTGCTCTTCTTTGACACCCCTTCACCCATCCAAACAAGTGCCACAGGAGAAAGCCCAGCTTACAGCTCCCCAAATCAGAACAAGGGGAAATGGAAAACAGCCCCTGGCCCACATGCCTCCTTTCTTCCTGCCCCAGGAATCTAACACAGGACCGGCCTGCCTCTCTCTCCACTCCTCTGAGCTGTTGACACAGGCTCCCTTCCCATCTCCCTCAAACTTTCCCTACGGAATCATTGACTGTTCCTTTTCCGGTGATGTGCAAAACCAGGCTTCAAGAGAAGTAGATTATTTTTTCCTTTCCAAACACAATATAAAGGTCAAAGGTGTCTCCAACTCATGGTTTAGGCACCAAGTAAATGACCCGAACCCTCCCTGAACCGCCAGGCGTCCTGGGCCCTGGTGAGGTCATGCTTAGCATGACCAACGGGGAGGGTGGCCACTGGAGCCCACTGCTGGCTTCTGATTCTATTTGTGGACAGAAGCCCCCTTCATCGTCATGCCTCAGTTTTTTCTGACTGTGAAGTGGGGATGTGGTAATACCAGCACCTCCTTCACAGGGCTGCTGTGAGAATTAAGTAAGCAGATGTGTGCAAAGCTGGGGCTGTGCACAGAGGAAGCAGCTAATTCATTGTGAACCAGCTGAGGCCCCTCCTCTCATGAGAAGAGCTCCATACACTGGTGGCAACTGTTCATTCCATCCATGGTTGAGAAGATAGAATAAGAGGTCCTTTCTGGGTGCTGAAGACTAACTTTCCATCTCTATGTGTGTCTGGGGGTCAAGGAATGATCTAATCTCCAAGGCTCCTCAGGGTAAAAGGTGTAACCCTCTGTGGCCTGGAGTCACCGCACAGCACAGAAGCCCCAGGGCAGTGCTGCGTCTTCTCCCTTTGTATTACTCCTTGTTTTCAAAAGCAGTCTGAAGATATGCTGAACCAGGGGCTGCTGCTGGCACCTCCTCCCTTGAGCACCAGAAACAAAATGAAACTCTGAACACAGCCTTCCTGTGTCTGCCACACGACAGCTCTGGCTTCTGGGGTTCCCTGTCCTCTTCTCCCATCAGGCTGGTAGGAGAAAAGTACCTCAACTCAGCCAGCATTTTCTGTTCCAAGAGTGGAGAACAGCTCTTCAAAGATGCAAAATTAGGAAGACCACAGTGCCCGCCTTCGAGGGGCCCGGATGATGTGGGAAGGACCCTGTGAGAAGTGGTCTCGGTCCATTTAACCAAGAGCTGTGGGAGACAAGGAGGGGAGGGCGTAGGTGTGAGTCTCGAGTGTCTTCGTCCCCGGGCCCCAGCCCTGACATTTGGCTGTGCCTTGTGGGCAGAACCGGCCGGCACCTATAGGCCTGCTTGCAGCTCGAGTTGCCCTTCCAGTGTCAAGGGAACACCTGCAAAAAGAGGGTGGCTTTGCAAAGCTGTGCATCCAGGCTCCATATGTGCATTCATATAAACTCTGGAAACCTACAGAGAGATCCTGTTGAGACCAAGAAGTGGTCCTTCTTTTCCACAGCCCCATCTTCCAGTTACATGCAAGCCACCGGGGTGGGGGCTGCGAGCTGTGTTCGTTTCCGGTCTCCCCTCAGCATCACACGTGGGGCCTTGTGTTCAGTGGGGCTTTGATAACCAACAGGGAATTCATTGCCTAATTTCTCAGAAAGTAGAGTGGCCTCAGCACATCCACACACCCAGTAAGACGTGGAGGGCAGTAACCATGAACACTCAACTCTCTGGCTTAGTTTAAAATGAGGGCCACTTTAGAACAAAGCTGAATCACTGCCAGAAACTTGCAGAACTGAATTACTGCCACAAAATGACAATTCATGAAAATGTCAACAGTTTTTCTGCAGATTGGACGTGCAGCCTGGGCTCTGGCACCAACCCCCCTGGGTTTGAATCCTATTCTGCAACTCACTGGCTGCGTGATCTCGGGCTATTACTAAACTCACTGGCTTTCCGTTCTTCACATGCAATAAAGGGGAGATATTAGGACCTTCCGTGAGTAAGTGAGGCTAATGTACACGTCCTCAGCACGTGCTCGTAATTATTGACATTATTATTTCTACTTCTCTCTATACAGTTTTGATAGCCCAAGAGGATTCTGTATTTCAGGGAACACTGAGATTAAGAGAAGGAAGAGAAAGAGGAAAAGGTGTGCTGTCTGATGAGATGCCACGGAATCTTTTCTTGTTGGAACAAAGGGACCTTTTGTTTCCTGAAGGGTCAACATGTTTGCTGGACAATCTTGGACTACAGACAAAAGCAAAATCAATACCCTGGGCGATTGCGTCTATGGCCAAGTCCAGCTGAATAACGCTATCAGAGACTTTGCACCAGACAACCCCAGCTGGGTGCCCGCCCCTGCGTGGCCTCGGCTGGGGCTGAGGAGTTCCCATGGAGTCATAACCATAACCCCACACCAGGAGCCTCCGAGATCACTCAGGCTCCACGAGAGAAAGAAACCGGGTCACCAGAATCCACTCCTAGAATGGTTATATAGAGAAGATTGCTGATGGTGCCTGTTTTTTTAATATATATAAATTTATTTATTTAGGTTTTTTCTGGCTGCGTTGGGTCTTCGTTGTGGTGCGCAGGCTTCTCGTTGCGGTGGCTTCTCTTGTTTTAGAGCACGGGCTCTAGGCACGCGGGCTTCAGTAGTTGTGGCACGCGGGCTCAGTAGTTGTGGCACACGGGCTTAGTTGCTCTGTTGCATGTGGGATGGTCCCAGACCAGGGCTCGAACCTGTGTCCTCTAAATTGGCAGGCAGATTCTTAACCACTGTGCCACCAGGGAAGTCCCAGTGCCTAACTTTTTAATGAACATTTGTTTTCTGACAAGTTAAACCAACTCAGTGTGGACTCTGGACAGGTCAATTCACTTTTCTAGGCTTCAGTTTTTTTCACATGTAGAACAAGACGATTAGGCTAGATCTTCATTGATTAGAACTAGGTATCAATGTACTTTACATCTTAGAAACTTTCTGATGTTAATTCAGGTACCAAAGCAAAACCAGATTGACCCCTCTCGTTCACAGGAGCACTGCCGACCTACAGTGAGATGATGTACTAACGGGACCAGAGTCCACTGGGGAGGTTTGCTTCTGCTGCGTGGTGCTTCCTGAGCCTTCGACCAGAGCCCTTGGAGCTGAAAAACATCAGGACTTGGAGAGCACTTGGGAAGGGACACCCCAGTCTACAGGCCCCAAAGCCCACTCCACACGCACTGTGTGTTGTCAACAATGGACACGGTGGGGAAGCAGACCCTTGAACAGGCCAGGTGGGCTCTTGTTTGCAGAGATGCAGGTTGGGAAGGGCCAGCATCACCCTGATATTTCAACATCTTTTAAAACTTACTAGCTTTATTTAAAAAAAAATTTCCCTGGGGGAAAGAAATGAACACCTTCTGTAACAAGGAAAATAACAACAATAGCCATAATAATGAGAAAAGCAAAATAAGCACATGTAAGTGCATTTTTCTTTCTTAGAGATTTATTTTTGTTTGATGAATCGGACACTGGTCAGGGAGAGAGGAAAATGCTGGGGGCCCCGCAGGGAAAGGGGCACCCAGAGGTGGGGCTTCTGCATCCTGCGTGGACAAGTTTGGTGTTAGGGTCGGTTGGTTGGTTTAATCGGCTGCTGGAAGTTTTCCTTTTGTTCACTTTTATAAATCTCTCCCCAGACTTGCGAGCTTCCCCTCCCTCCCGCCCCCTTCCCTTGCTCCCCAATTTCATTTTTAAAAAGCGAGCGAGCTCGCCAGGTGTGTCCCCAAGCTCTCACAGCTCTAATAAATAAGGAGCACCTGTAAAACAGTAGCTTGACTTGTTAAGTGACTCTGTACAAAGGAGGATATAGAAATACAGTATGTACACCGCATCCACGGCCCTGTGGTGCTTCAAGGCCAGCGTGACTCTGTCTTGGCCTCGCCTGCCCACCGCACCCAACCGCCCCGCTGCTGCTGGCTCAGCGGCCTGTGGGCGGGGGCACCTGGACCCCTCCAGAGGGAACAATTGCTTTATTGGAGTTAGTAAACAGATACACTGAATCACAAGGTGATTTGATTTTTTTTTTTTTTTTTTTAGTTTTCTTCTTTTTTTTTTTTTTTCTTCTTTTTTCTTTTTTTTTTTTTTTTTTCTGTACTCATCAGAATGGGATACTCCACGACTGTCTCACCAACTCAGTGCCAGTACACATGCTCTAGAGGACTTCTGGACTCGCAGCTACAACTGTACAAGTGCACACAAGAAAATCTACCCTGTTATCCTCCACCCACTGATTGAGGATAGAATTGCACATTTCTCTTAACCATGACAGGAGAAAGCAAACAGTGAAACAGAATCATGGGTGAGCTTTCTCACTTTCCCTCCTGTTTTCATTGGTTTGTCCATACCATTCTAATTATCATGAAAGGGCTCTGCGTATAGAGAGATTGCTTCACTGACTTCCTGGATCACCGAAAGCCATCAGGGTTGAAATTTCATCCAAGTCTTTCGTGACGCCCAGCAAATATTCCCCCTCGGATTATTTTACACCTTGAGGGCATTTTGGTCTTCAGTTCAACACTCTTGCTCTGTTCCCAAATGGGGCGCTATTTAAGGGAATTTAAGGAGAAAGCTGAGAAGAATAAACATTTACCGAGTTCTCTTGGCATTCAGTCTCTGAAAAACCACAGTATAAACTATTCATGCCGCTTCTTACATCTGTCAGATCGAAAATTAAAAGCCATAAAAGTGTAACACTGAAAATATGGCATTAAAAAGGATAAAGGTGGCCTTTGTAAAAATAACAAGAAAAGTATATTAGCCAATAAAATATTTTAACTCTTCATTTAAAAGTGCATCCTAGGCAGGACAGAGATGAATCTGAAGCATTGGGACTCCAGTATGATCCCTCTCCGCCGTCAAAACGTGAACAGTATAGGTCCAAAACCGTACAATGCAAATCACAATTCTTCGTGTAGCAGCAAAACCACAGCAGTTTTTAAAAAGATTAAAAAACGATTTTTGTCTTCAAATCTGTATCATCTCCCAGCCTCACCCTATGAGCCTTGAAGATGAGGCAGGGAGAATACCTACATTGGTCCTTGTGGCTTGTTGGTGTTTTGTCGTTTTGTTTTTGTTTTTTCTTTTAAACCAGGGGCAAAATCCCTAAGTTCCTCTGGGGAGAAGCAGAGATGGTGGCAGCAGGAAGGCTGGGCCCGCTTGGTGGGTCCAAGACGTGCTGGCTTCTCTGGGCTAGAGGCCACCGAGGGAGGGCTGCTTCCTCTGAGATGCTTAATGACAGGAAGCGGCTTTATTTGCTTGAGTTTTAGCCAGAGGGGGTGGTGAGCTGACCAGCTGGTGTCACTGGATGGCGAGACATGGTTTGCTCTGTGCCCTCTCTCCATGCAAGGTACCCTGTGAGTGAGCGTTCCTAGAAAATGAGGAAAAGGGGTTTGTTAGAATCCACTAGACCAAACTACCCCCCATCCCCCAGGCTGGGGAGAACCCGGGCATGAGTCAGAGCAGCACACTCTCCAGCTGTCAGGTCAGACTTACAACAAGGCCCCAGCACTGGGGTGGCGCAGCCTGATTTCCACACGACTTCCATTCACGGTTCTGCGCAGGATCAGCCCTGCCAGCTTTGTGTGAGGAAATGAAACTCGAGTCGCTTTTTGGAATACCATAATGAGCATGGAGCACCACGCCCTCACCCAAAGACTGCAGCAGCATCCTTTGCAACCCAGCAACATTCACTCTCCACGTTACTGCACGCTTAACTGGCAGGAGGTCTTTGGAGTTGCCCAAGGGCATCCCAAAGCCAGGCAAGGTCATCGGGGGACCCTGGTGTTGCAGACCTCAAGCCTGTACCCCGTGTAACAGCCCTAGTGTCTGCTGCAAAGGAGGAAGGCCATGAGATGGACTTTTTAGCACGTGAAAAATTCCTGGGGCACAGAGACCACTCTTCAGAGGTTTCCTACAGGGGCGGCTGAGCTGGAAGAAGTGCCCCTCTCTGTGGGTCTTACCTGACAAAGGTGAGCCACTCACATCGCTTCACATCCAGACCAAGCATAGGACTGGGATCCCAGGGCAGAAGGTCTGAATAGGACTGTTGGGCTCTGCCTCTCTTATCCTTACTGGCTTATTTCATTTGCTACCAGTCCCTTGGCTTGAAACTTCCTAAGGACACTCCATCACCCCCAGGAAGCAGCCATTCAGAAGTTGTCCAACTACACTGTGAAGTCCCTGAGGTCTGGGGCTGTGTCTGTTTTGCTCAAATCCCTGCACCCGGGGACAAATGTATTCAGCTCGACACACATCAAATGAATGAGAATCAAACAGCTCTTGTCCCCCATGTCCCAAAACGGTGCTTTTTTTTTTTTTTCCTGCCAATAAATGGGGATGTCAGATATGTGAATGGGAAAATTTGGCTGACGTGAGGCGGTGGGAGAGGACTTGTAAACATCTTTACAACTGTTGAGATTATTCCTAGACCAGTGAACAAATAATTTCAGGTGATAGAATGTAGAACTTGAAGGGACCCCAGAGATAATATACACAGTTTCCCACATTTTATAGACGAAGAAACGGAGGCCACAAAGAGAACTGGAGTGTTCAGAGTGTCTGTAGTGTGAATTTAGCACAAGCGTGAGGAGGTCAAAATGCCCATTGGGAGGACTAGGTCCAAGCTTGTGCTTTGAACCCTGCTATCCAAATACTGGTGTAATGGTTACCATAATAATGATCGGCCAAAAACAAGGTTTGAAAATCTGAATGTGCATGACAGGAAATGCCTGAGTTCCCCAAATCACATTAAATCACCAGATCTGTGTGCATTTAATATGTATATTAAATAACCAAAGTGAAAACGCAAAACACCACAAATATGCAATGGGAGTGGAATTACAAGGTCATGGAAACCTTTTCATTTGGCATGGTCAGATTTGGAAATGTGGGTATTTCTCTCAGAATAAAGAGCTCACTTTAATTTCTTTCTTTTCTTCCTCTTCTTTCTTTCTCTCTTTCTCTCCTTCCTTCCTCTTTCTTTTTACCTTCCTTCCTTCCTTCCTTCATTCCTTCCTCCCTCCCTCCCTTCCTTTCCTTCTTTCTTTCTAAGACATAATGGTGAGAAGAGGTACGGAAACAAAAACACCAAGAGCCACCAACAAATAAGAAGTCACAAAGGATTGGGAAGAGGCCTTGGAAATGGACCCAAATGGATCCTAAGACGTACTGTAGCTGCTTCTGGGCAGGATTTATTTTTGTTTAGGAAGCACAGCCTGGAACTTGCTTTGGAGGGAGAGAAACCATCCCTACCTCTGGGCTTGGGACTAAGAGTGACCAAATCTTGTAGTCAGAGAGGAGCTCTGAATCCTTCTTTAAAAAAGGAAAAGGAAAAAAAAACGGTGTTTAATGGTTTCTTCCAGTGACTGAGAAACACCACCATTTTGAATTACTCACTCAAGAACACTGCAACTGCTTTTTCAAGGGTGTAAATTGTTTCTTTAATGTAATCGTGAACCCCCCAAAGAGGACTATTTCTCAAATAAGTTTCCTTACATTGAAATCGCCTTTGGACAAAGGCCACATGGACAGCATCAGCCTACTTAGAGAAAATCTCAAGGCTTTCATAAGGGACTAGGAAAACGGGATTATAATGAGAGCCATTCTGGAACCTTAACTACAGCGTTTGCCATCCCAAACACTCTAATAATCATTATTATTCTCTGGTGTCTATTATTGTCTGGTAAATAATATGTGTTTTCCCCCAAAGTTCTACCGGGTGCAGCTGCACCGCGCTCTATTGTTTGCAGCCCCACCCCTGCTGCTTGGAAAGCCTCCTCACGCCAAGCTTATTTCAAGAGAGTGGCAAAGGGAGGATTTGCGCTGCTTGCTTCCCTCTCACCGCGCACTTGCCGTGTCTGGGACACCCACCCAGGCCGGATGGTGGCAGTGCAAGTCCCTCTCGGCAGATAACATTTGAGGAGGGGGTAAACTGAAGGCCCCCTCCCCTGTCCTCCTGACTCTGGCTGGTTCAGGGCAGCCCCCATGTTGGCGACACAGGAATCAATGAAAATGAAGAAGCAAGCTTGGGCATCACTTTCTTGAGAGTTATTTGTTTGCAAGGTGTGAAACTCAAAAGTGGGGAGGAAGTGACCTTGGAGTTTTAGAAAGTGATCATGGCAGGAAGTTCCAGAGCCCAAGTCCGTTCCGACTCAGCCCCTGCTAAGCAGAGGTGTCTTAGAGAACAGTCGGTCCTCTCTGTCTAAATTTCTTGATCTGAGTAAAGGGGAAATTTCTACAATATGTGAGACAGAGACACAGGTTACAGCATGAACCCTATGTAGCCGCGTGACCTTGGACCTATTTCTTAACCTCCCCAAGGCTGGATTCTTCCTCTGTGAAATGAAGGCATGGGTGAGATTTTCTATTACATCTTCCATCTCTCACATTCTGGGACTGTAGGATCTTTGGACCAAAGCCATCATCAGGTACGGTGGTACACAGTTATCCGTGTATAAGAAAGACTATTCGTTTCTCTATCCTGAAGTCCCAAGTTTCAGAAAGGGTCTCCTTGTTTCTATTAATCACATACACACACTCTCACCTCTGGCAGAGATTTCTGGAGTGTCCCTTAATGCAGGGGGTTCTGGGGAAGTGGTTCTACTTGTGCCTCACATTTGGGTTTTCCTCTGAATTGGGGTTTGTCTGAAGGCAGGACAACCCAGGGCCCTGCCGTGCAGAACATCTCTCACACACACACACACACGCACACACACACACGCACACACGCACACGCACACGCACACGCACACGCGCACACGCACACACACACACACACACGCACGCACACGCACACACGCACGCACACGCGCACACACACGCACACGCGCACACACACGCACACACACGCACACACACACACACGCACACCCCATCCCGTGGACCACGTTGCACCGTGTATGAAGACCAGCTCCACAGTGCGTGGTCTCCAGCAGGCATGTACGGTCGGCGTCTGCAGAACTCCAGGCCCAGCTGCCCCTTCTGGCCAGAAGAATAAAGTCTCTCCCTCATGGACTCAGCTGCACGCCAAGCGCCCTGAACAAGCCTCTGACCACCGGCAATTTCCCTTTCCATCAGGAAAGCATTGCTAAGAATGTGACTGAGTTACTTCTCCCTTATCGCATAAGCATTGTCAGAGTGTCACAGAGAACAAAAATAGGCCTGAGTACTAATAACTTCTTTCAGTGTTGATACTGTCAACATACCATCATCCTCACCTTTTCTTCTCTGACCTTTACAGCCTAAGATGTATGCGGGTTGCATTTAAAAGGAAATTTTATAATTTCCAGGCAACCACTCCCAAAAGTAAATGTGTGTCCAAAGAAAATGTCTGTCTTATTCTACATCCCATCATAGTCCCTCCATGGCACAAGATTCCACCTCCACCAGGCAGCCTGCCTTCATTAATCTAATCTGTTTTCTGAACTTTTATTCTTCTTTGCTTCCTCAAATACCTCTGTCATTAGCATAATCAAAATCCAGTAGGTCTGTCCTGTCTTACCTGTCTAGAAGGCAAGCTCTCCAGGTCCATCATATTTATTCCCCAGAGTCCAAAATCCTGTGGCATCAACCCTATGATGTACAAGAGATGCCCGCTGCCAGGCCGGCTTGCCTTTGTCCAGTTACCCCAGCCCTGCCCGTGGTGCCACTCGGGCACATCGGTCCCTCACTTATCACGGTTAAATACAGCTATTACGTGCTGGCTTCGGCCACGCTGTTTATCTGGCACAATAATGAGTCCCTGAGGACTGGATTGCTCTCAGGTAGCCACAGCTATTCTGGGACGCTCACAAGGGTAGAACCCCGTGGTCAATGAACAGAGCCGCCTGCACCAGCTGATAAGGCTGGGTGTGATGCCAGACAGTGGTCTCTGCATCAAGCCCATCCCGGAAAGGGCTACGGCTTGGTGAGGTTTTGCCAAAAAATGGCTCCCTCTCTCCTCCACCGACCATCGCTTCATGAAGAGTTCTGAAACGGCTTTTACCAAGTTGGAAACCGTTTTCATTTACGAAGTGGATGGTATCTCTTTTCTTATAGCTTGCTAATTGATGAAAGTAATTTAAAAACATCGCTTCTCTGGCATGATTGCTATGGGAAATAACCCATGGTGAGGAGAGGGGAGTAGGGCCAAGGGTGAGCTCCAGCACCACTGAGCTGCCCACGCACGGCCTGGCTCTGATAAGCTAAGGCTCAAATTATTTAAAAGAAAGAAAATTAAACCAAACGCGAGGCCTTGCTTTTCTTTTTTTATAATTTTCCCCTTTAGCAATATCTCTTATTTTACTCTTTAATCAATAAAAATCCCAACCATACAAGACCCCCTACTGAGATAACTCCATCTTTAATTTTTTTTTCACAAATTTAAATTTCGGTTTTCTTTGCTTAGCTCGTTCTAGGAGTTAAATGGGCAGAGAGACCTGTTTATTCATATGAGCGGCCAGTGCTATCTTGCTGACCTCTACAAGATCTTGGGGGACAAAGAACCCTGAGCCACAGAACCCCCTCTTGTGCACTTGCAAAAGCCTTTATCTTCACCCTGGACAATGGATCTCTTTAGCCACCTCAAATCTTTTTTTAAAACCTGGGAGTTTAAGCTAAACAAATTACCCTGTCTCTGGTCCTTTTCTAAAAGCAGGCAGGGATTCATGACTAACTGCACACATTTTTACAAATGCACTGGAACAAGTGGCTGCATGCACTCGTGAAAGAGAAAAATAAAATGAAGAATTACATGATATAGCTAATGTTTTACAAGAAATTTTGAATAAGAGCCTCAAGCCCTATGCCGCCTGGATTTCAAGACCAAGGACTTCCTATTATGGTTTGGGAAAGCTGCAGTGTTTTCAAAGAAAGTTACATTTACTGAGCACTTAATGTCAAATACTGCGCTAGGCACTTTTATATATTTATTTCACTTAAAAACAAATATATTTTATATACTTATTTCATTGACACAACAATGCTATGAAGTATTTATTACTGTCTCCATTTTACAGATGAGGAAACTTTCCCATGAAGGTTAAGGAACTTATTTGCTCAAGGTCACCAGCTAGAAAGGGGCCAAGCTGGATTGAAGTCCAGCTCCTACGACCTCAAAGTCCATGCTCTCCTCGGAGTGCTATCCCCTAGCCCAGGTTTCACCTCTCCCCTTCCTCACCCTGCCAAGCAGGGGTCACAATGTCAAAGTTGGCAGGGGCCTTAGAGACAAAACTCCGAGAAACTATTTGCTAAGAAATAATAATTGCATTTTCATTCAAGTCCTATCCAATACACAAACTAGCTGATGCCGGTTCGTGTGCCTTCCAAAAATTCTTCCTTGGACACAAAAGTAGATGTTTATTGTACTAAGATTGAGTCTGTTATTTATTTATATAATCTGAACACAGGCAGTCTAAGTTAAAAAAAAAAAAAAAGGAAAGAAAGAAAAGAAAAGAAAAAAAAGAACCTAGAGAAAAGAGCAGCTTTACATGGCAAGTAGCTATTGTCTATGGATCAACAGACCTTAAGATTTTAGGCTAGGTCTGGAAAAGAGGTCTGACATTTTATTTACTCTTTACAACCAGCCTTTTAGCAGAAAGAGAGAGGGAGAAAGAGAGAGAGAGAAGGGCTTCATTTCACGGAAACTTCATGTAAAAAATAAGAGCAAGCATACTGATTCCCTGCTACCCCCCTCTAACAGCCAAGGAGATGGAGAGTATGCTTAATAATTGCTTTTCTGCAACACTTCCACCCCAGATGTTCAGGTACAACCTATTTCCTCTCTGAAATCAGCTGCCCGGTGTGAGGCAGTGATGCCGTGGGTAGCAAAAGTATGACTCTGGTCCTTGGCACAGGGCGTGTAACTCAAGCAGCTCTGGTCGTATCCCGTGTCCCACTGAGGGGAAAGGCAGATGAGGACTCAGGTTCTAATCCTGGCTGCGCCACTCTGTGACCTTGAGCGTTTACTCTGTTTGTCCCAGTCCCTACTTATAAAAGTGGAACCAGACATCTTAGGAGAATTTCTGGAATCATTTCCCTAACCTCCGAGGTTGACAGCATCGAAATGTTTCATTACCTCCCGTTACACGTTGAGGGAAGACGTTCTGGGCTGCAGGGGCTATGATTACAATTCTTATAATGAGCACCTAGTATATATATGCCAGGTGGGCATTTTACTTCTGTTATTTACACTGGAGCCTGATAACGCTATGAAGTATGGGTTATTATCTTCATTTTTTTGTATATAAGACATGCTCGGTGGTTTTGCAGGAAGATTCTGGAGCCAGGCTGCCAGTCAGATCCCAGCACTGCCATTTACTGGCCAGTGACTCTGGGTAGGATATTCAACCACTCTGTGCCTCAGTTTCTTCATCTATAAAATGGGTTTAATAATGGCACCCCAGAGGGTTGTTGTGGGCGTGTAACATCTGGAACACTGCTTACATATAGAAAGTGCTTGATAAACATTAGCCGTTACAATTATTAAATGAGAAAAGGTAGGCATAAAGAGGTTATAAAACTGGTCCAAACTCACAACTGATTTTCAGATCCAAGCAGACCTCACTCCAGCCCTGGACTCCTCTCCCAGGCACTGTAGCCTAATAGGACAGTAACTCCATTTCCTGGGCACCTTTACCTATGTTTTCTTATCTGCTCCTCCCAGCAGTGTTATGACCTTGAGACTGAGGCTTGGGGAGGTAAAGTCGCTTCCTCCTTCGCTTACTAATTGGCTCTGCTGGGATTTGAACCCAGGCTGGCCCAACCCCAAAGCAGAAGTCTGTATCTACTAAGCCACACCGCTGCCTTTCTTCACTACCAGGAGCCCACTGTCACCACATGTGGAAGCTTCAGAAGATGTACGACCTGGGAAGTTAAAAAAGATAAAGGACATTTCCAAAAGTTGCCACACCCCTTTAAACGTGCCTGCCAGCCGTGGGAGGATCTGATTCAGCTTCTGTGAAGATCTCTGAAGGTGTCTGAGGTTGAGCAAAGCCACGCAAGCCTTGTGGCTGCTCTTCATTCCAGGGACCGAGCTTTGGGCATCACTAGGGCCACCGTCCAGGCTCCACGTCCATCCTCAGGGAAGTCCTCTGCTAGGAGAGCCGCTGCCTGCCTTGTGCACCCATTGGGCGACCGACGGCCTGCGCCACGCCCTGCCCCACTGGCCTAAGGCTCAGAGCAGCTGGGCAGTCAGAAGGGTGGAGCCCCTATTTCCACGGCAACCTGGGGCCCGGCCAGCATCCCCCTTGACCGAACTTTGGAATGTTGTGAGGTTTCCTTCCACTGTGTGCTATGAAACCTCTTAGGTCTGCTCTGGGCACAAAGAAAAGAGCTCATCCTCCCCTTGCATTGCCACAATGGCTTTACATGCGTAAAACATAGATGTGGCAGCTCTTGCGGCTCACACTGCAGCGATAACATCCCGCAGTGTTTAGAATCCACTGCTGGTAACGAGCCTGTCATCAGAATTCAATGATCAGCTCAGCGATGCTAGTCTTTCTCTTGCTTCCTTTTCAGTGCACAAACAGCTGCTGAAGTAATTTTCCTCAAACACAGATTTCCTCCTGTCACTCCTCTGCTCGAGGTCGTGGTGACACTGCCTAACGTACAGAGTACAAGTGCCACAACCTCTGGCTCCACTGCCCACCTGCTCTCCTCCAGCCTCCACCCCCCTCCGTCTGCAGCCAAGCCCTTCACTCCAGCCGAGCGAAGGGCAAGGTCACCCCTCACGCGACTTCCTCTTCTCCGCACCTGCGGCTCTTGCCATCCTACTGCCCCTTTTATTCCTCCACTCCTGACTGCAAGTTCAAGGCCCTCCCCAGTTTTAGAACCTAACTCCAAACTCACCTGCTGTATGGAACCCTAACCTGGTAACTCCATTAACTAGACCTCTCCTGACACTCTTCTCGTTCATTCACTCAATAAATACTCATGTGCCCATCCTGCCAGCCCCGAGCTAGGTAATCAGTTACAACAATGTGTGAACTGCCCCCGTTCACACCAAAGCCCTCACCAAAGCCCCCTGTCTACAGTGTCATATCTGTTTGCAGGTCCTGCATAATGCTTGTAATAGTGGCCTTGGTTATTTCTTGCCTCACTCAGGTTATTAGCTCCTCAAAACAAGTCTAATAAGACTCCTGCCACTGCCTCTCCCACTTTTTTTTTTCTTTTCCCTCACTCCCTCCCTCCCTCCCTCCTTCCTTCCTTTCTTTCTTCCTTCCATCTCTTAATAACAGTGTCCCTGCATGGAGTCAGTATTCAATACAGTTAGTTGAAAATGGATATGTTTTCCCCTCTAGGGAAATAAATGAAGACTGTCTTTGAACCATAAATGAGTGAAAGGGGACTGCCTCCCTCTGTTCGGATATGATTAAGAGTTTATTAACTTTCATGGGTCGTAATATATTAAGTAAGTATAAATTAACCATTCTAAATATAAGGTTTTTTTTTAAAAGTTACTATCCCTGGGCATCTCACACACACACACACACAGCTGAGACACAGAACAAGTTGATCGGAGGATCAGACAGTGGGAAGTGCTATCAAAATCAGAACCCTGAACGAGTGACCACTCGGCTTCATTTGCAAGGTCATAAGGTTTTTCCACAAAAAATTTTTCATAGTTTTTCAACTAGTATTTGGGATTCAAGTTGTTCAGACCTTGGTGGATATGAAAATGGACCTTCAGTCCCATGTTTACGATGTCACCGTATTAAATGAGAGGAATGGAGGGACCTGGATATATTTTTGGTTTGGCAAATTGTAAAACTATTTTTTTTTCAAACATTTGGGGTTTGGCTAAAACCAAAACTTATTTTGCCAAGCACTTTGGCCTTAATTTTTAAACCCATGTGTATTTTAAAAGAAATTCAATCTATATGTTTCTGACTCATTTACACTTAACTCATGAAAATGCTGTTTGGTAAGAGCTATTAGATGTCCAAGCAAGTTTATGAGCCCTTTTAAGCCTTCTTTTCCCCGTTCTTGCCAGAAAGTTGTATTTTGCCAGCCATAAAGAGTGTGAGCCCCAGAGGCCTGTGGTCAGTTTGAAATTTATAACCTCTGAAGCTTAAGTGGATTCTGACTTGGAAAAAGGTTTTTTTCGCTCTCCTCTTTTTCATATTAAGTGCTCAAACAGGCTACTTATGATAAAGATGGGATCCTATGTCTCAGTTTCCAAGATGGCTGAGGGTGAATAGTGAAGAATTCAATCTAACCACCAATAAACTGCCTCTAAGATATTTTGGAGGAACAACATGACACTTTAAGTTCCTCCGGACACAGATCCAACACTCTAGTGGAAAGTTTTACTAATTACTCTTAGGATAAGAAAAAGAGGTAGGAATCAACATGATTCAAGTTGAACATTTTACCTTTGGGGGACTTGGTAATTCTTTAAAAAATCACAGACAACCCATCCTGTTTATGACTTTTTATACATTTAAAAAATAAGCTGAATCTACTAAAAACAACATTTGAATTAAAACCAGAAAAGCAGGAAGAACGTGCATGCATGCTGCAGTGACTTCACCCTGTATCTACTGGATGCTCAGATGATGCTCAGATACCACTCAATTATAGTATTCTAGTGGGAGAAAGCTTTTGGATAAAGTACTTAAAAATGGCTTATAAATATTTAAAGTATAAGCATCTAACAAATCGTAATGACAAAGTTTTACATTTAACCACATGTGCTCCAAATATCTTGAAATTACTCTAAATATGGGTTTAAAATATCAAAAGGGCTTGTTGATGGGACGCAGAACTTTGCAAAGAAACTTAAACCTGATCATTCTTGCTCTCACAACACCCAATAGGCACAATTTTTAAAGTGTGCGTGTATAGATTTCCTTAGAAAAAGATAATGCTACGGTCTGAATTTCCAAAACAAGAGTTGAAGGACGAAATATAGGGTTTCCCCTTCTCTCACCAAATGCAACTTAGCCACTTTGCTTCTAGATAATTTGTTATTGTAGGTTGGCTCAAATTTAAGACAGTAACATCTTAGAAACAGTTGGAGAACGAAGCCAGCTGCAAGGAGGATATCATTACAAATTGAGACACATGTTATATGGGAATACCATTCATTTTCAATACCAAAAACATGTCTGGGGAAATAAGCCATGCAAATGAGGGAGAGATATGCTTTTTAATTGCATTTTTTGGACATTAGGTCAATGTTTCATATCCAACGGGTCCATAATGTATGTTTCTCCCTTCTGTTCTTCTGTCGCATTCTTACTTCCCTTTTTACCCAAAACAAAACACAGCTTGCTATCGAAGAAAGACAACAAAGCAGAGGTTCAAAGGGGGAACTGATGAGACAGCCAGCGTTGCAGCCAACTGTCTGGATGGAATGAGGCCGGGGAGTGCCGGACAGCTTTGATGGACCCAGTCCTGACCCCACGCTCACGTGGAAAGGCAGTTCTGCTCTCGTGTTCCCTTCTCTCTATTCAGACTTGTGTGTTTGGTAAAATTGCACAAGCATGTTGTTGCTTATGGCCACAGCTCAGTCCTAGGAGCTCAGAGTTAAGGGATATCAGGAGCTACTTGAATGGTGTCCAATTTAAGAATGTTTAGTACACTCAGGAGCTTTTTTTTTTTTTTTTTGGCGGTACGCGCGCCTCTCACTGTTGTGGCCTCTCCCGTTGCGGGGCTCAGGCTCCGGACGCACAGGCTCAGCGGCCATGGCTCACGGGCCCAGCCGCTCCGCGGCATGTGGGATCCTCCCGGACCAGGGCACGAACCCGCGTCCCCTGCATCGGCAGGCGGACTCTCAACCACTGCGCCACCAGGGAAGCCCCACTCAGGAGCTTTCTAAAGCACAAAAGATGCTTTAAAAGTTTTGTTCTCATTGTTCTTTGCTTTTGCTCTGGTCATTTTCACTAGAATCTTTTAAATGACCCCCTTGAAATAATTTGTGTGTGTGCATTTCCCCTCCTTGCTGATGGCTGCACATTCTCAAACCTGACCCCACCCTACTCTTTTCTCAAGCAGAATGCTGTGGAAATCCGTAAATCTAGAGAAGAGCTCTCCGTGGTTAGTATTGCAAGCTGGCATCTGAGATGGCATTTACTCCTTTTCCTTGAGAATGGGACCCTGTTAGATGATGCCAGTGCTAAGTTGTTTATCTTTTAAACTAATTTCTTTGTTTCTCTGAAATGAATTCCTTTTATGTTTTTGAGGCATTTGTAAAAAAAAAAAAAAAGTTTACACATGCAGAATGCATTGCCTTAACATGCATCCATGTATATTTAAACCAGCAACTGAAGGATACAAAATAATTCTGGGTGGGATAGGGTGAAGGAAAACAGAATGGCCACCCTCCGTCCCTTTGACACAATCTCTTCAACAAGAGAGTCTGGAAAAGGCAGCGTGTTGGTGGTGGATGGTGTTCTACTACATGAGGTAAGTGTTCCAGGCTGCAGTGCATTTTGGTCCTCAAACACCTCTGCCCCTCTGTGATGCTTGTCTGCATGAAGGTAGGTGTAAATGATTGAACCAGGATGCCCAGGAGGTCGCTCGAGCCAGCAAGGGAGTGATTCATTGGAAACCAGACAGGGAGCTTATTTCTAGTGCCCTTCTGGGCAATGCCTTGTTAGTAGCTGGTTGAATGCTTTCACCTTTCCAAGCACACCCTCTCCAGGTGAAGAAGCACGCTAGGGAGCTAGGGGGCTTGGTAGCGCTCCAAGACACGGCCATGCCAATGCCCTGGTGTTTACTGATCTGTCCACTTCTCCGACTCAAGCCATTCTCCTCCCTTGGCCTCAACAGCAGGGTAGAAGGTTTTCCACTGAAGGACAGCAACTGCCTATACAGCACAAACTTTGAAAGTCCAAGTGCTGGGGAAGTGTCTAGCTTGTTTCTTTCCTTGCTTCCCCTTTCTTCTTTCCCATAGGCACTCACAAGTTATAGTAACTGGAAGAAAAGTCTATCACCCTTTGCATTTTGTCACTAAGGCAATCTTATTGAGGCAAGGGTCCTTCTGCTCAGGTATTGCTTGGTGATAATATAAAATAATCTTTCAGAGATGTAAGGCATACTTTTCCTGTAGCCAAAATCTATGGACTGCTCCTCCCAAGAAAACACCTCTGCGCACAAGTACATAAAACTTTCCACAAAATTCCAGAGGGAACAGCCGAAGGCTATGCATGGACAAGTCTATGGAGACCAGCTCCGGGGAGCTGACACACAGATCGGGAGGTCTGCAGATCAGGGCCAGGACTCGCGCTGCACTGCCTGACCCTGAGGATCGTCGCTAAAGCTCACGCACTAAGCACTTCTCTTCCCTCACCCTAGCCCCAGCCCTGCTGAAGATGGAAGGCTATGGCTACATCTGAAATAACTAAACACCCGGTCACATATGTCATTTCCTATCCCATCATAATCTGATTGAAATAATATCTAAAGCCAGGTGCCTGCACATTAAAACCCTCCTTCAACCCCCTTTTCCTAAAGGTTAAAAGAGACCTGGCAACACTGAACGAGATGTGTCTAAGGCCAACCTGGACACTGTTCATCCAGAAAATTCTCCTCTATGAGTCTCAAATGATCACAGCAAGCACTCTCTCAGGTCCTCACCACTCACACGTGCGCATGACGCAGACCTGGCCATTCCTCACTGCTGGCTCTTTGAATAACCTATACCTAGAGCTGGGCAGCCATCTGCATCCTGACAGACGGGCAGAACTTGAACATCAGGGATTACGTCACCAATGAACGTTTCCAGTAACCAAGTATTAGAACATTAAAAATCTCAAGTCTGGCAGAGGATCTGAGCACACCCTACTTGTACTGATGTCCTCCTCTCAGTCACAGTTTTTCCTCTTTTCCTTGCTTTCGTAGTCGGCACCCACAATCACATTTCAACTGCATGGACTTGACTTTGCAGGCAGCCAATCCTCTCAAACTTCTCAGCTGGAGAAACCAAACTGGCAAAAATTACCTGCCACCTCCACCCTTGCGGCTTTCCTAATGAGGCGAGTCCCCTGCCCCCTTCTTGAAATAGTCCTTTCTGGGATTGTGGCTCCGTGGCCAGACTAATAATTAAACTCTAAACTCCAAAAAGTCAAAACTACAGCCCCCCTTCTTCAGCTCTCCCAGAGAAAACAAAAAGTGGAAGGAACTCTTGCTGCTGAGGCTAGGGAAGCATCTCAGAATGGGGGCCGGGGACAAGACTCTTGGATTTTCTTTCTGGTTTTAAAAACACATAAGAAATTTGGGAGTCACAAAGGTGGGAAGTTCTTGGTCTTGCCGCTCCTTGGGAATGGAAAAAGTGAGGGTGAAAGGGTTACTCATGGTACACATTTTTTCCATTGATTATTTTACTTAAAGAGAAGATGTCATTTCCCTGGAAAATCAAGGAGGGGGGGGTATTTTCTTTTGAATATCTTCAAACATTTGCAAATGGTTACTCTGAACTCCCCAATGTACCATAAACAAGTGTAAACTGTAGAAATTCAGAAAATGTACAAATACAAACAGCTATCCCCCAAGCTCAAAGGCAAAGACAAAGAAAGGGGTATTCCATTTATAAATGGAATTCTTTGTGGAAAGAACAGTTTGGGAAATGTTTTTACATTGTTTCCCTTATTATTTGGGGGGATTTTTTTTTCAGCTTACAGAAGCATCTTAAAAGTTGAAGATAAAAGGAAGTTTCCAACCTTTTAAAATAGTCGACTAAACTTAATTGGTTCTGCATCTAGGAAAATATCTGCTCATTTAAATCACTTGTAATCATATCAACAAACCAGAATGCATAAAGTCAGGTAACTGGGAACAGAATAACTTCAAAATGGAAAAAAAAAAAAAAAAAAACCCTGTGATTTGCCAAGAACTAGCAAAAATGATGACTTCTTTGAAGGTAACTGTAGCTGCCTGGATTACTGATTTCAAGACACAGTCTGCTTTGAATCTATTTTAAATGATTTTTAAAAATAGTAATACAGTATGAAAATGGTGGGCATAGTGAAAATGAAGAACCCAGACGAAAGTTACTGACAATGAGTCACCAACAAGCACAAGGAGAAATCACTCACCTGCGCCTCATCCACCACAACTCAGCCCAGGTTTGGTTTTGTTTTTTTAGTGCTTTCCCCTTTGGCTTTAACTTGTCACCAAACAGTGTTCACTGTCAGGGCACAAAAGCCATGCAGTTCTTTACTTAACAGATGCATTTCCAGTTTCCGTAACCATATGCATAGGCTGGGTTTCTGAAGGCATAGAAGAAAAACAGCACCACGTGTGCACAGAAAATCAGGAAGGGTCAGAGAATGTGAGTGAATTACGGCAGGTTGAGACTGTGCTGTGAGCTGACACGGAACTACAGAGGGCAAGAGGCAATGCGATTTAGTGGAGCAGAGGCGTTCTTCCCCCACCTTAAATCACTCGCCTTGTCACCCCACTGTAGCTGGCAAAGCCTGAGAGTCTCTGGCTTTAGAGAAAAGCTGTAATTTCTTGCGGGACCCATCATAAAAAGAATTTTCCAATCTCAGGGGGATATGGGCAATTTCATCATTGCATCTTCTGAAAATGACTGAAGCCAGGTTAACATTTTTAGTAATGACTCTGGTCCACATACAAGACCCTAGCCTGACTCTTTATTCAGAAACATATATCATCCAAATAGCCATCATATATTTAATGCTTTTATATTCTTTTGACCCTATACTACTTATGGACTGGTGACACTCTTCCTGACCTGGTCACTTCTCACTTTAGCAATGGTAGTAAAATCTTTCACCCTCTCGTTCTTCCTTTAATGTCATTTGAATGAGTGACACTAGAATGTGTTTAAAATTACAATTCCTGATGCTTTTCTGGCTTTCTAAAGGCCATCACTTTTTTTTGTCCCACATCTTCCCATGACTTACTGCTTTGTCAACCAGATTAAATTACTCTGGTAGAGAAATCAGGGGCATTTTCAATTGAGGTGACTATGAGAAGGCTGAGACTGTCTTTGGAGAGCAGAACTTGCAGATATAAGATCAAGGATTGGTGAACTGATTTTTAGTATTCTGCTCCTACTGGCAAAGCCATCAGTGGAAAAGGAAGCATCAGACTGTGGTGGCTGAGAAACCCTTCTCACACCACCCAGTAAGGCCCCTTTCACTGGCTCTGAGCTTCCCAAGCAAACTCCTGGCTATAAGTGAGGTAGGTGCCCATGTAAATATGCTGACTTAGAGACAATGGTTTGGACACACCACATCAAGTGTTCTGGTCCACATCTATATTTCCTACCGTGGAGTAATGGGTTGGTATTCTAGGTTTTTCATTGTTGTTGCTGAAAAAAAAAGCTGAGCACGCTAAAAGCAAACAAACAAACACCATCTAAACACTTAGAGAAGTTGGTAGGTAGGCTTGGTTTTTGTCTAGGAACTTTCCTCCAAGACAACTGAGGTGGATAAAAGAATTTTATCAAATAGGGTAATAAAGGGACCAATTAACCTATTCTCCTACAGTGGTTCAAAGAAAATGTAGCCCTGGAGTCAGACAGCCTACATTTGAATCTCAATGCTGCTTATTAACTTGGTAATCTTGGGCAAGTTACTTAATTTCTATGTCTCAGTTTCCTCATGGGTAAAATGAAGACAATTAACAATTGCCAAATGGATCCTGACCCAAATAAATACTACTGAAAACCACTTAGAGAAGGACCTGCACATACCAACGTGAGCAACTGTTCTTCCTAGAAGGTCCACTTCCCCTACCCAGGCCTCCTTCCTCCCCGTGTGTACATTTCCACCAGACTATAAGTGCCTTGAGGGCAGGCACTGCACCATATTCACCTTTGTAACCCCCAACTCCCAGAAAGAGCTGTGCATAAGTTATGTGCTCAGTAAATATTCATTTCCCTTCCTTTCCTCTCCATAAATAGTTGATAAACTTCAGCAGAACGTTAGTCTGTTTGCTGTCCTTTTGGACAGAGGAGAGCGCTCAGGCTCTGGATCCAGCAGGCCTGAGTTGAATACTGGTTCCCTCACTTACCAGCTCTGATTTGGGCAACATCTCCAAGCCTTATTTTCCTCCTTGGTAAGACGCAGACGATGCTTATTCCACCAGGATGGTTGGGAGGATCAAACAAATGAGGCCACATCTGGCTACAGTGGGCAGCCATGCAGGCTAGTTTCCCTCCCCCTTACTGAAATTCTGGACTCGTTATTTATGGTTCACTTGGTATTAAGCAGGATTCCGGACCCTCCCCTGCCAGAGGTCAGAGATGTGTGCTCTCACCCACTTCGGTGATGTTGCCCTTTTCCCTGTCAAAGCCTCCCACTGCCTGGAGAGGTGAGCACCTCACGCACTGAGCTGATGAGCCCCAAAAGGGGAGAAAGCAAAGCTGGTCAGTGATGCTTGAGGCCCATCCCGGGAAATGCTGGTTGGTGACAAATGAAGGAAGAGACCCCGTGAACACGAGCTGCTCCAACACCCTACCAGGCAAATGGGGCTTCGTGGCCTGGGTTCAGTTGGCATAGCATGTAAGAAGGTTAGATTTTATTCTCATCGTGCAAATGGAATCCCCTGGTTATTGAGAGCATTTGGTGAATTAGGACATTCTGCCAGTGACTCTACCAGCTCCAAGAAGTGGCTCAGCTTGCCTTTTAGCACAGTCCTGTAACCTCATGACTGAACATTTACTGGTCCCAAGTAATCTCTCCTTCCTCCCCACATCCTCTTCTACTTACAGGGATGAGCTAATAATAAAAGTGTAATTAGTAGATAGTGTTTCAATGCAGGCTCAAGGATTGGCTTTATCCTTAAGTAAGTGACCCTGGGCATGGCACTTACATGCTGTGAGTCAGTTTCCTCATCTGTAAAATGGGAATGATGTTGGATCAAGATGATGATAGTGTGTGACCACACAAGGTGTACTGTAAAACACGTAAGGTAAAACCATGATTATCAATACAACTCTCTCGCGCGCCTCTGCCCTGCAAGAAGTAAGGAGGGGTGCACTGACTCGTGTGGAGAAAAGCCCCAGTGTACATACAAACCTTTTACTTATTCTGATTTCTAATTCGGAGGCACCTCCTTTTGAGCGGAGGCTCCAGGTCCTCGGGCCCGGCGCTGAGCATGGGCGAGGAGATGATGCACGGCGCCATGGCAGTCTTCTCCGCGGGTTTTGGCACAGGCTGGATCACGCAGCCCGTCTTGGGCAGCATACGCAGAGCATACGCGTGGTCCTCGTCCGCGGGGTTATTAAGGTTCGGGTCTGACTTGTCGCCTCCCGCCAGGGCCTCCTCCCCCATCAGCTTTTTGGCCGCCTCCCCGTCCAGGTGGCAGTTGGAAGCACAGTTGTTCTCTTTGACGGACTCCAGCTCGCTCACCGCGGGCTCCTCCGGCGACAGCAGCTTCTTGGGGGGCGCGGGAGGCGGCGGCGGCTGGGGCTGCTCAGGCGGCGGCTCCGCGCCCTTCGCGCCCTCGGCGGCGCCGCCGCGCGTGCCGTTCACAATGACATTGCAGGCCGCGGCGGCCTCGGGGCCCGCGGGCGCGCCAGGGCCCGGGTCGCCGGCGGCGGGCGGGCTGCAGTGGCCATCCCTGCAGCCGCCGCAGGTCCTGCGCTCCGCGGCGCCCGGCTCGCGCTCCGCCTTGATGTGCGCGTGCAGCGCGCGGTGGATCACGTTGTGCAGCCGGGCCCGGTGGCCCACGGTCAGGTCGATGACGCCGTCCTGCGGGCCCTGCAGCACGCCGGGGAAGCCGAGCTGGCCGCCCGCGCCCGGGGGGCTGCCGGCGCGCCGCGTCAGGTCCACCACCTCGCTCCGGCCGTGCTCCGCGGGCGCCAAGCTCAGGGCCTGGCCGGAGCAGCCGGGCGGTGAGTCCGCGGACTTGGACGAGCCCTGCTTGGAGTCCCGGGGGGACAGGGAGTGTCCGCCAGGCTTGCCTCCTGCCGCCGAGGAGTCGCCGGGGGCGCTCGGAATGAAGTTCTCCCCGTTGCTGGAAAATCCGTTGGGGGGTTTGGAATCATTGATGTGAGGGATGGGAATAGGGATGGGGATGGGCACGGGCAGGGGCACGATCACGGGGTATGGCACGAGCAAGGTGGGGGGCGGCACCAGCGGGGCGAGCGACGGCAGCCCGAAATTCATCATCTGGGGCACGGGCATCGGGCCATTTGGCATCATGCTCACTGGCGGGAAGGGGAGACTCGGCAAGGGCGCGCCCGGAGGTGGCGGGGGTAGCAGACCCGGAGGGTTCCCGGGCATGGTCGGGGTGCTCGGGGGGTGGATATGGGGCGACAGCATGGGCCGGTGCATGGGACTGGAGGTGGGGCCCAGGTTCCTGGGGCCGCCGGGTGGGGGCCCGATGCCGGGGAGCATGGGGTTGGAGAGAGGGCTGTTAGGGTTGGAGGCGTGGTGCGGCGGTCCGCGAATGAAGGGCGGGCGGATCTGCTGCATGATCTGCTGTTCCATGAAGATGGGCAGCGGTACCGGGCCGCGGTTGGTCATCACCATGGGAGGGCTGCGAGGCGGGACGCCGAGGGGAGGCCCGATGCTAGCAGGTGGCTGGACGGAGACAGGAGGGATGTTTGGAGTCTCGCTAATGGGCATGGACTTGGGCACTGGCGTAGGGATTTTAGTAACAGAGCAGTTGGCAGTGTCAGATGGAGAGACGGTGGTGGACACCGATGGGCCAGGGCCCTGGCTTTGGCCGGCGGCAGCCGCCGGGGAGGGGGCCTTCCTGCGAGCATCTGTTAGAGGGATATTCCAAGAGTCTGGAGTGAGCAGCTGCACCCCAGTGCCTTCTGCTTTATTTTCCATGGGAGGGTGTAAGGTGCTGCACAGCCCAGCTGGAAGATTGGCCTGTGTCTCTTTGTAGAAAATGTCCATTTTGTACTGATTGAGACATTTTGCACTGCAGAACTGAAGCCTTCTTTCCCCGTCCCCAAAATCCAGGTATTCTTTTGTGTGTCTTATGTGCTTACACCAGTCACATACCTACAACACAGTAATAAAGAAGAAAAAAGTAAGGTAAACGATTTCCTTTGGTAGATAGCGTTTCATGTTTTACATGAAGGTTCTTTCAAACGTTATCATAATTTTTCAAACAGGCGGAAGTGTTTCCTTCTACAAGGTACAATTCTTAAATGTTTGTAAAACAATTTCTCTTTGGAAGCCAGAATTGCTTTATAAATATGAACTCTTCAGAATAGCAATTACCACCATCTCCTATTTTAAAAAAAGAAAAAGAAACTGTGTTATCCCATTTAAGCATGACTTTAAGGTAGATCTAACAAAAAAAAAAAGAGTACATATACCTGCCCACATAGTTTCACTGGTCAAAGAGGCTCATTGTACATGCAAATCTAAATAGTTTTGGTGAGAAGAATTCTCCAGAAAGTTCAGTGGACTTTGAAATATAGACCCTTAAAATTCTCCTCATGCAAAGTCACTTTACACTATTGACTGTTGGATAATGCAGTTGGAAGGGGTGTGCTGTGTTAACCAATAACACATAGCACTGAACATCATTATGTCTGGCTTCCAAGGGGAAACTTGGAATTAGTCATGAAGTCTGTGTGAGGTTTAGCTATTCCCAACCTGTGATGTTGCAGCAAGCTAGAATTATTTTTTGAGCTGTTTGCCCACTCTCTCTCAGTAGTCAGAATTTTTGGTGACATTTCTTGGCAGGCAGTCTTATTTAACAACTTTTCAAACACCAAGAGAACGTTTTCCAAAAGTTTTTATGGCTTTTCCCCCCTTCAGATCTACTCCTGGCAAAAGAGAGACATCACCAAATTTATTTTAAAGTTGGGCTGCAGAACTAATTAAAGGCTGAGAGCTTTTCCCAACTGGAAATCACTAGACATCAAAGTTCAAAAAATAGTCATTCTCGGCTTCAGAACCCATTACTTTGGAGAAATTATTGTGATTTCATTAACACATTAATTTTGTAACACCATCAGCTCTCACAGATGGTGAAGACATGATCTACAATTCAAATACGACTCTTGTTTGCACAAATGTCTTTCCTTCATATGGCATTTTAAACAAGAATTAATACGAGTAATCTTGCCATAGCTATAAACAGATAAACAGATGTCAAAATTTTCAATGGTTCTTTCAGTGCCTTACTTTTTTGACTGAACATTACATACACAATCTTTTTCTTTCTTTCTTTCTTTTTTTTTTTTTTTTTGGTCATTTCCTCAGCACTCAAGCCATACAGCAACAGAGGAAGAATTCTGAAACACAATGCGATGGTGAGTTCATTGAATTTGCTTCTCTCTTCAGTAAAGCCCTGGTTCCAATATTGCTCTAAATGGAACCTGTTTTTGTTGAGGAGAGAGTCTGTTGTTCTGTTGCTGGTGCATGTTGCTTTTTTAACTATGGTAAACTGATAGCATTAAAAGATGATAAATTTTAATAATGATTGGTCACATAAACAATGCAAAAACAACATATGCTGGGCATTTGATTACTCATCTCATTGAACTCTCAGCTTTCCTAGACTGTAAACAGTGGTGGCATGCTAGTATGTGATTGTGAGTATACACACTCGTGGCAGATGTAAGTCTGTTTGTGTAAATCCACTCTTTTCCTTCGCACTTTTTTTCCCACTGATATCTGCAGGTGATATACTTGATGGTGTGAGATTGAATGACAAATACTTATTGGCACACATTAGCTTTTTGTTTAGTCTCATATGAAAATACCCTTTCAAAATGCTTGTTGCAAAAAAAATAAAATCAATGCTAAGATACTCCTGTGTTTCACTACAGTGTTTCAAGTTTCTCCAGAATTAAGAGGTTTGTTTTTTTTTCATAGTTGAGATGTCTAGTTTACAAATAAGCACAGAATTGCCTCTGATGAGAAGAGACACACAGAATCTATCAGACTCTCAAAATTCTCATCTAGATAAAGGTTAAAGAAACTAGTAGTGAAAACTTGATGCATGTAAGTTATTATTTTTAAAACCTGATCATTTTTTTAAAGTTAATGACATGACATTTAAATTCCAATATGAAATAAAGCCACCTGATTCTGTTTCAATGTTAGGCATCCATAGCCTAAAATGTAAACTTTTAAGCTTGAAGTGAAGGATCAAATATAAATATAGCCTCTTTAATTATGAACTAAAAAAAGTTATCAATGAATTAAGCTAATTTAAAAAAATACCAAATTTTCTGGCATATTTCTTTTGGATCGTATTTTTTAACCATAAGGGGAAAGAGTTTTCTGAAATCCTTAATTGGTCTTCAAATTGCCAGATTGAATTATTTGCCTCCAGAGGATTCCTCTGTTTCCTCAAGCTAAATAAATATTTTCAAGTAGAGTCACAAAAAGTAATCTAAATATAACTTAAATGTTCTCCCTTCACTTCCTTCACTTTCAGTAATTCATTGACGAATAAGGAATGCTCACAGATCTATCCCAATTATCCAATGAGAATTCTCCACCATATTTTATCTATCTCACATAAAAAGAATTACAGACATCAAAGTTCGAAGCAAATTCTATTTCATCAAATTTTCCAGTTAAAGCAAAAGCCTAATGGTTACCCTACTTGATTTTCTGCAGCATCCCACAGTGTTTAGGTAATAGTGTGACAGTTTCTGACAGTCTCATTTTGGGTAAGGAGTGTGAATGTGCGTGTCTCCTTGTCTTGTTACATTTCAATTCCGAACACTAGTCTAAAAATACAATAAGGCAATCTTTCTGATGAAGCAAAAAATTATTTGGGAAAAAAACTGTCACTTAAGAAATAATGAATCATGTCTGTCTTACAGGACACATCGTCTAAGATTAGGTCAATGAATTTATGGCACAAATGGCTGTATCATGTGAAGCAATCAAATGCAGCACATCATTCATTCTACATCTAACTAATACACTTCTAGTAATTAAAGATTTCATCGTAAGAGCCTGAGCTGATTACTTAAGATGTGGTAGTTAGGTGAAAATATATACTGTAGATCTTTCTCTTTAATAAAAGAACATTTGCATATCCATGAAATACACAGCATGTGTCTCATAAACTATGGTTTTTCTGAACTGTGGTGTTATGGGGTATTCTTCCCATCTTTTTTCCACAGACGGCTTTAATTTTTTTTAAACTTTTTGAGGCATTATTTTTTCCCTCATTATGCCAAGAAGTACCAAAATTCCTTCAGATATTTTAGAAGATAAAGACTAAGAAGTGCAGAGCTCAACTCACTGGGCTCTGGAATGATTTCCCCCTAATTCCACCCGGCTTTGTTTCTGTTGGAATCTGGCCTCTTTGGTTCCACTTCTCTCCCTAACAGGTCCCAGATTGGACGGAGCTGAGGCTGAAGCTGTTTAACGATGGCAATCTGGGGACCAAACAATCAGCTAATGCGAGGCTATTGAGCGAGACAGCTGAAATGCTTCGTATCACAAATACATAATGTATCACCGGGAAGACAAAAAGATCACAAAGGAGATAAACAAATGCGTATTCCATTCAGCCCTATAACAGCAGTCCTCAAAAAGATTAAGTTTACCTTCCTGGGATGTGTCCAATTCTAAACAACAGAATGAACATTTCCTTTAGTCCATTTAGAGTATTTATATTTTGGTGGCTGACTGCCAGGGTAGTACTTATAAGCTCAGTGGCCTGATGGATTCACTCCTTTCCTGTGAAATAAATGTGGCAACCTACACCGCTAAACTGCTCAAAAGACACTGCCTCAGCAGAAATATCACTTGCTCTTGATATAAGAAAACTGAAAGGCAGGACTTCTGGTTCCTATAACTCTTTCCATCTTGTATTTCCCCTGGAAAGAAAGAAAGCTATTCATGTTGGCAACTGAGCCTTTATATAAACGTCCAAAGTCAAAGCCAAAGTATGCCATGAGGTTACCCACATGGGCACGATATATACACTCTGCTGGGCTTAGAAGAAGATTCAGGTGATCAGGGAGGGAGACAGGGTTCCTAATTAACACACATGAATCAGCTGTCAGCTGTGGGAGTGAACTTCATCCTTCAATGGAACCCATCCACCGCTGCCTTCTGAGTGGTAACCTGGCATCAGGCGATATTTCATTAAGAAACTCTTTTGCTGAAATCTTTCTTATCTGGGCAAAGGCATTTGCAGCAATGGAACAGTAAAAAAATATTAGCAATCTCTTGAATGCCATCAACAATCTGAAAAACAAAATCTTCGCATGCTCCTGACTTTTCACGAATACAGCACCCATGTAACAGCTCAGAAGTTGTAGCCCCCTAACCAAAATTGGAGCTTGCCATAAGAGGCTGGTTCTTTAGATCTTGGCCTGTTAAATATGGCATTGATCTTGCGGTCCAGGTCAGCTCAAAAACTCATGAGCTCACCTAAGAGTGAAGCAAAGGAGGCTGGAGAGACATGGACAGGGGTGACCAGTGTTTTGAAGGGTTTGGGTCTGCCTTACCTATAGACAGTCACCTCATAGCATGAATTGAGGGCCTCAGACTGATCCCACCTGAATACTTGCTTCCAGCTCGACCCTGCAGTCCCATGGCCCCAGCATCAACTGTTCCTTTGGGTTTAGACTCTGCCTCCATCAGGGTCCTAATTCGGTGCACTTGGGCACCAAAGGATGCTATAGAAATCACATCTGATTTGGAATCAGAAGATGTGGGTGTGAGTCAGGGCTCCATCATTCTCTCTTATGAAAATCTCAGCTTCAGTTTCTTCCTCTGTGAAAGGGAGCTAATATAGTAGTAGCAAGCAACACTGGTGTGCTGGGCCTAACAGTAACCTTGTTGCATAGAGAATTTTTTCAGTTCCTAGCCTGCCTCCCTCGTGGTTGCTGGTATCCCAGGAACATTCCATAGGTTTAAGTTCAGTTTAACTTAATAGGAGGATGTTTTTCTGGCAGTGTGAGGAGGAAAAGGGAGGTTTTCATCTAGGCTTTCCTAGGAGTCTGCGTGTCTTTGAGACATGGACAAACACATGCTGAACCTCACAGACTCCAGCCCCCATCCTGCATCCTGCCATCCCAGGGGTGACAGAGGGACTGTCTGCAGTGACAAGGAGCTGGATGACAGGCCTATGGACATCCCAGCTGCCCACCATCCTGGGAAGGCTCTTTTCAGCTCCTGGGGAGCCCACCTTTTCCAAGGCCAGTCACTCTCTAATTCAGGTGAAAGCTTGATAAAGCAGCATGGCTGCTTGGAAATGAGTGTTAGAACCATTAAGATGAATAATTCCTCTTAGGCTCAACTGCTGTTTGAACAGTGGAAGCCATAAACTGTACTAGTCATGTTTTATTAAAAAACAGAGCTGATGAACGGTCTGCTTGACTCATTACATGGCAGAACTATCTTCCAAAGGAAGGGCCAGAAGCCACAGTATCACACTCCTTGAAGACAGGCTGACCCATGCCCGGCGTGGCAGAATGCGTGTGAGGGCGAGTCCCCACAGAGCGGTGCACCAAACTCTGATGGGGGGACCGAGCTCACCATTCCAAGTTACCTTGCAAAGTTGGGTTACAGTGAAGGAAGGAAAAAGTTGACCTAGCCTTAGACGTGCACAGCTACACAGAAATCAGGAGTGGGATTTAGAATGAGCAAGGGCTGTTTTTTTTTTTTTTTTTTAGAGCCAATTCATGGAGAAGTTCATTTGCAAAATAAACTTTCTGCAGGTTTAGATTCCAATGTGATGATGTTTGCTACACGGTTCCTTTTGTTTAAAGGTCTTATTTGGTTTTTTGTTTTGTTTTGCAGTTTGGCTTTCTCTCTCTCTCTCTCTCTCTCCTCTCACATAGGATTTGGAACTCAAGGAGAGACTAACGAGCATCTTTGTTAGAATTGAACATCTCATTAGAAAGCTGCCCTGTAGGAACTTTATACCATGACTCAAGTACTACTTATAGGTTAAGCTGGATTTCAGAAAACTTGGGCCAGGTCACCAGGGTAGATCCTTCTCTTTCACACGTGCCATGAGCTCTGAAATGCAGAGCAGAGATGGGCTTGGTTTCCAGAATTTCAATGAGTGTTGACAAATGGCTCCTTACTGACCCAGGTCTCTGTTTCTACAGCCAAAGCAAGAGATGGAGTCCTGGACTGTATTCCATGACCGAGGCTCCATCCTCACAGCCAAACACATGATTCAGAAGAAGGTGACGTTTCCCTTTGTTCTGACATACTCGGTCGCCTAAGTGTATTAGTATATCATCACAAAACTCTCCACTTCATTTAAACTGGATAAATGCAGCTTACCTCTTCTTAACACAGGTCACCCAGACGGAAACTGAAAAATTCAAACATTGGAAAATCTGATCCACCTGATGCCAAATGTTTGCCTCTCTGTTTTCCAGTTCTGTGGCCGTGAAAGGCCACAGAAGTAGCCCAGGAGATCTCAGAGCAATGAAAGTTAGCCCTGAAGGATACCTCAGAGATCATCTAGTCCACTCCTCCAGCCTCCAGCTCCTGGTGGGGCAGGTGCTTAACCACACTGAGCCACAGGTGCTTGGCTGTAAACTGAGATCATCCATAGTGACGCATTGCCCAGGAAACACGTGAGGAAGAAAGAACCAGCAAGTGATTGCAGACATGGAAAACGTGCCCCATAAAAGCAGAGAGCCATGTCCTACCCCATCCCCCATTGAAACGCTGCTGCCAGGCCCCGTGACTCGATTTTCTCTCCTTTTTATCAACTCCAGGTATTCTGTGACCTGCCTGAAAATTTTGCCATCGCATAATCCAATTTATTCATTCATTGAGGGCCCACCTTGTGTCAGGCACTGAGCTAGGAACCAGGGATAGGAGTTAAGTAAGATGCATCCCCTGCCCTCATAGAGCTTAGCATCTACAGCAGGAAACAGGAGGCCCGCACGGTTTTGTTTTGTTTTTACTGAATCATCTTTGCTTCAAACTGAAGCTTGAGAAAAACTGAGCTTCTATTTGTAATGCTTTTATTTTTAAAAAAATAAGTACTGAGCTGTGCTCAAGAAGGCACTGAACTGTGAAACAATGGGAAAGATTCAGCACCTGCCCTCAAGAAACTCAAAATCTGTCTATTAACAGTCATGGGAGAAATCTGCACGCACTTCCTCTCCCCAGATTTCTTCTAAATGCAACGAACAGTTTTTAACTAAAAAATAGTCTTAATATTCTACTCTTTCAATATCTAACTCTCCTTTGCTCTTCTAACCCTGTGACTCCTCTTTCTTCGAATGTATATCTGAATTTTTTTTCACATGTATATTTACGTTGCTTATTGTAACTCTCCTTGTTTTCAAAATAGATATCGGAATCTCTTTTCAAATGTGTCTTTGATCTCCTTTATCATTACTTGCTGTTTTCTAAATGCGTACTTGAATATTTGAAGTTTCATTATGTGTGACTATAAGAGCCCACTCTCTGTCTGAAAAAACCGTAGGGAGGGACCTTGGGTTGCACCTGTGTATAAAGGGAGCGCCACCAAAGTGATGTGTTAAAAAGTGAAGGGTACTAATTATCTGGCCTCTTTTTATCTGTGGTCACTCACCTCATTTCTTCCTTCACAGGCTTTTTAGAAAATGGCAAAAATGATATTTCAAAACACATGGCTTTAATTCCACAACACAGCTAATCGTACATCAATAATAGGACTTTTTGGAAGGACTGCTATTATTATCTGTGATATTTGAAACAGTCTCTTTTCTTCTAGGGATTTTATTTGGATCTGCCTCCCAGCCCCCTCATCCACCCAGGCTGTGTCTTGGCATCAGCGATGAGAAGCAGCACTGAAATGCCATAGGACCAAGGCTGTGTGTGTGCAGGTGGTCCAGGTCAAGGGCACTGCTAGGCGGAATTCACGGCTCCTCTGGCAGTTCTGCTCCTCAGCTGCCTCTCTGGCTGCTTCTCAAAGGCTCGCAGCTGCTCCTAGTGACTCTCATTTATTTACCAACTATATACTGATTGCTTGAAATCTGCCAGACACCTGGCAAAGGGCTTTACCTGCAATGCTTCATTCAATCCCCTTTTAGCAGTCTTGAACATTTCTGTGCTCCTGGGTTCCAGACTGAACCAGATCCTACCCGTGGATGCCAGGATTGCCCCACTTCAGCCCCTGGTGTCCATTGCTGCCCAGTCCTCAAATCTCTCCAGGACACTCCATCGAAAATTATGGCTTTTATTACGGTGCCTACTGGAAGCCCCAATTTGATGTAATAATAATAGATTATACGAGTTAACAATAGCTTGCATTATTTAAGCACTAGTAACCATGCTAAGCACGTTACGTGGATTACCTCTTTTAATCTCCACAAGTACCCTACCATATAGATAACTGGGGTTTACATAACTTGTCCAAGATTCCCTATGCAGATACGAGATGGCAGATCCAGATTCTAACTTAGATGTGTGTGGCTTCAAAGCCCAGGCTGCCCCACTATCTCAAGGACTTTGGCATTTTCCTTTAAAACTACAGAAGTTTTACTGATGACTGACTAATACGGGCACACCTCCCTTGTTTGCACTTCTCAGATACTGTGTTTTTTACAAGTTGAAGGTTGGCGGCAACCCTACGTTGAACAAGTCTATCAGTGAGCAATGGTATTTGCTCACTTTGTGTCTCTGTGTCACATTGTGGTAATTCTCACAATGTTTCTAACGTTTTCATCATTTTGTGTTTGTTTTGGTGATCTGTCATCAGTGATTTTTGATGTTCCTCTTGCGAAAAGATTAAAGCTAGCATTTTTCAGCAATAAAGTATTTTTTAATTAAGGTATGTACATTACTTTAGACATAGTGCTACTGCACACTTAGACTACAGCATCGTTTAAACATAACTTTTATATGTAGTGGGAAACCAAAAAATTCATGTGACTCCCTTTACTAGGATATTTGCTTTTTTTCCCAGTGGCTTGAAACCAAATCCGTAATATCTCCGAGGTATGTCTGTATTTGATAATAGCTTTGTTTTGAAATTTCAGAATTACAGACATTTAGACCTCTAAGGAACTTCATGGGTCAAGCCCAACCTATCTCCCCCAGCAAACGTGGGTTTGCTTCTACACAGAAGGTCTTCTAGGTGCCCCTCATCTTCCTATGACAGGGAGACCATCCTGACCCATCCACACAGCCAAAGAGTGAATCCCACAAAGATGATCTTTCTAAAGAGGGTTGCAATATAGTGCAGAGTCCTGCACAGCCTGCTTTGTTGTCGGACAGCTTTGAGTGTCAGAAAGTTTAACCATTCAATGTCCCTGTCACTTCCACCCATTGACAGTAGTTCTGTTCCCCAGGGTCTCTCAGCACAGGTCAACTCCTCTTCCAAAGCTCAGCCTTTCAAATACTTAAAAAGAGCCATCATATTTTCCCCAGATTTTTATTTTTAAACCTCCCCAGTTCCTGCACCCATTCCCCAGGGACAAGTTCCCAGAGCCCTCCTATCCTGTCTGTCCTCCTGTGTCTTTTACCCAGGCATATACTTCACCTTGGTAATGTCCCTCTCTTAGAGGGTGGAGTCCAGAACAGAACGCATCAGCCTGACCAGCATCGAGTCCAGAGGACTCTCCCCTCCCTCACATGGAACACAGTAGCTCCACTAATGCCACCCTAGAACACATGTGCTTTTTTAGCAGTCGTATCCCGCGGTTAGGTATTGCTTTTTCAAAACAAACATTTATTGAATGTCTCTATGTACTAAGCCTGAAGCTTTCACTGATCTCCTTTAATTCTGACAACAAACTTGTAAAGGAGCTACTGTTTTTCCCATTTTGCTTGAAGATAAGAAAACAAGTGTTCAAAGAAATGATGTGGTTTCCCTAAGGTCTCAGCCTACAAATGATGGAGCCAGGATCCAGATCAGAACTTCCGACCCATCCTTTTTTCACTCTACCATGCTGCGTGCTTCACTCTGAGTTTCTGGTCAACCAAAACCTTTTTCTCTAAAGTGCTTATCAACCACTTGTTTGATGATACATTCAAGGCCTTTTGAGCGTAAGCCATCAAGCCTACTGGTCTAGAGTTTCGGAAATCAGAAACCCTTTCCCAATTTTGAAATTTTAGTCCATTTCTGTCTTTTTGAAACCTCTTCCATTCATCATGATAGAACAAAGATTATCCCAAAGTAAATATGAAATTATCCTCAAATTCCCTCCAAGTGGCAGGGAGAGCTAAATGTGGTGAGTGTAGCAGGTGCTCTCTGCCTACCTCTTTGCCCCCGACGTGGGATTCATAGTTTTCTTTAGGGTTTCTGTTACCCTTTCCAGTATAAAGCGCATTCTCTTTACGGAGACAATGGAAAAAAAAAACAAAAGTTGCCCATCCTTGTCTTCTCACCCTCTTTTGTTAAACGTTACACTATTTGCTCTAAACACTGAGCTCTCCAATTCTGCTTCTTGCTCCTTCCATGAGCATAGCCCTAATAGTTCCTCTTATTACCTTGGGCAGTTCCCCCAAGGGTTTACCCCTTCATGCACCCTTGCCTTCCTGACACAATATTCATTTTCAGAATTTCCCACCCTCCATTCTGCCCTCCCCACCCCCACAAACTCTACTGAGTCTCTGATTTGGGGAACAAATCAACCTTCCTTGGATCAAAAATCCCTGCTCATCCCAATTCTAGGGAACATGGTTGATCACATCCATGCACATTCCAAGATGGTTGGGTCAATTCTTCTTTCCATCCACACACCAAGCTGCTCTCCCCTGTATTAATCAATACGGTGGTCAAAGTAGGATTCCTCTCACAGATTCTCCACCTTCTCAGAACTATGCACAAGGCATGGGAAGGAGGATCAATCGCTCTGTTTCTAACAGAATGGTATCCTTAGCAGATGTCTAGGCAAGTGGCCCCATATCTTGCTTAATTGCTAATTAATCTATTTTCAATATCTACTTCATATTTTGTACTCAATTACCACCCCCCAAGTAATTCTTTTGATGTTTCCTTTTATTTTCTTAAAATTCCCACCTTGCATTTCCCCTCAGGTGCATGGATTGCCATACAAGGATATATTTTCCAGAATTTTACCCACCTACTAGATATGTTGGTGGGATGTGGTGTTTTACATTTTAGTTCTATATGTCATCTCTCATCTAGGCATTAACCCCCCCTCCAAGTCTCAGTGGTATCTCCAAGATCATCTTTATCTTTTTTGGAGGGGATAAATCCAAGTCTCAGTGGCATCTCCAAGATTGTTTTTATCTTTTTGGGCCCACAGTCCTGGGTAACTTGGTCCTTCCCACTCTTTGCATTGGTAGAGAGATGTCAGAAGCCATTGTTTGTTCCTGCTTGTGACTTTATTTAGTCTTGAAAGGGACTGGCCCCCCTTTTTCATTATCCCATCTCCTCCTGTGTCATATCTGCTGCCTTCACTGGGTCCAGTTTTACAGGTTTAAAACAGAGCCAACTGGTTTACCTAAACTCCTATTTACTCATTCTTTTATTAAATGTCAGTTATTAAAAACAAAGAGGAAATTCACTACTATGAAATTTCCTATGATGCGTACTTCAAAGTCAAAAGCACACCACAAAAATAAAACCCAGAAACCCAAATCAGCAAAACACTTGACCCCCATATTCTCTCCACTGTGTTTCCAAGGGCTTGTAGAGTGTTTGACAGTAACATAATTGCAATAATGAGGAGACTTGCCAGCCAGGTTGTGGTCTGAAGCTCACGGATGTTTTAGCCCTAGGCTCAGCTTCAGGCCAGCACCAGTCGCCCGGGCCAGAGTCACCAATGGAATCCCTTATGCTCAGTTACACACAAATGTGACATTTATGGCATCTGGGGCACAATGCTACCAATTCAAAAGGCCCAGAGTACTGGGCTCACGAACTTGGGGAAAAGAAATAATTTAGGCTATCTGCTGTCTTTTTAGTTAATTAAAACCAGTGTGAGAGCACCTACTTAGTGACAGTTTCTTAGGTATCTGTGAGGGATATGCTGGACTGCTTCCAACTTCAGATCCCCATGTTGGTTCCTTTGTCTCTGAAAAACTTCCTGGATGTTTGTGGACCCTAGGTTTGCCTAGTTCTCTTCCATCTTTGTTCCATGAATGCAGCCACCCTGCTGAGCTAACTACTTAACTGAAAGCCAACACTCCACTAATGCTAGATTCTCCACTGAGCATCCCTCTTACGATTCCATCCTCATAAGCAAATCCTGGGTTAGCTCAACCCAACCTCCCCATCCAGGCTCAATGTCTGAAGTGCTAAATGGTATGAAGCAAGACAATTTGGGACAAAGATATGTAATTCGTATATGTTTATAAACACATCTGTTATTTCTACAACTCCTTTCTTCCAGTAAATTCAAGTGGTGCAAAAGACACTATCGCAATACCACTCACCAGAAGTCTGTGAAGAGATCAGCAGGCAGGTAACAGACCTTATTTTAGAGATAAGGAAATTAAGACTAGCAACAATTATATATCCGTTATCAGTATTTGGGTAAAAGCCCCCATCTCATAACCCGTATATGATTAACTACATCATTCTTTGGTCTCCTCTGAAGAAAGGAAATGAAATGGAAAAGGATCCTACCATTTGACCCACTGTACAACTGGACTGTTGGCTCCTAGGTGAAAAGAGAAATGAGTATGATGCACTGCCCTATCCAAATAGCCTGTACAATGGACCTCAGATCTGGTACCATACAAAAGAAGGGTATATGAGGGGATAATCGAAATATGTGAGGCTGAGCCTCTCTTCTAGTGCTTAGTATCTAAGAGCGAAAGAACAGGCGTCGCTGGATATATTGTGTTATATCAAGGCATGCCCTTAGTATGGACTGGCATGTACAGAAGTGGCGAGGAACAGGAAAGGGGAGAACGAGGAGGAGAAACAATAACTGTGTAGAAACTACCTGTGTATCAGAACAGAAGCCATTAGGCACTGAGTGCCTGCTATGGCCACTGCCCTTAGCAGACCAGACTCGAGGGTACCTCAAGACCTGGGGCGGGGACTCTGTCTCACAGGGACAGAGCAATTCAGCAAGCCAATCAGGTTTTCTTCTCCGGTGAGCTGGGAATCAAGATGACCTCAAGAGACTAAGTAGTGGTGGGAAGAGTGGCCGTGGGCAGAAAGCCAGAGGACCACAGAGGACAGGCAGTAAGTAGAAGCGCGGGGGCAGCACAGGTGGTGAGGCCGAGTGGAGAGGAGAGGGCTGGAAGTGGCAGGACTGGAAGTCACGCGGCAGGAGTTGCAAGTCCTCCGAGGCCGTGTGCTAGAGCAGGAAGCAATGGTGCCTACTCCTTGGGGGCAAAAAGGCAGTCCCATCGCCCAGTTCTTGGCACTGTGGGGCCACGTTTGCTGCCAGAACAATTGCCCAGGCTCCAGGAAGATGGGCAGCAATGGCTAGTCCTGCCCTGCTCGTTTCCTTGAGCTTCTATAGAGAGAGCCTCCAACTTCAGGGAGACCAAGAATCTACCCCAGCTTTACAAACTTTCTCCGATTTAATTCTGACCACGGCCCTTTCTGGTATTACTCTATATTAAAAGATGAGGACAATCTGGGAAGGGTCAGGGACTTCAAAGTCCTTTCTGATCCCACACTACTTCCTCCTGTGGTTAAGGGGCTCCCTGTGGCATCATCCTACCGTGTACCTGCTACAGGTGTGGGGTGCCCAGGGCAGCCTCGGCCCAGGAAAGCAGGAAGGTGACACCAGGATATGCCTCTTACACAGACCTCTTTACACCAGCACTATTTCTGAGGGTCACCACAGAAAGGAAATGTGACTGCCACATCAGGTCCTTGCCTGTTTCTAATTCCACTGCAAACCCCGCCCCCCTTGTCATTGACTACTCCTATCCCAACTCTATCGCCTACAGGGTATCCTGAGAAACACCAGTCCCATCAATGTTCTGCCCCTAAAAAAGGATTCCACGGTCAAATGAGTTTGGGAAAAGTTGCACACCCTATGCTCCTCTGGAAGATTCTCATTGCACATTGCCATATTTAAGCCTCTGAGAAGTTCTGCAGAAAAGAAACATTTAACTTCAGTAATCCAGAGTTTCCTCAACTTTCCAAAAATAGAAATCTTTTTTTTTTTTTTCCTAGTAGGATCCTGTAGAAAATCACTTTGGAAAATGATGCCTGTCAGACAGAGCCAGGAAACCTAGGCCTTAACATTTTTCGTTTGCTTAAAGCCTTCCTCTGTGGTACCGGGCCTGGGCCTTTACACCCCAGAGCACTGTCTTGCACATGGTAAGGCTTCCCATGTGCAACTGTTGGTTGTTTTCTGAATTGTAAGAGAAGGCGAAGGTGATTCCCATGCCTCTGCCCTTCCACATGTTCACAGGCTCTGCCCTGCTGGGAATCAAGGTTACTCGTCCCCTCGCAGCCCTTTTCTCAGCCCTACAGCTCCCTCCTCCCCTCTCATCAGCTTCCTGTGTTCATCGAGGCCTGGACCCTATTACATTTCACCCTGTGGTTTCAGCTTCTGCAGTCACTACAAACTCAATTTCTGTCCTCTCAGTTCTAGTTACCCGACACAGCCCGCCAGCCCACAGGATGCCATGAATACTGTTACCTCTCGTGTGACCTTCCAAACCCTGAAGCTCCACCCAAGAGCATTTTAGGTCACACCACTGCATTTTCTGCATTATAGATGAATGCATGAGCATCTCATGGGAACCAAGGCTCCACAATCAAGGGGGCAAACTCTTAGAGCACAGCAACAAGAAAAACAAATGGCTTATCAGTATTTTCATATTCATATACAAAGGAACATCCTTATCTGTCCTGCTAAATAAAAATATAAAATCAAGAATTACTGCCCTAATCAGCCTTGCTGGCACACTGACTCTGAACTGGATTCGACTGGTCCATGAGGGCTTATTCCACGCCAAGCCACACTGGTCGTGTTATCTCTTCCTCTGGCTATACTCCACCATAGGAGAAATCCACCCTCACAGGAGTGTTTCCTACATTGGGTTACACTGTGCAAAATTGATCGCAGGAACACCATTTAGCAGAATATTTCACCCCACTGTACTGAGGCATGCTGCCAACAAGCACAGTGGATGAAGAAATTTAATTTTGTCTATTGTGTAAATAATATGTATCCCAAGCATTTGGAAGAGTGTTTGGTACATAGTACTCAGTAAATATTTGTTGAATGAATAATAAAGTGAACTAACAAATGAAAAAGAGAAAAGAAAAAAAGAGTGTGTCCTAAAGGGCCAGGAGAACTATGGTCGTTAACTATCCCTGGGCTAAGTCCATTTTTCTAATCAGACACCTGCATCCTGTAACACATACTTCATAGCCTGATAAACCCAGCAGGAGCACGGAGGCCCTAGTACTGTGATTTCTAACAGATCACCTACTCTCCCAAGTCCTATCAGTTGGAAGTAACTCAAATTCTTTCCTAAGTCCTGTTAACAATGTACAGTCATTTTATCCAACAATCTGACTGAAAAGGGTTGTGACAATTGTCTAATGAGAAAGCCTAGTACTACCTAAGCTGCCCAGACCTATGTTTCTAGACACTTTAAGAGAACACTGGCTTGGCCCTGGGAGAGTCAAAATGAGCCGTGGAGTGAGCAGACTCGCTGGCTAATTGAGTTTTCTGCTTAGTGCCAGTGAGACGTGAGACGTGAGCTCGGATTGGAAATCCATTATGGGCTTTTAATAATTAAACATTACATGTTCGGTACCTTACTCTTCTGCATTACTTTTTAAATATTAATCTATTTACATCAGCTGGACTTCCTGCAGCTTGACACGCAGTAAATGGGAGTCACACTGAGAGAGACAACTGTGTTCCTAGCTTAAGACATCTTTGATGTTCAGTAACAGTAAACACGACACTAACCCTCAGTTCACCCCAGTCCTGTAGCATGACTACCCCCCCTTTTAGAAGGTAGTTTCTTTCATTTTCCAACACACTCATTATTACACTGACTTTTTAAATTAGCAAGAATCCAAATTCGTCTTATTTGGAGAGTTTTATAAGAGACCTCAGGGGCGCGGGGGGCACCCTGCCCTCTTCAGAACCAGGGTTGGAGATGGACGTGGAAGGCACCTGAGCGTTTCCTTGGCTACTACCCCACACTGTGATGAGATGCCAGCAGGAAAATTCAAAACCCGGAGTGCACATAAAAACCTCATCAAGGGCTAACCCTGCTTTACACAGTGCCCCCATGCCGAGAGGACGTCTCCTCGGGTGCGCGGCAGCCACGGTCCTCCTGGGGAGCGCTGCTGCTTCCGCTGCGGCCTTTCCGCCTCCCATTTCATCCCTGTCAGCAGCTCCCCGGTGCCCTTGTCTCTGCTGCTGGGGGGTTTCTGACTCTGATTTTTGCTGCCTGTCCGTCCTCTCCCGGCTCCAACCCAGAACATCCTCGAGACAGAGAGAGGGCTTCCCGAACGAACGCCTGAATGCAACAGTGGACGGCCTGAGGCTGGTCATCAGTGGAATTCGGGATTCTAGACCAGGCAGGATGATCAAAAGCCGTCTAAATCCAAGGACGGGGAGAACACATGCAGCGAGTGTCCACTGCCCCAGAGATTATGGACCCCGCTGTCTCCGCAATTAAGGTAATCAGCAGACCCACGTCTCTGCACGCCCCTCGCAGAGCGCGCCATAGAACAGTCTCCGATTTGGTTTCAACTTAAGAATTTTATTCCCTTTTAAGACAAAGCTAGCCATGCAGACCTGCGATGGTCTGTTTTAAAGAGTAAAACTCCATCTTATTTAATAAAAAAAAGATGTAGGGTTCAAAGTGGAAAATTACATGGGAGCTGCCCTTGTTATAGGAAAATAGGCCCCCTACCCGGACTGCCCACCTCTGTGACCAGAGGAAGCTGGGAGTACTGACACCCCCCCAAGAGGTTAAACATAAAAATCTCTACCAAATTCAGTATATCTTTCCATTGTTTTACCTGTCAGTACTATTTAATGGCTTATGCAAAATACCTCATTTCAAATGTCTCTAATTAGTCTCAGAAGGAAAGCCCAGTCCCACACCCTTCAGGCTATGCATGTGCCCACAATGGCTGGTCACATGGCCGCATGTGACCAGCTGGTCCCAGACCACACGGCTAGTCCGGGAAGGCCGCAAGTCCTAGACAGTGACTGGTGGCCCCCAGAATCTGGGCCCATCCCGGAAGAGCTGTCTGTACTAGACTTTGGGAGGAACAAGTAGATTCCTAGCATGTAGGGGAAATGGTCCAGAGGAGAAGAAAAGCTCCAGGTTTATGGAGGGTTATGCAGTGGCTGAGGTCGCCATCTTCCTCAACCAGCTGTTTTCAATTCTCCCTGCAGCAGGTGTCTCCTTTTGACCCAGAGTTTCAAGATTCTTTCCCACCAACCACAGAACGTTTGACTTTCGCCTCCTCTTCCTGCCCTTTAGAGGCACCACTAACAAGCAGGCAGAGAAGTCAGGTGCCTGCTCCACCCCAGATTCTCTCCAGAATTCTCCTCTGATTCTCACATTTGGATTTGACCCTTGGGAACATAACAACCTTTCAAAAATTCCTGGTTGTAAGAAAAGCAAGCACTTGCTATAGGCAGACAGAAGTCATTCAGTAGGAGATTGCCCACTGAGCTTTTCACGTTTATGAGACAGACTAGAGAGCAGGAAGCTAAGCACTCCCCGTTTGCCTGATCTACAGAGACTGTGGTTTCCTCAAGATTATCTCGGCCTTTGTCCCTCTGATTTTCAAGTGACTTGGAAAACACAGGACAGCATTCCCTAGAAGATATCTAAGAGCTTCATCAATCTATTGCTTGGAAGTAGCCCACTAATATTCAGTCTAAATCTTTCTTTGCTTAATTTCATTCCATCACTCTTACCCTAATTAGATATACCCCTTGTCTCGAGCTAAATAAATTTCTTCCTTCCTCAGTATTTACATCCTTCAGATGTCTGAAGACCATGATCATGCCAACCACCCAAATCCTCAGACCTCACTAATGTGAGCCGCATGCAATAGGAAGAATGATAATACAGAAAGTCCCTGTGTTTGCCTCAGACTCCAGCTGGGTCTTCCCTGCTTTGTTGTCTCCCAAGATCCTTACCCAAGGAGCAGCTCCATTTTGAGCTTTCCAATTATTAGCCTAAAAAGGGAAATGCCAATGGGTCACGGAGGTACACAGTTATCAGAGGGTATTCAAATTGATGCTCCCACTGAACTTATAAAAAGGAGACAAAATCCCCAAAGAATAATTGCTCTAAATATTTCAGAAGTGTCCATCAGTGATGCTGAGTGATTTTTTGTTTAAAAGGAGAGACATAATTTAAACAGGGAAAATGATAGATCACTATCAAATTCCCTTTCAATACTGGTTTTGCATTCAGCACATAACAACTCAGCAACTAAGTTCACGGTCATAATGCCTTGGAGTTGGACAGGCACCAGGGAGTCATTTTTGTCTCACCTTCCATTCAGTGCAGGGAGCCCTGCCACAATCTGCTTGGCTGGTCATCAGACTCAACTGTGATGCTTCTGCCAATGGGGAACTCGCTACTTCACAAGGGTGTCCATCCTACTCTTCTGAGCAAACTCTTTCTGATACTGAGAAGAAATCTGCCTTCCTGCAACCCCTACCCATAGGCCTCGCCTTCCCCGCCAGAGCCACTCAGCATGGCTGCATCCTCTTCCTCAGAGCTGCCCTTAATCTACCTGGCAACAGGGTCATATGTGTTCCCCTGGCCTCATCTCAGTCACTTCCATTGTCCTTAGGGCATCGTGACTTCCAGACTGTCACAGTCCTGGCTGCCTCCATCTCACCTTCATTTCATTCTCAACACGTGACACCCAAGGTAAAACACAACACTCTCTGAGCCTGCCCTCCAGGGATCACTAGCGCTTAGCTTGCAGGGGACTCCACAGTGGGGTTCCGCAGTTGTTGGAAAGGTCTTCCTTTCCTCTTCTTCAGGTATGACATTCTACCTTTAAAGATTTATTTCTTTAGGTTAAAATAATACATATCCAGGAGTCCTCTGTTAAAAATCCAAATATCCCCAAAGGGGTAACATTTTAAACCACCCACAGCCAGTATAAATTGATTTATTCAGCAACTTTGGACTGAGAGCTGGATTCTAATTGCTGGCTTTGTCATTTTCTAGCCATGCAACCACAAGCAAGTTATTTAACCTTTCTGAATAGGAAGAATAATTAGCTGAGAATAACATATGGGGGCCTATCAATTAAGACAATAGTCCCTGAACATTACCCAAGTATCTGTGAACTTATAGCAAATACATTTTTCCTTTTCTCTTTCTTTTCTTCCCACATACTACCTCTACAGTTCTCAGGGGGGGAAAAAGGGCTGTTTTCTACAGACAGGAGTAGAGTGGGTCATTGTTATAGTTAATACCAAGGTCATAATGGGGTAACACAAAACATGTGAGTGAAATTCCAATCAACAACTGAATGGTTATGTATTTTTAATAAATGTTTTTCTGCCAGCCCTTTAAAATATTTTGAGGCATCACCCTTGAAATAAAGTCAAGAGAATCCCTGATCTGAACAGGTATTTTTCTTCTGGAATTAGTCTTAGAAGGACCCTTGAGAAACTCTAAATATCGATCTCTGTAGCATAAATGAAATGTAAGCGGCCACAGCCTTGACCCCTGGCTAGGATGGATGAAGCTGCAGTAGGGCAGACTGCACTGAGTGTTCCAAGTTTCTATAGAAAGACAGCTCTGGGGCTCTGGGCCAGAGCTTCTCCAACTTAATTAAGCACACATCAGAATCACCTGGTGGTCTTGTTAAACCACAGATTCCAGATATTTGTAGACCAATGTTCACTGAAGCATTATTCACAGTAGCCAAAGGATGGAAACAATCCAAGTGTTCAACAGTTGAATGGATAAACAAAACTTGGCACCTGCATACAATGAAATATTATTCAACCATAAAGATGAACAAAGTGCTGACACATGCTACACCACCACGGATGAACCTTGAAAACATTATGCTAAGTGAAAGGAGCCAGACCCCAAAGGCCAAATATTGCATGATTCCACTTGCATGAAATATCTCTAGAATAGGCAACTCATAGGGACAGAAAGTAGATTAGAGGTTCTCAGTGGCTGGGGGGAGTGGGGAGGGGAGTTATTGCTTAATGATGATAGATTTTCTGTTTGGGGTGATGAAAAAGTTCTGGAAATAGTGGTGATGGTTGTACAGCATTGAGTATGCCACTGAATTATATGCTTAATATGGTTAAAATTGCAAATGTTATGTTACATTATATTTTAGCACAATATTTTAAAAAAGTTAACCCCACACATTCCAGGGCAACACCCCCAGAGTTTGTGATTCTGGTCTGGGATGGGGGTCTAAGATTCTGCATTTCTAATAAGTTCCTAGGTGATGCCGATGCGGCTGGCCTGGGGACCACATTTTGAAACTACTGCCACAAGCCTACAATGAAGCTAAGCAAACCCTTCAACTCCTCCTGCTTTGCTTTGCTGATCATCTAGAAAAGCTCACACTTCTCTGCATGTATAGCAATGTCAGCCCAAGCTGGGAATAATAAAAGCAGCTGCATCTAGGTCGACTTGAGGCTCTCAGTGCTTCCCTGTGGTTTTCTCCCTCTTTCTCTACTCAGTTTTGAGCCACCGTTGACCAGCAGGAATGCCAATAACTAACACCAACTTCAGCAGGGTAGGGACAGGTACAAGTCAGAATGTGCACTGGGGGCCTGGATAAGTCATCTTCAGGGTCTCATCCTCGGAGGACTGTCCCCCTCCCCAATCCAAACTCACCACATGAACAGTGGGTTATTTTCTAATAGGGCTTCGAAAAGCGCTTGCTGCCTAAAGTTTCAAAAGAACTTGTGTGCCAGGCTCCCTGATATTGATCTGGGCAAGATACTCGTATGGGGCATACAGGACGTAATGCATATGTCTCATTCGGGGTCTGGTAAAAGGCCGAAAGGCTCACATTTCTGAGATTCTCTTTTTTGACATTTTTGGGTTCACCTCAAGTTCACTGGTTTTCCCGACTGTATTACTTAACTTCTTCAAATTTAATATATTTTTATTCCTGCTCGTTTGAGTGTTGTATTTCCACACATGCATGCTTAATTGAGCAAAGTGCACTGGACGTTTTTCCCTACAGATGTGACACGGCACAGCTTTCTCACCCGGAAGGAACGGCATCCTTGTCACCACTGCCGAGTAGCCTGCCGTCAATGGCTGACACGTGAATATCCATGGCAACACAGGTGAACCCAATGCCTGGCCCGATGCCAATGGATGGAGCGGGTCCTCCCACCGGGCTGAGGGAAGACGATAGCTTTTACTCAGCAAGCAGATAAAGTGTTGGTTCTTTTCCATTTGCAGGGTTGTCGTGTTTAAATATGAAAATGTTGCTTATAGACAAATGTTAGTGACAGCGGCCTGTGGAGACTATCACAGTTTGCACTCTCACTCCTGCTAAAAATAGGCTTCTTTTCTCTGGATTCCTTCAAATTCCACATCTGCAGGAAGTTTTTGTTGCCGTGGCTGTGGCCCTTTTCTTTCTTCTCCGAAGATTACTGTTCTTTGGCTCCGCCAGGGCCCCCTCCCCTTCCCCCTCCCCAGGAGAAGCCATTCAGAAGGATGATAAACACCTCAGGCTCAGACAGTCCCACAAAGGCCTCACGTGGGTTCTCAGTTCTTATAACAAGCCCTGCCTCTGAAGTCTTTAGGGAAGGAGGAAGGGGCGGGCAGCGACCAGGGGCAGAATCATTTGACCTTCAGCAGTAAAAGATGGGGCCTGATGGGACTGACTTGGCAGGTTGGGAAGCAAAACCAGAGGGTGAGACTCCTGTGTTTGGGACCCACTTGGCAGCCACACCTGCAATGGCCAAGCAGACGGCCTGCTCTCTCTCACATGCTGGAATAATTTTGTTTTCCAGGTATTATATTCACACCCAGCAAATGGTAACTATGGTAATGATGCATTTTGAGCAAATGTTCAATTCTTCTCAAGGCAAGTGTTCAATAGCCTTTATTATTCTCTCTCTCTCCTTCTTTCCTGCCCAAGGTGTGTGTGTGTGTGTGTGTGTGTGTGTGTGTGTGAGAGAGAGAGAGAGAGAGAGAGAGGAAGGAAAGGGGGAGGGAAGGAAGGAAGGAAGGAAGGAGGGCGGGAGGGAGGGAAGGAGGAAGGTAGGTAAGCGTTGCCTTGGGTATTTTCAGAACCAGCCAGAAGACATTGCTTGGAACAGGACCTAAGCGCCTGTAGATGCTCCAAGTGCTTCACAACACATTAGAATCACTGCAAAAGATTTTCTCGGCCCCCATTCTCAAGGGTTCTGACTCAGCTGGTCTGCAGCAGGTGGGGTCCCCTCAGGGCTTGCGTGGTAGCCACGTGGCACCTGCCCCGGCCTCCTGAGCAAAGGCCACAGGTCGGCTCTTGCATCTTTTGGCTGCCGAGATGTGTCATGTCTTCTTCCCAGACTAGGCTTCCTCACTCCCTGCCGCCTCTGCGGGCCACTCACCTCGGATATGCCCTCCTCTTCAGGAAGTGGCAAGGATCCTGGCTGTGAAACGTTTCACAGGAGACAGTCCGGAAAGCTGTTATGGCTCCTCCTCTCCCAGAAAGGAAGACAGGCTAGCTTTGCAGTCCTGACCCAGCTGCCTTGTCCTGGGGGACCCTAGGCAGCTCTGGACCCAATGGGCACCAGGGGAAGGGAAGAATCCGTCTCATTCCCCTTCTGCTCCCAGCTCTTCCCAAGTACCTGACCCTTGGTAGGTGCCTGACAGAGGTTTGCTGAAGTGTTAGGTGTTTTCTCAGTTTTCCACAGAGCACACAACCTATGAAATGGGGCAGGGGGCCTCCAACTGGGAGAGGAGGTGTGACTAAGAAGAAGGCTCTTTAAATGAATTCCTATGAATTGATCCCTCTGTGGGCCCCGACTTGGCTTATGGAAACTAGAGATGTGTGTTTATGGTGGGGGCGGGGATCCTCCTAGAACTGGATCCCTAGGTCAGGAATGGGTCAAAAAGCACCAGAGGATAGAGCCCTGGGACGGCTTAGGCAGCATCTTAAGATTATGACCCCATTGCCCGGCCCTAACCTAGTGTCTCCCTCCCAGTTTAGTCCTCCCCAGGGATAGGGTGCAGGGCTTCCCAGGTAGACCTTCCAGAATCTCTGTCCTCTTTTATCTGGGATTCCTAATGCCCTAATGGAGCCAGTGGGCAAGATGACCCCACTGAGCAGGGCTGCTAACACCACATACCATCCCAGCCTGAAAACTCCTCGGGATCTGGCAGAGAGGTCCTGGGGAATGTATCAACTACCTATGTGTTAAATACAAATTCTGCACTACACGTTGAATTACGACCAAGAATCTCAGCATTGTGCCCCACAGTTGTTCTGTAATTTCTCTCTACCATCCATAGACATCAACGTATTCCTGAGATTTGCCGAGGAATAGGACGTGTAGCCTAACAGTATATATCCCGAGGCTTTCCTTGTCTAGAGGAGCTATTCCTACAAAACCCAGTCTCCTTCAGCAGCCTATGCGCCCCTCTCTAGAGTGTTGATCTCTGAGGTGGGGCAGGGTACCTCAGAGGGTACAAAGACAATCCACTGAAGTGATGGAAGGAAATATTAGGGTGACTAATTTTTTGGTTTTTTTTACTGGTGGGGCATGTAATCAAAACCCCACTGAGATCACAGGTCTAAGGGACAGTCTGGCCTCACTTTTTATGAAACACTCAGATTAGGGTGTGAATAGCTGGGGGGCAAGGATGATGCTCCCTAGGTTTTTATTTGGGGAGGGCGATAATGAGCAGGTCAGAAGTGATGGATGCCCCTCGTTTCTGTGTCAGCTGAAGGAGATTTCTGACGCCAAATCTAACAGACTCACCTGATTCCCTCTCGTGGATCAGATGTGATTCGTCCCTCCTTGGGACCCTTCTTTGGCACCTTTCCCCTTGCTCAAAGCTCAGGTCACTGTAATTTCTGATGTTACTTGAGTTTTTATCATGTCTGTCCTAGACTCTTAGCTTCTCGAGGGCAGTGTCTGTTTCTTAACTCATCTCCTGAAGGCTTTGCATACAGTATCTGATGGAGAACTCTTGCAAACATAAAGCTTTCATTTTAAAAGAGATGACCATGTCATAGTGAGGTCCCTGAGCACTAAGTATTCCCTGACTTTGGGTTCCATACTCAGTGGAAACTCAAAAACAGCTTTTAAGTTTGCCTATGTAAGTCCCCTGATTCATTTTTGCCAAGACTTTTTAAAGACCACTATTTATTATCACTGCAATCTCAATTTTAAAAAAAGAAAAGAAAAAAGACATTTCAATGCCACACAACTAAAAGACATAATCTCAGAAAGAAAAGATCAGCCTTCCCCCAAAAGACTGGGACCTTACACCTCCATATAAAGTATTTAAACAGCATCCTCATTTTTCCCATTCATCATGCCCCAGTCCAGGGATCACCATTTAGAAACAACTGAGGCGGAGGGAAGCAACAGCACAACTGCCAACCAAGTCACTGACAGCACTTCGTTCCCTTGGGCAGTGAGGAAGAGACAAGCCCGGTTCTGAACAGAACTAGTGATGTGTGAGATGTAAGATGTTTATCCCACTTTCTCCTTCATAGGTCTGTCTCTCCCTTGGTTATCTATCCTTCTTTCAGGGCCTTGAACCCAGATAGATAAAACCCAAGGCTTTCACCTTAGATAGCATCAAAACCCAAAGCAAATAACCTCTGATGGTAGAATTTCAGGTGAGTGGGTGGCCATCCCTCCCCCTTGAGTTGCCCTTCAAATCAGAGCATCTTCATGGTTCCAAACCAATCCACCTCTCTCCAGCTGGCCCTCTAAAAAGGTCCAAAGCTCCAGCAGCCATTAGGACCCTGACTGACACAGTCTCTCACATCTGGTCAGAGGACAGCATAAAATGCTGATAGAGTTAATTCTATCACTGGAACGGAAAACAGCGTTATACCCAGAAAATGTGCTTATACTGACTGTACTGCCTTTACATCATCGAGAAGACCCCACCTTAAGCCACATACTGCCCACATGCACACAAAAGGCTGCTGAACTACATGTGAGCAGCTCTTCCTGAGTCCTTCAGTACTAAGGCTTTTCTATCGCTTCTTCAGTTTGTCAAGTGCTAGCATGTGCTCGCTATAATAGGTACCAGGTACCAAATGCTTAAGAAAAATTAGAAGGAAATCTCTTAAATGGAAAAAATTATATTCATTTAAAAAAATTTTTTGGTTGCACCATGAGGGACGTGGGATCTCAGTTCTCCGATCAGGGATCGAACCCACGCCCACCACAGTGGAAGATCGGAGTCCTAACCACTGGACCACCAGGGAAGTCCCTATATTCATTAACTTAATTTTTTCTGCAACAATGCCCGTATTTGACATCAGCAGCATGAAGGCCCAGCTGGAGGTGCACCAGTGTTCCTTGGGAGTTTAATGATAACAGGCCAGAAGATTTTACATCAGGCCTGTCCCAGAAATTCCTGGTGGCCATAGACATGATCCTTTAAGTTAACCGTCCACTTCCTGTTGTGCAATACATTGTCACCAACTGCCTGAAAAAAAACATCAGGACACATGATCTGACCTATATTTGTTCTGCCACGGTGTGTAAGGCAGACTGGGATGTGTAGCTGAAGCCCCAAGTCATCTTGCTGATTTATAGTGACAACAGGCAGAACATTAGAAACCAGGTGCCCTGGAAAAGGTACAGTAGCCATATTAATAACATCACCCAGAGCACATCCCCAGGACTGGACTTAAGGTCAAATGCTCACTGGCCCTAATCCCTTGTCACACACACCTTCTTCCCAGTTACCTTTCTTGGTGTGGACAAGACTCTGTACCCAGACTATGAGAAACCCAAGGCCTCCGAGTCTGTCATGTGCTAAGCTCCCTCACCTGTTCAATGCACAGGGTGGGGAGGGAAGGGAGGAATGGGGGCAGTGCTAAGCCCCAAGTTGGGCACCACTGTGGACAGCTACTTAGAAGTCACGTGGCAGGGACCGGGATCGCCCAGGCTACCCTTCCCACAGCACATGTTCACCTGCCTGAGCAGAGGGAAGCCAGCCAAGTCCAGCCCCTCCTGGTCCTCCAGGCAGAAAACAAGGGGATGAAGCTTGGTTCAGACCTTGCCCCTCTATCCTCCACCCTGCCCAGCCTGTGGACCCCACCTCCCATCCCACCAGGCTGAGCCACCTCTCCTAGGGTGAGATGCCACGCGGGAACCCTGTCTTTTCCCTTCGGGGATTAAACAATGAAGCCCAAATGCCAGGCACCAGAAGCTGTTTGGAATTCAGTTTCCCATCAACGGCCTCACCTTTTCTTCTCAAATTGGAGCCCTAAAACTCCAACTGCAAATATGCAGAGGTGCTAAAGCAGTGGCTGAACTTCCCGTGGAGCTGTGGTCTCTCGAGGCTGTGTCCCCCATCCCATCTACCTTTACCAGCCCCCAACCTGCTCCTTCTAGAGACTCCCAGCAAGATACTCTCTCAGCTGAGGGTACGAATTCTATCTGTTGTACGGGATAAGATTTTCAGTGGCTGTGAAAGAGACTCCAGCAAGGGAAGGAGTACGGGGTATGAATTTTTGAATGCGTTGTGGGCAGGTGTCCTATGATGATAAGGAGCCCACTGAAGCCGACTCAAATTTACAGGATAAAAATACCCTAGCCCAGAGCTTCTAAAACTTTAGGGTACACATGACTCCCCCAGGATCTTGTTAAAATGCAGGTTCTGATTCAGGATGGCTGGGTAGGGCCTGAGAGTCTGCAATCCTGCCAGGGGCCCAGGTGGAGTCCAGGCTGCCAGTGGGTGGACCACATTTTAATAGTGAGGGGCTACAGACAACCTGGGGTGGGAGGGTCAGCCCACAGTCAACGGAACCATATCTTCCGAACCCCAAGACAGGGCCTATGGTCTAAGGGAAGACTGGGGTTTGCTTTCGGGAGCCAGAGGCAGTGTGGAAGCCACACCAGGATGCTGAAGCTTCTCACTTCCTGGGACATTCTCAGAGACTCTGGGGGTGGTGGTCCTGAAACTCAGCTGCCGAGGACACACTGTTTGCCTCTAAGCTGGACCAGCTGGAGCTGCTACTTCAATCAAATCACTTTGTCTCCTCCCAGACCACTGAGGAGAAATGTTAATGCACTGATTTTGCAAATTTATGTTTTTCTCCTATATATTTTCCTCAGCTTTAACTAGAAGACTTCAAGATTTAGCTATGGCAGGAGAAACTCTAGTAGGAGAAGGGCAGCTAACTGAGCAAGAGGCAGAGACCCCTGAGCTTCACCACCTCTGGGGCTGCCCCACGTCAGCCCTGCTGGCTCCCCCCCACCATGGGTCTGTAAATGGCAGCTGCCTGGTCTTTAAAGCACGCACACAAGCATCAGCCCTCCTTTGACTTACTTTATTCCCTGCGGGACTTCAAAAAAGATATTATAGTATACAATATGTGAGAACGAAAGGGAAATATACTCAGAGAGTACAGGAAGCACAAAGGCGGCCGGGCAGTGCCTGGTCTGTTCAGCATAAAAAGTTGAGGGGAATGTGAGCACGGGGTATGAACAGACAGAAAAGTGAGGCGAGGAAATGGGAGGAGGGGAAGATGTCTCTGAGCAGACTGACAGGCGACCGTAACCTGTGGGGAAATGCAGCCAGGAAGAAGTTCCTGGGGGCTGAAAAGTTGTTATGAACTGGAATGTCATATTTGAGCTTCTCATGGTCCTGTGATATAAAAGCCCTCAGTAAAAAGTTGCTGCATGCACATGCACGCCCACAGGGACACACACACACACACACACACACCACAGTCTGGCACAGAGAATCTAATATATCAAACTCACAGGTCCCAAAGTGCTGGCACAATTATGCAGGCCTGGGTCGAGACACAGGATCCAACTTCAGGGCCAACTTGGAGGGCGTTATTATACCACAAATCACTAGGGGGCGCCCTCACCGACATCCACACTGTAGTGAGGGCCAAGAAAGCCTGCCTATCCCCTGCCCTCACCCTTCTTAGTTTCCGAAGGGAAGGAGGTGGGAAGGAGAAACAGGTGGCAACCGGGGTCGGGGTAGAGATGCGGGATTGAGTTTAGAAATATGAGACGCCACTCCCTTCAGTCTCTTCATAAACGGAGTGGCCAGGTCTCCAGAACAGGCTGAGCAGGGAAATAAACTCATATCACAAGGCAGTAACTACAGCATGCATTAAACAGGAATTACCCAGATTCAGTAGCAAAGGACTTATCTCACAGACGGAGGCTGCAGTATCTGCTAGCAAAGCATTCAAAGATGACGAAAACAATGGGCAAGCAGCAAAGGAATATGAATGGGAAACAAGAAACAGTCACTCCTGCTTAGTTAGCTTGATAATATATTTACTGAACTGTTTATGACTTTGTATGTCATATGTGTATTACAGATGGCAAAAATTCCTCCTAGTTCATGCAGTGGGGATTAAATAGGTCAATAATTCATAGTGTTCCCAAGAGTGACACTACTTCCAAATGCTGGGCACCTGAACTCATCTGAGGACCACTGGTTTGTGAAAACAGATGATAAACGTGAAACTGGGAAGGCTGTGCAAATCCCGGGATGTGCAGTCATCACCCCGATAGCCAAGGTGCCTTCCTGTGGGTATGATGCCCTCAACAAAGGACATCCCCCAACACAGCCCTGAAATCCCAGCCCAGCAAATAAACTTTCCCAAGAGCAATCCAATTTGTTCAATCTGAACTTATCTCCTCACCCTCCACTTTTTAAGCAATTATTACAGGGGTTGGGGGTTGGGGCGACTCTAGGCCCCCAAAGCATGAGAGCCACAGGCACCCTCCACCTTCTGGCCCTGCCTTCCCTCATGGGACCTCCCATCTCCGGGGAGGGGAAGGGGACTGGTGTGGAAACACCAGCTTGGTGCGGACACACCAGCTGGGTGCATCTCCCTGGGCACAGAGGTTTCCTTCATGCTCCTATAGCACTTTTTTGAGACTCCTATTACATGGTACTTAAACTGCTTTTGAGACAGTTTTCCACTGTGTTTTCAAAGTCAGCCCTGGCATGTCTGTAAACATCAGTTCATATTCCTGGAATAAATCTTTTTTGTGTTCCATCCTACTACCCACAGGGGTACAGATGGCATGTTTTATGTGGTGGCCACTATTTACAATCCAACCCCATGGAGGCCCATGAGATGCCACAAATGGAGCCCACACAGGAAGACAGCCCCTTCGGTAGAGACATTTGTCCCGACAGGCCAGGAGTGCCAGGAAAGGACACACCCTGAAAGTACATGGGGTGCCTCTGTGCCGCTGACACACATCCTCTGTTCTGGGCCAGCGGGGTCTTGGGCATCCCCAGGAGGCACACGGAGAGGCAGGCTTTGCCCAAGTGACAGTGGGGTATGTGCGGCCAGTGGCTGTAAGCAGGGAAAACAGCACACAAAATGCCCAAAATTGGTTGTAGAGTTAAAAACATCAACAAAGCAAATCCTTCCCTACCAAGGAGGCTCACCACATTCATTTGCATGTTCATGAGCATCTGCTAGCTGAGTACCAACGTATCCTTCTTTCTATCCTGATGGACAGCCATTCATCACAATAGACTTGACCGTGTCAGTACCTCAATGAGGGGATAATAGAAGCAGGGTTTTTTTGTTGGGGAGGAGGGAGGGAAGGAGAGAAGAATCGCTTTACTCTGAAAAATACTCTGAAGAAGCCACGGCTGCCTCTGTCTCAGACGAAGATAGCATTTGCCGAAAATGTCAACAGATTGCTTCTTGAGTTGGAGTAGTGCAGACATCAAAAGCTTATTTTAACAGGGCATTTGCTTAAAATCACTTGGTTGGTTTAGGCATTTAGAATGTCTCTGACTATATAATTTGGATTAAGAGGTTCTTGTTGGGTTTTACTGATTTAGCATAAATCAGAAGGACATACTGGAATAGACCCCTTCACATAACCAGAGCCTTTAGGCCATGAACGTAGTAAAATTTGCTCTTTGTTTGTGCTGCATTTTTAGTGGGTCCTTTTTTCTTTCTTTCTTTGTTATTAGTATTTTTTTTTAACGCGGCTTAGTTGCTATGCGGAGGCTTAGCGCTCCTGCTTGGGGATCAGTTCCAGACTTCGGTTTGATTTGAAACAAGCCAAGCAAATTTGCCTGAATGTGATTTCAAAAGGTTTTCCTATTTCTCTCATCAGGAGATTGAAGGAAGCTGGGAAGCAAGACACTATTTGAGTTCAAATAATGCTGGCCTGATTTTCTCAAGAATTCGGTACGATTCAGTAGACACAGTTCTGATGGACGACCACCGACCACAGTTGCAATGGCTCTCAGGACCAGGTCTCAGGAAGCTTAATTTCAAAAGGCAGATTACTCATACTTGGAGATAAAGTCTTTTTCCTCCATTCTTACTTTTCTTTCAGTCTTTTTCACTTTCTCTCTCCATATCACATTGACTAGATGTGACTCAAAAAGTTAATGGTAATTGCTCTCATCTTAATTTAGCAAAGAGAGAGGAAGAGAGGGAGAGAAATGAGTGTAAGTTGTGGATCCAAGCACAGGTCATTACAGGTGTGTTATATTAGTGTATTCATGAGCCCCCTAGGGACAGACATGCTGCGATATCCAATAACTTTCTTAATGTGTAATTACACACCATCGGACTATAATTGATTAATTGAAAAGAGAACGTAGGCAGATGTGAGGGCAAGACTTCTGCTGCTCATTAAATGAATATGTCCTTGCTTGTCTTTAATAAGTTAAGTGGAACTACTCAAAAGCAATTAAGTCAGTAGTGAAATTCATTAAATTTTAAGTAATTATTGGTATTAAATTCTGTAATAGAATTCAAGACTTTGCATAGTTCTATTTCGAAAAGAAGTGTGATCATTCTATGGGGCCAATTCAACAGAATGAGGGCTCTGAGAAAACTACATCTTGGAGCCACTGACATTTTGTATGAAAATCACCTGAGAGAGAGAAGGAGCTGGAAGAGGGCTAGGGGGATTTCCGGAAGCTTTGCTTGCCATCCTAGACCAGACAGACCCGAGTGTCTCACTTAAACCTAGGGACGTAGTTGTGTTTCCGAAGCAATTCTTTCATTTAAAATCATAATCGAAAAGAATGAAAAATACATACTTTTAAACCTAATGCCTTGAATACTACATCTGATACTTTCTCTAGTAGCTAAATTCAAACACAAACATGGATATGCGGCATTGAATGCAATTTGGAGAAAATTCTTTCCAGGCTCCACTCTCATGTGGGAAATAAACCTGGGTGACTGGGGTGACGGGGAGACTATCACAGTTCAGAGAGGGAACCCCAGATAGTTCTCAGAGCCCAGAAGTGGCTCCTAAACCTTCTGCCACTATTCATTCTGCCCAAGAAACCAGACAACTCAGAAATCTATCAGAGAGGAACTCCATTCAGCCAGTGCTGCCGCATTCCAGACATTCCTGACAACTCCCTAGACGCAGAAGAGACCTTGGAGTCTGAGCTGGCTGTGGAAAAGTGCCAACAGGGAGCCACACCAGTACGGTTTGTTCATTCATTCATGCAGTAGGTATTTCTTGAGCGCTTATTCAAAGCCTTTAGTAAAATGAGTTTATAAATACCTATGTATGTCTCTATCTACCTATCTATCTATCTATCATCGATCATCTAACTATAATATAAAGTAAATGTACAAAGAACTTATAGAAACCAGGGGGCGATTCCGTGAAGATGGAGTCCATTCCATCCCAGATGATCTTGTGCCTGCACACCGTAAGCACCCAGTAAAAGCTCGCTGACTGAATGATGGAAGAAACTGATGATGTGGGCTTTGAGGAGAGCATGATTGTGTGTGGCACCTGCATAAAGTTCTCTAATTTATGGAAACAGTTAAGAGATGTTAATGGCACGGCCAGGATAAGCCAAAGAGATGGTGATGATGGCAGCTGAGAGTGAAGGAGAACTGATTGCAGAACCTTTGTCTATTCCCAGGTTTCTTGCTCTAACCATCAGCATCTTTAACAGTCCTGTCATTTCTTTCTTGGGATAGAAAACTTAAAATGTAAACCCATGTATTGTGGTCATTAAAAAAAAAAAAACAACAGTGGCTTCAACTACATTTTTTAAGTCGTACTTTCAAATCTACAAATAACTCTGTATGGTTAGTTTCACAATCTGAAAAGACATTATTGTACTTTCATTGTTTGCTGGGGCTAACACTTCGAAGACATGAGAGCCAGTCTAGATGCAAGGCTATGGGGCTGCTGGTTCTGGAGAGGCACTGTTCCCACCCTGGGGCCCCGTGAGAGGCGTCCCCACAGCAGGCTGACCAGACACAGAGACAGGAGGGAGATATGTGATTCTTACCATTCCCCAAAGGAGGAGAGAAAAGCATATTACGTACACTCTAATTGCTGTTGGAAGAAAAAAAATTCCAGTCCTCGCACACATTGTAATTTTAGAAACCATAACTAAAGCTAAAACTAAATTAGACTAAATAGGTGTATTAGGCTCAGAAAGAAAAAAAAAAATCAGGGCATGTGGAAAGACATTAGGTCTCATTTTCTGTTTGCATGTTTTTCTGCTGTAAAGGGCAATTTATTGTCCCACAGCTCATTTTAATCTTCAACATGACCTTGATAATCTGTGTAGGATAGAGGCAGCCCAACAATTTCAAAGAGGAGTTCTAACCAAGAGAGATGCTTTCCAGCTTTATCATGTTCACTTAATGACATTCTGCTCACATTATTTTGGATTTTTGCTTCTTCTCTTTCTTTTTTTTCATTGTTATGACTGTAACAAGTTCCACGTGCATTTTAGTGAAATCAGGCCAAAACAAAACTGATTTATCAAATCAATAATTAAGTGCCTAACTGATACATCCTGAAACTTATCAGCATATGAACAAAGAAGACGGCCAAAGAAGTAGGTGATGGTGTTTACTTCCAAAAGAAAAGTAAAATTTTAAATAGTCAGGTAATTAGGAAAATCAGGGAACGTGGGATTATAAGAAATTTGCTTTGGAGGTTTAACTAGCAAACCCTTTTTGTGTAAGACTTTTTCCCCCAAAAACCACTTTATATTAGTCTAATACTCCATCTTAGTAAAGACAGTAAATTCAATAAGATGTTTTTTCTTTGATGAAGATCTTGAAAATCTTTAGGGTCATTACTGGATAAATACCAGTTCTCCTTTTAGAGTCCTGTACACGTGCAAGGTGTAAAGAGTAAGCTAAATCCACGCAATGAAAAGCTATGTGTTATAAGATTTTTGTCTTCATTTTTAAAAAACAAGGAATCTAATTATTCATGTGAGTTTTATTTACTGGCATTTCTTTCTTTCTCTTAAAAGTTGAATACAAAAAAAGGGGGTTTATTCCCTTTATTAGTTACCTTTTATTGAGTGCTTATTATACACCAAGCACTTTATATGTATTATCTCATTTAGCTTTTATGGCAACTCTAAATGGTGTATACAGCTATCGTTCCTGTTTTACACATGCAGAAACCGACCTTCCCAAGGCCACAAAGCTAGTCACCACACAGCCAGGTTAGTGTGACTCCAGGGCACATACGCTGCACTGCCTCTGTGCTGTTCTCTGGGCAAAGGGGTTATTGCATTCTTGTTAAGGGAGATTCTATCCCTCTTTAATCCAAATTTAAGATCCTTTTTCCCCTAGTGTGTGTTTAAATCACAATGATCCCTGAATCATTCTGGATCACAGTTCAGTTTCTTGCTTCTACTTTGATCTCAGCTTTTCCCACTGTTCACAACTACCTACTTACTCAATTACGACTCTTATCCAAAGTCTAAATTTATAAGAAAATTGGCTTAAGATGAAATCTTTGCTAGTTACTTATATTAACATGGTCATAAGAACTTGATGGCCAACATTTCTGGACAGTCATTTGCAGTCTCTTTCTTGCCTTTCCAGCTGTGAGAAGCATTTGTCCTCATCACAGTGTGCCTGGACTGTTCTAACCACCTTCTAGAAGCCTCGCGGCTCGTGTCCTGCAAGGCGTGAAAGCACTGCTTTCATAAGAGCACTTCCTGGCGCAGTTACCTAATACAGATCCCATAGCCTAAAACACCAAATGTAAAGTTAGCTGTCTGGCTTTCACTGCTTTTATTACTTGACCACAACATACCGAGGTAACTCTATTCTCACTACTCACAAAATGATGCCAGGCAGTGTCTCGGTGACCCTCACGTGCTCCCTGCTCACCTCCCTCCCATCATTCCACCAATAGTCTTCTCTTTCTCTGAGACATACTTCCATTCCCCTTCCTCCAAGGACCAGCCCAGGCCCCACCTCCTCTGAGGATCTATTCCTGATGACTCCAGCCCACCATCTCTTCCCCATTAAATGACCCTTTACTTCCTTTTTGTACACATAATACTTCAGTACATATTTCTATTCTCTAATCAGCATACCACCACATCTGGCACTTTAACATACACTGGAAGTTCACTGTTCATATCAGCACAGTTTGCGTGTAAGCTCCTTATGAGAAGGATCCACATTTCATGCTGTGTTTGCACTGCAACACACGTCTTTTAAGCACAGCACTGGGGAGATGGCAGGTACTCAATAAATGCACCTCGACTGAAAGACAAATATCTTCAAACTCTGGGTCACATACATACCCCATCACCACCTACTCTCACATTAATTCCACCTTCTGAGTTGTCTCCATGACACTAAACACTCAGGTTTTTAGAAAAGGTTTTAAATCTTTACAGATATTGCACTGAATTATAGATATCGTCTTCATGCAAGGTACACAGAAGAATAAATTAGAGATGTAAGAAACTATCCAGACCAAACACACCAGAGAATATATCCCTTGGGAAAAGGTCTTCTGGGTTTGAATTATCAAGACCGGCTGTCTCTACTGATGCAGCTCAATTCTCAACTTGGCTGATTTGATGACAGTCATAACATTGTTTAAAAATAAAAGTGCTAAGGAAAAATGAAAATGAAAATTTCACTACAACTTTATTTTTCCATGTTATTTATTTTTATGTGTTCATATATAAACATCAAATTATGTTTTTGATGTTTATATCAAATACTGCATAAATGATTGAGATGTGTTAAATGCCATAGGCTCATAAGCACTTCTGTAATGCTCTAGTGTATTTTCATTTTCCTTTATGTATGTATCCACATTTCTGCATGGGATATATAATTTGCCTTCATATACTGTATTTTATATACACAATGATGTCACAAATTGTCAAAATTCAAGCTCTCTGGCAAATATATAAATATTTCGCTAAGCCAAAACTAGGGTTTACACCATTTTTGTCCTAACACATTTATCAGACAATTTAGAAGTTAAAAACACCACTGCTTGAAATGGCTATATAATGGAGACCCCAAAGTATTTCACATATCTTAATGATCAGGATACTTTTCATTTGAAGGCCTTATTCTAGCATATGCTCAATATTAAATATCGCCTCCCTTCCCATCTCAGGCTTTGACATTTAAAAATGTTTATGTGGTTTTCCCCTTCTGTGTTCACACAAAGAAGAGTATAACAGATCCTGCTGTAATATCAGAATCAGATTCAAATTTTCCATTCAAAGGAAACCAAACTATATTGAGATCTGAACACTATAAAACAGCAGAGTATTTCACAAAGTTAAATATAGGGTGTAACTTAGCTGATATCCTGAAGGTGGATTATCAAATTTGAAGTGTAGGAAATGTACTTATCTCTGTGTACTTGTCTCTTCTGTAGATTGGGAACCTCTCTAAGAGATGATGGTGTTGGTGATGATGATGGGCAAAAAGATCCTGATTTATTTTAAAAACCCATACTTTATCCTGATTTATTTTAAAAACCCATACTTTATCCTAATGGATATCTACAGCTCATTCTATTGAGAGAGAGAGAGAGAGAGAGAGAGAGAAGCCATTGCTTCTCCACCAATGTATCTTCATGGATTTTCAAGAGAAATATTGATTTCCAAATATTGCAATCCAAAGTAGAACATTAAGCACTTTTCTGGATAATTAAGGCAAAAGTACTGCTTATTATTTTAAACCTGGCTTATCGGGAGTATGTCTTAACTGGTTCAACATTTCCCTTGAAATTATGAACAAAGCCATCTATCAGCTCCACTGAAGGGAAAGGATACAGCAGTAAAATTCTCAGCCAAGACAACCACAGACCAACCCTCCACTCCACCTTGTCCGTGGCCAATGCACAACCAAGACCCAACCTTAAGCATTTCGTTTTTACGTGAACTAGAACCAGGGGGATATGTTATTGCATGCGTTCAACCAACAATAATTTTTGAGCACCTATGTCCACAGATCATTGAATCTATATCACCACTGATCGTTAAGATGCTATTATTTTATACCATTAGGAAAAAACATTGCCAATGAAAAAAATGACAAGTCATCAACTGTAACATGCAATCCCCCTTCTTTTTTTGGCCTTTCTGCACAGCACACGGGATCTTAGTTCCCTGACAAGGGATTGAACCTGGGCCCTTGGCAGTGAGAGCTTGGAGTCATAAAATATGGGGTGGGCAAGCATGGTTCTCAGGGGTACAGTGAGGAAAGACCAAGGTGTTGCCTCACAGAGCTCTCAGCTAGGGGAGCCTCATCTGGACTTAAAAGAGGGTTATCTCAACTTCTGGTTGTACGTGGCCAAGGAGGAGAAGCTGGGAAGACAGCCCTCATGGAGAGTCCGATGCCTCAAACCAGAAGAGTAGGAAGTGTACAAAAAACATTATTACAAAAGACACTTAAGCCAAATTCAATGAGAAAACACATTAAAGACCTTATTTGCCTGAACCTGCTTATTTGCCATTTAATCATGGCCGTCTATCTTTCTTCTTCTCTTGAAATTTCCTCTCACCGGTCCCCCATCACCCCCACATCCCCATCTCCGATTTCTTGCCTCCTTTATTACTCATATATGTCATTCTTCTCAAGTCCAAATACTTTTTATTCCCTTTCCCTTTTTCTCCCAAGAGACTTTCATTAGCTTGTTCTTCTAGCCATAAACCAAGCATATGACTAAATATGATTAATACTAGTTCTGGCTGGTTTCTTAGGCACTTTTATATTGATAATTGATATCCTATCTGGTTTTCTGGCTTTGCTCGATATATGATGTAGAGTTTCTATCAAGCCGTCAAAGGTGAATTCTCTTTGGTACTTTGGGTAATTGTTCAGTTTTAGCAATTAAAACAATGAGGGAAAATGTCACTCACTGACCCCTAACTCCAGTATGCTACCTGATGGCCGGAAGTCTTGAAGGCAATAGATCAGTTCACCCCGAGGAATACAACCCCATCAAATCAAAAGAGGCCAAGCCTTTTTTGAAACGGCCTTACTGATTGTGAAAAGAATCAAAATCTTCAAAAGAAGATTTAACATTTATCATATATCATCTATTGCTGTCAGATTTTTAAAAACCCACTCAAACGCTTATAACACATTGAAAATTATATTTTCTATAGAGTACCAAATTTAAAAATATATATACTTTGGTTCCTTTCCCTATAATTTAGTATTCATTGGAAATTCTCAAACACTGACATGCCTTTCTGAATAAACTCCCCTTCCTAACATTCCCACAGATGTTCTTTCTGGCTTCCGAATTCTACCAAAGAATTGTTACCATAAAGAAGCTACAAAGAGCGATTCTGGATTAATTGCTTAATTCCTTCATGTCACAAACATAGATTGAACCCCTTCTCTCGCCCTGGGATGGAAGAATGTATCAGACCTGGTCCCTACCTTGAGAAGGTGGCAGTGTGTCTTGGCCTGAGCACAGGTCAGAGAGATGTGGGTCAAATCTAGGCTCTGCGCCTGCTCACTAGATCCCCTCCTCTCTCCCAGGGCAAGGAACGTAACATCCCCGAATTTTAATTTCCCCATCTGTAAAACAATAATAACAATATCTACTAGCAAAGGTATAGAGCGTACAGGGTCTAAAAAAGGGTCTGTAAAGACCAAGCACAACGGCACGTTGGAGGAGCCCCACAAAGGATGGTTTCTGGTCTCCTTCCCTTAACAGGCTTATCAGAGGCACATCCATTTGCTACTGCAGACATTTACATGTGTAAATTATATTTTTCCTTTGCCTTGCATTTATTTTCTTAGTTGTATATTTCTAAGATTAACAACTTTAGTATTAAAGGGAAGAGCAAGATGAAGGGGTCTTGGATCACGTAGAATCTTCCTGGACAGTTATATATATTTTTTAAAAAGCTTAGCTATAAGAATTGTCTGCATAAAGCACCTTTGTCCCTCTCATGGTTCACAAGGAATTACTGTGGCTTTTGCATGCAAATATAAATACGACTTTCAGATAATCTGTTGCTAGAAAATTTGGTCAATGGTATTCTATGATGTGCTAGTAAGTATGCAACCGTGAAAGAAATAACCATAATCATAATTACAACAACCTCAATCGGATGCCAACCATTTGCTGAATACCGTTCTAAGCGTCATAGGGGTATTCATTCTTTCAGACCTCACACCAACCCTACAGGATACCTAGGATTGTTGTCCTTGTTTTACAGACAAGGACATGGACACAGAGATATTCAGTGACTTGCCCAAGGTCACACAGCCAGTGGGTGGAGTGGTGGAGCCTCCTGAATCTGAACCAAATAGTCTGGTTCAAGAGCTCAAGCTCTTTACCCCAACATCGTACTATTTTCTGGAAGTTTTAAATTCTTCTTTGAAAAAGTACTCCAACATTTTAGTACCTCACAAATCAGCAACATTTGCTACGCAGCCAACAGGCATCTCTAGTGCCCTCGGCATCAATAGGTAAGTGAGTGGATGTTCAAGGGTTTCTCTAAAGTTTTGTCCTAAATTATTACCTATGGGCTTCTATCCGACCCCACTGGAAAGAGACTCTCATTAGAGAATAAAGGCAGGTACTTCCAGCATTTGCCTGAAGATTTTGTTTAAACTAATGCCACCTCCTAGATCCATTTTATTAGTAATAAGACTACTGCTTATTGAACTTTTTCCTAGTATGTGTCAGGCGCACTAAGTGCTTCATATACATGATCTCATTTACTCCTGAAAACAACCCTACGAGGCAGCTACTATATTTATCTTCATTGTATTGATAAAGGCACTGAGGCTCAGGGCAGGTAAGAAAGTTGCCCAGCTTGCACAGCTGGCGTGTCTGTAGAGCAGGGACTGGGACAGCCACTCTTACCCACCATACCACAGTGCCTCCCCTGGAGAACACATGGTCCTCGATACCTCTCTCTGGCTCCAAGAACCACTGTGAGGTACTGTGTGATGGACTGCTCATGTAAGCCAGAATGAACACCAAACCATATGCCTCTGACCTTTTTTGCACAATGGCCCTGGAATGGGAAAGGCGAAGATCTCCATGCCTTGGAAAAGGGAGCATGCAGGGGACCAAGGGTCTCCAATCAAATCTAATCCCAAGCAGAGTACCTACAGCAGAGCAGAAGCAGGGGAACTCCAGCCCTCCTGCAGACAGCTTCTCCCCCAAAGAAAGAAACTAAAAAGGGACAGTTAAAATAGGGTTTCCATGGGTGGTAGGTGAGGGGAGATGGTCTTTGTGGGAGAGGGTCTTTGTACAGGAGAAGAAAAAGGCTCTAAATCACAAGACCATGGCATCAATGGGAGCCAAGGGGCTACAAAGAGAAAGAGAGAAGCAGCAGAGCCAGCTGGAGAGCCAGGGGAAACAACAGCACAGATGGAAACAGAGAGGAATGTGCAGGTGAAATAGGACAACTCAGGTGGAATCCACTCCTCTGCCTGTGTTAAAGTCCAGGTAGTCTAGATGGAGAGCATAATGGTGCCACCTCTATTGGAACTGACCCTTGTTCAGTCTAAGATTGGTCCTCTTCTTTCTAAAATGGTCAATTTTTCTTTAAAAAAAATAGTTCAGAGAACTGTGGGAACACAGGAATAGCTCCAGAGTAAAGGGATCCGGAGGGTGGGTAGAAAAAAATGGTTGGATAGGCCAACTCTCTCTAGACAGCAACCAATCCCTGGGGATTTCTGGGTCATTTTACACCTTTGGGGCTTTTACAATTACTATTTCAGGAAACCGGCACACAGCATACTACATACACATACATCATATTATATTTTATTTGATGTGATGGGAGTCCAAGCGTGTCACCATGAATTTTAATTCTCAGTGCCTGGGCTGCTCAGTTGTAACAGCAAAGAAACAGTGTGTCAATTCAAGTTGAGCTGGGTCATGTATCTGGCTTTCCACAAGACTAGCAGTGTTAAGGGAGGTCTTTGGTCAATTATACCTGTTTTGAAAAGCCTATCGAGTTTCAAGTGAAATGTGGCTGTTTTTATCACCTTTTGGGGGTTCTCATTAAGATTCTATGATCTAGCCAGAAAGATCTAGCAATAGCTAATATCTGACAGCAATCCAGAATTCCCCCTCACTGCCGTGATGAGGCCAACATGTACTGGTGAGAGGGGCTGGGTTGCAAAGAGATCTGATCTTACTTTTAAATAAACACATTTAAAACTGGGGGCCTATGCAAACTATTCTATATAGGATGCATGAACAGCAAGGTCCTACTGTATAGCACAGGGAGCTATGTTCAGTATCCTGTGATAAACCATAAAGGAAAAGAATGTTTTTAAAATGTACACATATGTATAACTGAATCACTTTGCGGTACAGCAGAAACTAACAGAACATTGTAAATCAACTGTACATCAATAAAAAAAGACAGAAAAATTAAAATATAGAAGAACAAAGAAGACTCAAGTCATCGCTAGCATTATGGCAAGTCTTTCACCTTAAGGGTTTTTAAAACTCCATCTGAGGGCTTCCCTGGTGGCGCAGTGGTTGAGGGTCCGCCTGCCAATGCAGGGGACACGGGTTCGTGCCCCGGTCCGGGAAGATCCCACATGCCGCGGAGCGGCTGGGCCCGTGAGCCATGGCCGCTGAGCCTGCGCGCCCGGAGCCTGTGCTCCACAATGGGAGAGGCCACAGCGGGGAGAGGCCCGCGTACAGCAAAAAAAAAAAACAAAAAAAAAACTCCATCTGATCGTCCAAGCCTTACAAGGCTGTGCTGAGCAGGGAGGGAAAAGCATATTGCATAACCAAGATTCATTGGTTTTATGTATACATAGTCACAAAGCTCTAATTCCCAGTTTACTCAGTCTTAATGGATTCTTCATAGCCAGAGAAGTGGTGTGCTAGTCTTTACAAAAAAACAAAACAAAACCAACCAAACAAAAAAGCATATAGGCTTCACAATACTTCAGCAGAATAAAAGGGTGGGATGGGTAAAGGGGTGGGTGAAGCAAGATTAATAGTTGATAACTGTTAGTACATGGAGGTTCATTATATGACTCTCTACTTTTGTATGTGTTAGGAGTTTTCCATAATAATTTTTTTTTAATCCACAGAAGTACTAGGAATTTCCATGAAGCAGAACTACTGAAGTCTAGACTTGAAAGGAAAGTGTCAGTTATTTAGACCTCTGCAAATGGGCCGGCCTGTCAGCTCACCCTGTATCCTTCAGGTACCCTATACTCCAGCCAACTTAGTTGTCAAATGAGGTGTGAGTCACCTGGGCTGTACTTTCCCACCTCCTTGCCTTTGCCCATGCTATTTTCCTCTGCTTGGAATGACCCCTTCCCTTATACCCCAGCTCCGACTATAGAAAATCCAACCCACGTAAGGCCTAGATCAAAGGTATCCTCCTTTGTTAAGTCTCTAATTATGGCATGTGGAAATAATCTCTTCCTCCTTTGTACTCCAGAACTTTGTTGGTGCTCTCTAGGGCCACAGCTCACTGTGTAATGATAATAATCGTGAAAAAAAGAAGCATGGTGATAATAGCAGTGAATATATACTGAATGTTATATGTACCAGGCACTTTCGATATGTCATCACTTTCGATCCTTACGATATCCTTTGAGGCTATTACCCTTTTATTATCACATTGTACAGATGAATATCTGAAATGCAAAGAGGTCCAAGAGGCGAAACGGGGGTCCAATGTGATATGATGCCAGATGTATCACCATAAATATTAAGCCTTTGTGCCTATGATCCTTGGCTACCACCAGAGTGATATGGTATAAAGTCTAGTAGAGACAAAATTCTAACTTTCAGGAAGACAGGAGGGCCCACATTCCTGACGGTTAACAATACTGCATATGCCTATTCTTCCTACTGAATTGTAAGCTCCTTCAGGGAAGGGACTGTGTCTTTTTCTATTTGTGAACCTCCAAAGCACTGTCTAGTAAAATGCCTTGTACACAGAAGATGATCAGTAATATCTTGTTAATTGAACACTGCATTAATACAGAGCAGTTCTGCCTAAGGGCGATATACAACTCTTATAATCCACCTTGCTGCCTCCACAAGGAAATAACATGGACACATCAGCCCACAGAACTGCCTAGGCCACTCTCCTCTCCACCAGCTCTATTCACAAGGCCACAAAACTGAAATAGTTTTCATCTTCTCCCTACATTGGCATTGTAAAGAATGAATTCTTCTTTCAGAAAGAAGAAAGAATTATTCTCCGATGCTATTTTTATTTAGCTTCCCAACTAAGGGCCCCCTCCCCTTTCCTCTGCAAAACTCCCACCCTCAACAGAGTAGGGAAAAGCCAAAAGGAGCCAAACTTTGTCTAGGTGATGACCCGGGAATCTGGAACTAAGGAAGACAGGCTGTTCTCCTCTTGAGTTTCCTTTCTCTTATTTCCCCTTTCAGGCTTCCTAAACCCGGGTTCTTTCCAACCAAATTATACCACACTGACTGCTGCTAACCTCTGACCATATTTTAACCTTCTTCCTGAATACAGTGATGCTCTCTGTCCCCTAAGAACACTTGGGGCTCAATTGTCTTCAATTCCTTCCCCAAACTCTTTCAACGTTCCCTTTTTTCTAGCTAGAAGTCTTCTCCCTCCAAGGACTCAGCTTATGCTATACTTCTGCTAGGTGTTACCCCAGGTGGCTTTCAAGAACTGAGCAAGTACTAGCTTAAGAGAGGTGTGATTTAGGTCCTCCTTCCACTCTGGCTTTTAATGCAATTCCCACCATCAATATGAGCGTTTTAATAGGGGAAATGAGAAGGCTTTCTAGTTCCAAAAGAATGAGGCAATAATGGTAAAGGGACTGGCAACAGAGTTGGGATTTGGGACAAAGGGCTGGTCATTGAGGCTGGCTCTAAGTGTTCCCTCTTCTGGGCTCTCATAAGCCATGATGCTGTATTGTTAGAGTGAGGTGAATTTCCCACATTTTCTTTTACTGAAAGCTATTTGCTTTGGTCATAAACTTAAGCCAGCAAAAGACCCTGAGGAGGGAGGGTGTGTGTGTGTGTGTGTGTGTGTGTGTGTGTGTGTGTGTGTGTGTGTACATACATCTACCTATGAAGAGGTAGATGGGGCCACAGTGAATTGTGATATATCAACTAATACTCAAGTTTTATCTAATGCCACTCATCTTGACAGCCTTGCATTTTCAAAATTAATAAAAAGCATAAGGAAACTGCTACACAGCCACCAACCAAAGAATCTTGGCCACCAAGCTAAATATCTAGTCATCTGTGTTGTACATTAAGTGTGAAGGCACATATCACAGTTTGAGATTTAAATGGGCAAAGCAATACCTACAGGAAATCGACAGTCACATAGCAGGTTTTTCTATCAGCCAATGCTTTCTTTGTCAGTGCCTTCTGATTACACACACTCGTGTATTCTAGGCATCGATTCTACTTTGCTTTTGTTTAGGTTACTTAATATTCCTCCTCTTCCAAGAAGCAGAGACAATCAACAGTCAGTTATAAAGTCAGAGGCCATGTCCCATCTACCTGGCCAGGGCACTTTCTGTCAGCACCTGTGGCCCAGAGGGTTAGCCTTCCAGCCATGTGTTCCTGATCACCTGGGAGTCTGGAAGTAACCTGTGCCCTCAAGGCTTTCTCCCAAGAGCCATCACCATCTTCCAAAGAGCTCCTCCACTTTCTAAAGCCACCCCTGTTCCAGCGAACCATGCAAGATGGCAGACCCACCCTTAAGGTAAGAAAAGCCCTTTGGAGTGGGGCTTGCAACCTTCTCTCACCAAGTCTTTTTAAAATTTGCCCTAAGCTGCACTAAGAAGACTCCAAGGACTTCCTATTTCTCTCTTATGAATGAACAAATCATTTTCATATAGAAGCATAACTTCTCAGGGCTTCATAACCAGCCGAACACCATCCTTTCTCTTGCAACTGAAAAAAATTACAATTCTCCTTGGAGAAATAAGCTTACTTGTTTTTCCTCTCTATTTCTTTTTTTTTCTTTTATCACAAGAAAGTGTACTGACCGAAATAAAGCATTTCTAACAGCGACTAAAAGGACAAAGATTGTACCAATCTCTCAAAACTACTGCCAACACAATATCGTGTTTAAGCACAGCAACGACTAAACATATATTTTCTCTAAAGATAGCTGGAAAAGATGTTCACATATATGTTTTACTTTCTCCAGTATAAACTGACCACAACCAGAACTCAAGCACATTCATTTTTCCAATAAATAGGAAAAAAAATCAAATATGGCATATTAGTTTTAACAATATCTCTAAAAAGAAGTAAGCTACTCTCAAAAGCATTTTGATACCAAAACATAGTATAAATGGCCCCTATAGTCTTCTGCTAGAAAATCAGAGTTACGGAGTAAAACATTAAAATGAAAATGAAAGAAAAGGGTTTCCCCCAAACAGGTAATGCTAGCAAGCCTGGAGGTTTAAAAGCCCTAAGATAAAACATAAGGTGAGTTAAGATTTCAGGGAAAAAAACTGCACTTATAAGCAACAAATTTGCCTGTGGATTGGTTGGTCAAGGGACGACACACAGAATAAGTGATGCTATTGTAAACCACGCAAACTGTGGAGTGGGAAGGAGTTTCTTACTGTCAACATCCAGCTACTGTGGCTAGAATGAGAAAGAACTGTATTTTTCTCTCCTCTCCTGCTCTTTGGACACTTTGTTTTTAATGAACAGTTGGTATCAGAGCTAAGTCCAAAGACTGTTTGTTACATGTGGGATTTCCTAATGCAGAGACCTGGCAGGGCTGTGCTGTTAGGCCAAAAAACTAAACAGAAAAAGAGACTACCTCAAAATGTAACAAGTGAGCATCTCATTCTCTTTCAGTGTTTTCATTTAGTTGGAGCAAATGTTTTGCTTTAATGCAATTGAAAAGAAAAGAACATTTAGGGACAACATAGCTAGATCCCTCATAAAGCTTCATTTTCAAAAGCAGTGTTTGACTCTCTAAATAAATGACAATTCATTCTCTGTTTACTTTAGGTAAACAGAAAATGCATTGCAGAGCACTCGTTTTCAAAAGCTAATCAAGAACATTAGGTCCCAACAGATTCATTTAATAGAAATATAATAGGCATTCCTGCTCGCTTTTCATCTTGTCTCGCTATAAATGCTAAAATGAACAGCAAATTAACCCTGCATTGGAACAGAGTCCCTGTCACAGCTGAGATCCTCTCTCTCACGACTTGGAAACATCCCCGCATCCTGTCGCTGCTTTGACTTCTACATAGGAGAGAGAAAGCGCCTGATTGAGTTTGGCAAGAGAGTGTAGGAATACTTGAATTCTAAAGGGAGTACTGCGTGTCAACTCTGCTATCTTTCCTAGCAGAACAAAATATTACCATGTTGTCTCCTAAAATAGTGTACAATTAGGAAGTAGGAGGAGGGATGGGGATGGGATTTTTTTTTTTTTTCTTTCCAAGCTCCATACATCAACTGTCTTTTTCTGTATTTTTAACTTTACTAGCCATTCTCCAAATGGCTGCATATCAACTACTATACAGAACAAGCTAATAAAGACAGGGCCATCCAAGCTCTATAATCAGATACAAAAGATTTGCAAACAATCTGAGATCTTATAATTAATATTCAGTGATATCAGAATTAGCATTTAGAACTCTATACAGAAAAACTATAATACTTCAAAACTTATGTAATAATGAACAAACCCTTTCGAAAACTGTTTTCACTGTGCTAAAGTAACATTCTAGACTTGTTGCAAGTATGTTATTCTTACAAGTAGTTCGCAGTTATTCTTGAAGGCAAGCCTTGGAGTTTCCTTAGCATAGTGCTGCTGGGGGAAATTTTCAGCATGTCCATCTTCATCTCTAGCCTGAAGGGAAATATAATGGCCTATTTAGGGACTTACAAATAATGGAAGAAAAAAAAGCTAAAAGCATAACAGCTCAGATCATTAAACAAACGGGAATCCAGAAATCACAACATTAATAAGAAATTTGTTTAAATACGCAGTACGCCTTTTAGGTATCAAAATTTGGGATTTATTTTTCTTTACAGAGTTCAGTTTGAACATGCAAATTCATTGTGGTGTAATATTTAAAGCGATACGAAACAAACCGAAAGCAAATAATTTTGTTGAAAATTACCACCACTTCAGACTTCCAGCGACTTTTGTTGCACATTTAGGATTATATGACATACATACGTGTTTAAACTTTTTGGCATGCTTAAGCAATCTCTAGATAATGCACTTTTAAAAAATTCTAATAGCAAGGCCATAAGAAAAGCAATTTGCATAGTTATATTTTGCATTGTAATATTATTAGAGATAAACTGATTCCCCTCAATTTTTAAATAAAGATCTAAAAGGAGTAATGATCTAGTAAGAACAATGATTCTTCAATCAAATGCAGTAAAAAAAAAAAAGATTTAATTAAGAAGCTGCATTAAAAGTTACTGGTTATTTTCATCTACACTGTTAATTAAGAAAGCTGAAGTTTAAATGGAGACATTAACAGAACCCATTAGCAATACCCCTTGCATACAGTCTTCCCTTTCTAATCTCCATTGGTTTCTGGTTTGGAGTTGGAGAGAAGAAAGAGGTAGGTGAAAGGAGGCGCGTCTGCAGCACACTCATTAAACCATTCATTTGGGTGACACTTGCACTCATGCTCTGCACTCCTCTTATCTCAGCCCTAACTGCTCTCTCTTTCCTGGCCTCCTGAAATTCACAGCTGAGCTGTCTCCCTCACATATGGCTTGCATATAATTATGCATATTCCATTTTGCACTGCATTAAAATGATGAGCTCCTGGCTCCCTGCCAGCTGATTTTAAAAAGCCCAAGTGAAGTAGGAGAAGGGAGAGAAACACAGGGAGAGCCGCACAGGAAGCAGCAGGTAGTTCTATCTGCTGTCTCTTTAGATAAAATGTATGTCTGGCACCAGGGGAACAGCTGAGAACTACCTGTTGTGATGTATGGACTGAGGGGGAGAAAACAATGAGCATACATCTGTGCAGAGCGATGACAGCGCTGATGTATTGTTTCTCCTTTAATGGCGTGAAATCTGCCCCTGACAAGTATCACTCAGAGCTCTCAGCTAGACTAGGGATTGTCGTTTTAGAAAGGGATCACCACTCTGTACATTTTAGAATGTACAGCTTGCCTTTCATAAAGGCTTCTGTCACTTATTGCAGGGAGGGAACTGATGGAATTTGGAAGTGGACTGTCATGGTAGTAATACTGGGGTTACAAAAAGTATTTTTGAGATTTACAAACATCTCTGGGATTTGGTGCCTTTTAATTTTACCTTTTATCCCCCCCCCTACCAAATCAGAGTAAAATAAAAATGCAGGATTGGACTACGTGTGACAGAAAAAATGTGTAAGCATGCTCACGTCCAATCAAGGCACTGAAACCAGTGATGTTTCTTCTCACAGCATCAGGTCTACTAGGCAGCTACATCAGTGTTTAAGCCAATAGAGCCTTAAATGGGGCCCATTTTAAAGCACAGTGTATACATAAAAGGCAGCTGTATAAAAAGCGATAAGATGCCAATGGGTAGCAAACATGTCAGATTCTTAAGTGAATTTTAAGGCGCTCTGTGAGGTGCAGGTCTCTTGAAGGCAGAGACCACATCTATTTCATCTTTCTTACTCTACTATGCCCAGCGCCTTACTTTTAGTTGGTGCATAACAAACATTCAGTGATGAAAAGAAACCCATACATGGTTAGTAACTAGACCCTACCACAACTCTGTAGAAGACACCACCTCAAAATATGCTAAACTTGGTGGTAGGTTTATTATATTCCTGATGCACTATGATGCATATGCTTGGAAACATACTTGGCATATAGTTTACAAGGGCTACTATTTACATATGTATGTCTATATTCAATATATATGTATCTTGTGTATAAATATTCATAAGGTGGAAGATGTTTATTATGCATGTACTATGTATACACATTCATACACACCAGATGCCTGGGGATATTTTCAACATTAGTGGCAAAAATATATTCATTCCACTTACATGTAAGGTGCTCACAATGCTTTTTATGTTCTTAAAGGACAAAAAAACCCATTAAGGTTTGACTGTGCTTCCTCAAAGGGGCTACAGGATTTTATATAAAGTCTCATAATTTATGAGAGTAAATAAAACAGCAGTGGAAGAGAAAGGAGAGGGTTGGAGTGATTAGAAGTGGAGACAGAAAGGCAGAAATTTGCTTCTTTATTAAACCGTGTATTTGCCTCTGCATCACACTCCGTGGAGCTTGGAACGGTCTGCCTCTGGTAATCAACCTGATTCTTGAGTCCAAGAAATTCCATCCTCCAGCCATTCGCTGTGTTTCCACCACATGCCACAGAGACGGAAAGCATATGACATGCAAGAAGACCAAGCACCATCACCCTCACGTGTGTGCACACACAAGCACTCACACACCTCTCACTGACGTAATTCCCTTTGCATTCTCAAGTTTTTTAATGTAAAATTTTAAATTATTGTTACTGGACTAAGTGAAATTAAGTGCATTCATCTAAGGCAGCAGTTCTCTGCTCTGGCTACATATGAGAACCATCTGGGGTGTTTTTTTTTTTTTTTTTTTTTAACATATTGATGCCTGAACTCCCCCTCCCCACTATGCTTCCAAGATTCTGATTTAACTGGTCCAGGGTGGGGCCTCGACATGGATTTTTTTTTTTTTTTTTTAAGCTCTCAGGTGGTAGTAATGCACAGGCAGCCCGAGAACCACTGATGTAAGGAGTGTGCCTGGAGGAGGGGTATTGAGAGGAGGTCCTGAGCAAACTTGTCAGCATGGCCTCCAGCCAGGCCCCAGACCCACTGGAGTGAAAAGCTATGCAACACTAGGAGGATACGGGATGGGATGTGTCTCCAGCAGTGGGGTTTACTCCAAAGATTTAGAGATTTCATGACTAGCTGCTTGTAAGCAAAAAATTCTCTTTATTTATTTTTAGTTTCTGGTGTGACAAATAATCTTGGAAGAACTACTATACCTCTTCCTCAAAAAGGCCTTCCTGAACCTCACTAACCAAGTCAAATACCTCCACTCTGCCCTCTTAGGCCTGACGCAGGTGCACCCTTACACTGGCTGCTGTAAATTTTGTCTTCCCCACCAGACTGCAAGCTTTCTAAGGGCAGGATGGTGTTTGGTTTCTCGCCATTGGATCGTCGGGCCCAGCCACTGACTGGAGCATAGTAAGCGCTCTGTAGGAACGAGTTTAATTATCATTCCACAGCAACTTGTGGCAACGTTAGACAAAATCCATTAGAACTTCTTTACCCTACACGCGCAGATTCATTTCAGCACTTCAGATTCATTTGTATATTGAAGCCATTGCCTTTTTCTGCATCTGCCCCATTATGGGTGGCAGACAATGGCGTACCATGCAGGTAGACAGAGGGAGTCCACGACCCCTGCAGGGAGGGTATGTAAACACTGAAGCTGCTCGGAATCACTGCTCACGGTAATAACACAAAGCAGACCAACTTTCAGCTGGTTTCATTATTGTTCTGGAATTCTCCAAGGACTGTGCCTCCTCTAATGGCCTGTGTCGAGGCGGACCACCCCACCACCAGTTCGTGGTATCCACCGGGGCCAGGAGACCGGTGTTGATGTCTGACTTTGTTCTAAAGTGACCAGTTCTGGGCATTCCTGGTGGCACAGTGGTTAAGAACCTGCCTGCCAATTCCAGGGACATGGGTTTGAGCCCTGGCCCGGGAAGATCTCACATGCCACAGACCAACTGGGCCTGTGCGCCACAACTACTGAGCCTGCGCTCTAGAGCCTGCGAGCCACAACTACTGAGCCCACGTGCCACAACTACTGAGGCTGCACGCCTAGAGCCCGTGCTCCACAACAAGAGAAGCCACCACAATAAGCCCACGCGCCGCAACGAAGAGTGACCCCGCTTGCTTCAACTAGAGAAAATCCTCACGCAGCAACGCAGGCCCAACGCAGCCAAAAATAAAAACAAACAAATAAATAAATTTATTTAAATAAATAAATAAAGTGACCAGTTCTGACAGAAGGAATGTCAAAACACATCATGATGAACTAACTCTCTCCATGGGTCTTATTCTCAACAGCTTTATTCTGACTAATATGCTAGAGATTTATGCCAACTATGGGGAAAAGCAAATGGGAAAGTTTTTCACATTTTACTGCAAATGTGATTGTCAAACCAAAGGTGCGTTTTTGATCTATTATTGTAAGAAGGCTTCACTTCTTGCCATGGAATAGAAATAAAACTTAAAGTCCTTCAGTTAAACTGCAAGGGGATTTACCCATCTCGCTTCCAGTCATGCATCTATTTTCATGCCATGCCTAGCATTTGAATAAATAATAGATAATGTGAGAAACTAAGACTAATTTTCTCTCTACCTCAAACACCTCTGGCTTAAACAAACTTTATTTTCACCTCTCTTACCCTGTGAATCATCACTAATTTACTTTTTAAATTTTGATTCTTACATTCAGCAAACTTTATTTCTTCTTTCAAAGAATCCACTTATTCCTTTGGGCTAAAGCCTTGGTGCCATGTGCATATCCAAGCAAGATCAGCATCTTTTCTCCTCTGGAGGATTCCTTTAGAAAATGTGGAACATTCTAAAAACAGCTCCACTGGCCCATCCCAGAAAAGTGCAATGTTTCTGACTCAATGAAAAGGTTAACACTGTTGCCATTTAAGTGGAAAGATAACTAGGCTTGGGAGTTAATACCTCCCTGTGAGGAATGGGACTTTACACCTCCCTGTCATTGTGATTTCAGAACTTCTTTGGAAAACAAGAAAAGGTTCTGCCTGGAATCAGAGCTTGGGGGAGCGCTGTAGAGCTTCCAGACTTTGCTTTCCAACCCTTTAGCAGATGTAGCACGTGTCAGCTCACACATGTGCTGCGGTGACTAGACTTGGGAACATCAAAAATAGTGCATCTCAAAGTTGCAGGAGTACGCTTAGAGATACAGAGCTCTAGAGCAAACATTTTAGATTTTATAACTAATTTTTGGAATCAGAAGCAATAGAATTTCTTTTCAAAACTCAAGGTAAATTGCATTTATCACAGGGAGACCACTTCTGAAAACCCTTGGAGTTTCATTTTCTGGTGTACCATTTCTGGTCTGAACTTCCTTTGTTGAATGTCTATACACACGGTCTTGAGGAAGCAGAGAGAGGAATAAACGGCAGCTGCCACATGTGGCCTTTCAGCATGTCACGAACATCTCTGTGGACTTGACGTAAACAACAGCCCAGTTTCTTTGCCGCTCAGTGAAGTTCAGCCAGTGCTGGCCCTGGGCTGGACAAGCACAGGGAGGCCTCCGGAGTAGCTCCTGCTTCCACTTGAGGTACCGCCAAGTTACTCTCATCTCAGTGGCCCAATTCCTCATGACTGAAAGCCCTGTTCCCTTCAACTGGATTCCTGTCCCTTACCTCATTTCCTCAGGGTAAAACCAGTTTCCATCTCTCCTCCCCAACCCTTCTCCTGGAAGATTCTTAGGCATCTTTTAAGCCTTCATTCAGACTGCAGCTCCTTTAGGAACCCACTTGAGACCTCTTCCTCCTGGTCCAACCTGGGCTTTGTACCCCTCTGTCTCTCTATATCCACTCCCTCCATTGCACTGTACTAGGACCATCTATGTGTTTGCCTTCCCCACTAATCTGTGTGGTCCTTGAGTGCAGAAACTGTGGTCAATTCAGCTGCAAATCGCTAGGGCCTCATCTAGTGCCTGGCATATTATAAAGGCTCCATAAATGGTAAGTGAGTGAGAGAATGAATGAATGAATGAGTCTCTATCCTTTAACCCTAGCAACTGGACATTCTGCCTTGCACCCCAGTCCCCAGAGGTGAATGTTCTGCCCCTGAACCGGGGAGAACTCTCCATACTGAGTCTCAGCAGGCCTCTGCTGGAGCTTTCTGACGTCATCTGCCTCACACCTGGACCATCACCAACTATTCCATGAACTTCTGCCCAACTTGATTAGTGTCCCTCCCACTTGGTTAGACACTAGGGTCTTAGCCTGAAGATCCTGTACTCAATTTGGACTTTAGCCAATAATCCTTTTGTCCCATACGTTTCTCTCCTCCACCTCCCACCTGGACTGACTTTTGCCTAACGAAGATCAGTCTAACCTCTGGTCTTTGCCTACGAAACTCTCATCCCCCAAATTCCGTTCCTAGATCAACCAACCTGGTGCCTCGCTCCCTGTTTCTTTATCTCACCTAGTCATAGTGCCCCAAGTCCATCTGGGACTCCTTGGTGTAACTCACCCCAGTTAGGACTCCTCTCTCACCTTCCCTACCAGAATGGAAACGCCTGAGGGCAGAGACGGTGCATTATGTATGAAGCCCCCATGCTCAGTGAGTACCTTGTATAACAATCCTATAAATATATGTTGAATGGATTCATTAATCCTTTGCCCTTCCTTAAGGTAAGACCCAGAAGTGCCCTTTTTTCTCTACTCTGAGCTGCCTACCTCTACAGATGGGTTGTTTCTATGTAGGTACATATTCAAGTCACTGAACATCAGAAGGCAGATGGGTCATGGACAGGATTGTGTGTGCATGCAGCTTGGGCAGAAAGCTTTCTTTCTAGACCGAGGACTCCCACGTGGCATCAGGCTCCCTGCTCTGGAGATACTCCAGGCACCCAGAAACTTCAATGTGCGGAGCCAGGCATCTGCTCAATTCATGTTGCTACCAATCTTTGCATCCCGATCCTTTGCCCTCCCTTTCATTAGCTTGTCACTGAAGACTGACTATGGGATTCTGCAGCAGTGCTGCTTTACTTTGCTCTTTTAACAAAATGTATTTAAATTCCCACTTAGCATGTGGGCCAAGGGAGAAGCTGTTTCCCCCAGCGAAGTTCCTCCTAATTCTCCATCCTCCTCAACTGGCAAGCAGAGGGGCTCTCTCCATACCTCTTCAGGCCCCTCTGACAGCTCACACATCTCTGATGGATGAGATGGACCTATTTGCTGCTGCTCTTTTTTCACTCCATACAAACCTTTATATGTATCATAAATTTTTAATAGCCAATTTCGAGTCTTCAAAGAATAACGGTAACAAACACGCAACATGAAGATAATGGGAATCGAATCATGTTTATGGCCTCCATGAGCATCTCCTTAAACGACGTCAGGTCAGAGCTGCTCAGACCTGCGAGTGTATGAGGCTACAGGGCTGATCTCGCGCCTGATTAATGGCTGCCCTCACTCAGGGCCCTAATGGATTGCATGACAGTTACGGCAACAGATTCCACATCAGCCTGAAATACAGCTACCACACGGACTAAAATATATCATCCTCAATCCAGCACGTTACAGCTGTGTCTGGAATAATCAGAGCAGTTGCTAAGTGGTTCTGAAATCCCTGTTTTTGTTTTTCCTTTTTAAAATCTATTTTTTCTTTAGCGAACAGGTGACCCTTCTGGATTCATCTTGCACTGCTCTTTGTCAGGTCACCTGAGTGTCTTTGTTTGGTAAGAACTGTTTTTTCAAAGTGACCACATGTAAGACCCGGCAACTGGGGCATGTGGCCCCTTCTTTTCAATTCTCAGCTAAAGCGACATCACCATCACATTCCAGTCAGCTTCTGATCATCCCAGGACCCTTGATCCACAGTGGATTATCCAGACTCCTGACTGCTCCCCTTCCCCCCCACCCCCACCTCTGCCCATAGCCCGCCATTTGGCTTTTCGCTATTCATTTGCATCTATTACCCTGGGACCCTAGAAGGGAAACAGAAGGCAGGGAATCACAGATGACTTTCTTTTCTCTGACCAGCAACCACAGAAATGCCATAATCAAGGTCCAGATACAACAGGGTTGCCTACATCTTCTCTGGACAGTTCATATGCTAAGCCGCAGTCAACCCCGTCCCCTGGGTGCCCACTAACCTGCAGAGCGGAACTGTAGAGACCCAGAGGCTGATCTCAGCAATCAGCCTGCACTCTTGTCACTGGTTCCCTACCAGCTCTGGCTTTGAGTCCACTTCCATACCACTCCCAGCTCTCCACTCTCACCCTTGACTCTAGCCCTGCCTTGGGCCCTTTGATCTGTGCACTTGGCCTGCCTGGAGCTTGCAGTCCCTCATGGACTTAGCTTTGGACCGTCCACTCTGGTCCTCCACTCTGGACAGCCACAGAAGGGTTACTCTGGTCACTGCTCTGGCCTGGGACAGTTATACGGTCAGCATCCAATAACGGTGCCCCAAGTACAATTTGTCTTAAAGATACGATTTCTTTAGCAAGAAACAGAACTGTGAATTACGCAATGTGTGTAAAGATCGAAAATTGGCCTGAACATGAAGAAGAAAGACCAGGACTAGGTGTAAAACCCTGACTGTCACTGTGCACTGTCCACACAAATGTTCTGACTGACTTGGAGCAGTGCTGTGATTTATGTGGAGGGGGCAAGCAAAGAAGAAGGACAGGGTGACCGATCCATGGGCTCTGCCCCCGGGTCTTTTAGATCATGAAGTCAGAATGAGATTCTGAACAGGATGGTCCTCCTGACAGCTCCAATTACAATCCACGTGAACCTTGACCCGTCAACAGAGGCACCATCAGGGTCAGAGGAACAAAGTGTAAATTACCTGGCTACCAACCCCAGGACCAATCAACCTCTCTGAGGACCCAAATGCAAAGATGGCGGCACAGAGGCTTCATGAATAACAACCTCTGCTCAAACAACACTCTCTGGAGTCTTAGTTTTTAAAGCCCAGTCATTCTGCAGATGATGAATGGAGGTAATAAAAGGTGGGATTGTGGCATGTTTAAATAGGAGATAATCATTTGCGCAGAATTTGATTGGTGTGGACAGAAAGGCCTGTCGTGGCCAACAGCCGAGTATCAGGTTAAAGTCCATTTTTGGATGACAATTTCAGTTAACACTTGTTCCTCTGTTGTGATTACTATTATCATTATTATTTTTTATTGTTATTATACTTCCAGGAAGTATATTCTGGAATCAAAGCCCAGACAAAAACTGACCTGGGTCTCCACGTCCTCTCCCTTTTTAGAATAACTGAGAACAGGGGATGCATAGGCTCCCTGCACAGTGAGCGGCCCTCCCCCTTCCCCCCCATTTGCTTTAATCCCTCCCTCACCCAACCATTCTGGTACCAAAATTCCCAAACTATTCCAGTTCCTCTGCACCCTGGTATCTCAGTTGCCCAGTGTGATTCTAGATATGAGATAACTGGTAGCCCCACTGGAAGGAGGTTCCCAGACCACAGACTGGACCACACTGGAGAGAACGTTACCACTTCCAGAACTTCCAACTCAATGACCGCTTCACAGGGCTCTTACCACAAAGGAAGAAAACTCAATATAGAAGTCACTTTGACAGTAACACAAGACTCAAGTCTGTCCTGTGCAAGACACCATGCTAAGAATTTTGCAGACTTCAGCTCATTAAAGCTCCCCAAACCCTTATGAGGTCTGTATTACCATTACCACCTCCATTTTGCCAGCAAGGAATCTGAAGTGTAGCCAAGTTAAGTACCTTGTCCAAAGCTAAAGAGCTGATAAAGACAAAGCTCGGCAGGTGTCTCGACAGCAGGCACCGGCTCCTGTCCCCACACCGCAGGGGCTCTTCCACAGCGGCACAGCCAGCAGAGGAAGCCTGGCTGACAATGAGCAAGAGAAACTGCAGACATTTTCGGAAGGCAGAGAAATGATGGCTCAAACGTCCCTGTGGGTCCTGGTGGGAAAGAGGGAAATCTTGCCCTGTGGTCTCCCCTCTTCATGGTGAAGCACTGATGCCCAACGCAGCTCAAATGGAGGTCGTCACGGAAACTGGCACCCCACAAGGGCCTGAGGGGCAGTCTACTAGATCACAGCCAACACAAGCAACAAGAAGACAGCCAAAGCCTGAGCAGACCGAAATCCTGAGCCCACCAAGATGGAGGGCAATGGCCTCTCCAAGTATTCTGCCCTTGAGGTATGGGGCAGAGACGGGGAAGGATGGGAGGGGAGAAAGGGTGAGGAGTGGACATCGAAATGGGAGTGTCCCGAGGAGTCTTACACAGCAGCAGGAGGAACTCTGCATGGAGATGGGGAAGGACACAACCTTGAAACTGACGGACTTCTCATTAGGGGGCCTGCTTGTTTTCAAATCTCTCTTATATTTTGGTTTCATCCTACAAATTAAAGATTATGGGATCCTAAGGTGAGAGTGGGAACCCAAATCTTTTCTTGGATATCAAGATAGATTGAGACGGGCTTCCCTGGTGGCGCAGTGGTTGAGAGTCCGCCTGCCGATGCAGGGGACACGGGTTCGTGCCCCGGTCCGGGAAGATCCCACATGCTGCAGAGCGGCCGGGCCCGTGAGCCATGGCCGCTGAGCCTGCGCGTCTGGAGCCTGTGCTCCGTAACGGGAGAGGCCACAACAGTGAGAGGCCCGCGTACCGCAAAAAAAAAAAAAAAAAAAAAAAAAGATAGATTGAGACATGTTTTCAAGGACAAAGGATTCTAAACTCATAAAACTCTTCTTGTGGCTCTTGCCTAAGCATAGAACATAAAACTGTTATGGTTTGATGTGGAAAATAGTAAAAGGGGAATAAGAATGATCAGTTGATATAACTATTACTAGTATTAGCTTTCCTTTATAATAATAACAAGCAGAATGCAATCAAGTATCCTAGTGTGATAAAGAAACTTCATTCATTTCTTTGCCTTAAGGGATGACAGACCTTTCTCTTTGGATTATATTAAAATGTTTTGCCCCAATTCATAAACTGTAGGTTGCACTACTCCAAATTTACACCAAACCACTTTGTGTGGCATTGTGACTTCACAGAAAACAGACAGCAATGACAAGAGCATTTACATAATTTTTTCCTGAGGTCTCATTCACTCATTCATCACTCCTTGAGCATCTACAACTGAGTATCCAAAATGAATGGTATCCAGCCCACATGCTCAACACATTTTACTTTTTGAAGTTCAATGATAACAATAGAACAAACGACCCCTTGCCAAGGTCTAACCATACACCTTCTGGAGTGTCGAATATCATACGTTTATATCCTATTTAAAATTTAGATTTTTAAATAAGTATAAATTTGAAAGGTAAATAAAAGTAAACCACAAAAAGTAAGGAGTAGAAAATATTCTCATAAACACACAAGAATTATGAGGAAGTAAAAACCAAGAAAAAGCAAGAGCAAATTCTGAAACGTTGAGCACCCCTGTGCTATTTGGTTGAAGAAGTTAGTACAGAAAGGGGTGAGGAGAGCCATTTGGTGCCAGTAACGAGCTGAGTGTGATTTCCGGTGCTACCAATAAAAACGGGGGACGTAACATCCAGCTTAGAAATTCGTTGCAAGAATTGAATGAGAAAATCCATCACGTGTCCCACACAATGCCTGGCACAGAGTAAGAACTCGATAGACGACAGTTATTTAAATTTCACAAGTCCACTTCTTTTCTGGAGAGAAAAACTCAGCTGGCAGGAAGGCCATAGTGACTCAGTATCTTTTCTTATCATTAAAGTCTTGATTAAAATCAAGTTGCAGGCAGCTATAGGGCATGGTCAGCAGCGAGAGGCAAAGGCGAAGACACTGGCGAAGGTTTGAGGGCTTTTAGAAATGCATAAACACACCCTCTAATCAGGATCCTAACCCCCTACACAGCAACGGTACTTAATGAGGGCTTCTATCTCTCTTCTGCCATCTGACTACCCATTGTGCCCTCTGCAAATAAGGCATTGTCTTGTTTTCTAACCTCTTTATCTCCTCTTATGTTTCATGAGTAACATCTCCGTCAAGAAACTTTCCACCCTCACTGGGCAGCTCCCACCCACATAAGCAGCCTGGGATTCCTGGAGACTGCTACATGTTGAATTCCACCACCTTCACCACACTTCTGCCAAATTAACGACCAAGGTTTTATTGCTGGTACCCTTCTTTACCATTCACATCATCTCCCTTTATTCCCTATTTTCCAGCTACTAACTTCATCCTGTATGAACTTTGTTTCTAACTCAGTGATAGACGACATCTGTACCATTTGCTGATTTCAATGCTCAGCAGAGGTTGGACATGTATACATGGTGACCACACACTCTTTCCAAACTGAATGGCCTCACCAAAGATGGATAGGAGCAGACAAATAGAGGCGAGGAAGAATTTCCAAACAATCTAATATTTGGTTCACCATTTTCAGAAAATGTGCAAATGAGTGAATATTATTTTCTTATTCAAAAGGCTAGGGCTTTTTAAAATTAAATGTTGCAACTCTTATTAGGTCCTTATTTGTTTTAAAATTCAGTTCAATATTGTTGCCTTTGAGGTTTTTTTGTGTTTGTTTCTTATTGTGTTTATCCTCATCTTTAGGACACATCATCCCTCCTTCCCAACCCTTAGACAGGACTCTGAATCACCTGGCAATCCCTTCACCATAAGTGAGAATCCCCTCCTCCACTTAGTCACCTGTACAATCAGAAACAGCTTTCTTTTATTTTACTGATCTATTTCATCTTAAAGTAAAATGTCCTCCTTGTACAAAACACTTTCATTTCTTTCCACCCCTTGCCCTGTCACAGGAAGCTGCTGTACGGGTACCATATAATGTTTATGCTCATTTGTTTCGTTATATTACATCCTGCCCTCCTGCTCTAGGATCTGATGTCTACAAAGATACAATCAGAATTGGTTTAGATTAGTATCTGTGGCAGCAATTCCTATAAATGATACAGACAAGGCAGTAGCTATAATGTCTGTCTTGTTTCAAAGTAAAAATGAAAAATGACATCTTTGATGGAGAAGACTCCACGGAGACCCGGGTGGAAATGCAGCCGGTTCCCCTGCTCACAGACATCTCTCTTTCCCGTCATATGACTGACAGGTGTGTAATCATGTTCCTTAGTCACAGTTTGTATTAAAATAACCAATTACCAAATGAATAAGAGTCGAGTCCCAGTGTGACTGTCGCCACCATTGCAAAGTGATGATGTGCTTCTAAAACACAGGGCTTGGACTTCCCTGGTGGCGCAGTGGTTAAGAATCCGCCTGCCAGGCTTCCCTGGTGGCGCAGTCGTTGAGAGTCCGCCTGACGATGCAGGGGACATGGGTTCGTGCCCTGGTCTGGGAAGATCTCACATGCTGCGGAGCGGCTAGGCCCGTGAGCCATGGCCGCTGAGCCTGCGCATCCGGAGCCTGTGCTCCACAATGGGAGAGACCACAACAGTGACAGGCCCGCGTACCACAAAAAAAAAAAAAGAATCTGCCTGTCAATGCAGGGGACACGGGTTCGAGCCCTGGTCCGGGAAGATCCCACATGTTGCAGAGCAACTAAGCCTGTGCGCCACAACTATTGAGCCAACGCTCTAGAACCGGTGAGCCACAGCTACTGAGCCCGCGTGCCACAACTACTGAGCCCGAGCGCCACAACTACTGAAGCCCACGTGCCTAGAGCCCATGCTCCGCAACAGGAGAAGCCACTGCAGTGAGAAGCCCGCGCACCACAACAAAGAGTAGCCCCTGCTCACTACAACTAGAGAAAAGCCCACACGCAGCAACGAAGACCCAAAACAGCCAAAAATAAATAAATAAATTTAAAATAAATAAATAAAACACGGCTTGAAGGAGAGGCTCTGATGTGCTCCTCCCCAGCCAAGGATGCTCTCCGAGGCTAAGAAGCCTTTCCTACTCCACGATAAATTTGCTAAAATGCAGGACATTTCTCCCCTGATCCCTGCCCTTAGTAATGAAGCTTCCAACAGGGCCACCACGGATGGTCTGTGGGATCTCCCAGGCAACTCAGTATCCGTACCATTTCCTGTCCTTGATCTTTCCAGAACACATCACCCTCGCCTCTCATTGAGTACCCAGAGGTGCTCACCAACCTGACCGCCTGCCCACCCAGATTTCCACATGAACAGGGCAGTATCTACCATCAGCCTATTCTTCCCCTCATGGTGTACATCACCTTCCCTGAGACCCCACAGTGACAAGAGACAATGCTAAAACCCAAGAGCCCTGCCATTCCAAGCCTATCCTCCCAGGCAAGGAATTCCCCAGATCTACTGCTCGGGAAAGGTGGGGTAGCACACAGATAGCCTATACAGAGACACGTGTCGTTCTATGTTGTGGTACAGTCAACAGTAGCAAATCCATCAGCACTCACAAACAATGTAAGCACAAAAATCACACTTTTGATTGGCCCAAAGGTTATTTGTTAACATGCTGGGGAAGAAAGTCTACAAATAAATCACATGAAATCAATGTAGCAAGTTGAGATAATGACTTAGTAACAACAGATCAATTATAATAGCACTGTTATTATGCTTCATCAAATATAATAACCCAACCCCTCCTGTTGCAGGGCCTGTGGGTAGAGGAGCCCTACCTCCCAGACTGGCGGCTAAAGAAGTTGAAGGACAGGTAGAAGGCAGTTACTGCCCTGTGGCTTGGTTTCCCATCTGTGAAGCAGGGCTAGTACTCGTTACCCACACTAGGTTTAGTAAGAGAGAGGCTATAACCCCCATGTTACACTGATACATACAGATCACGAAGACAGTTTGAGTTTGAGTTGAGCGGACATTTTTTTTTTTTTTTTTTTTTGCTGTATGCGGGCCTCTCACTGTTGTGGCCTCTCCCGTTGCGGAGCACCGGCTCCGGACGCGCAGGCTCAGCGGCCATGGCTTACGGGCCCAGCCACTCTGCGGCGTGTGGGATCTTCCCGGACTGGAGCACGAACCCGCGTCCCCTGCTTCGGCAGGCGGACTCTCAACCACTGCGCCACCAGGGAAGCCCGAGCGGACATTTTTTGATCAGAAATACTGTATGCTTTCAAACAAGTTTCCAGTAAAGCCAAAGGTAGTGACGATTCACATTTTCAGCAGCAAATATGAAAGTAAAATACAATTAACCAAAAAACTCTCTGAATTGGTTTACTTCAGCTAAAGGATACAAGGAGTGAAAAGTACAATTATCTTATATCTCTCAGCTTTTATTTTTCTTATCATAGAAGAAGTTCCACCAGAAGATTCACCTATAAAGACCAGACTAATGTTACTTTCCTGTAAAAAGGCTTGGTAAGCTATGCTTTGCATGAGATGAAGGACAAGAAACATTTACAGGGAAGAAAAAATAAATCAGCTGGTTTTCCTCTCATGTCATTCCTCTGTAACTGATGAGTTTTTAACCACAGTCTTGTTATCCTCATTAGCATAAGTGCTAATTACACCTCTCCTCTCCTTCCAGAAGGGCAACCGGAACTCCACACCGGCCTCAACAACGCCTGGCACCCCGGACCAAGGCTGAGGGGGCAGGATGAGGTTAGGGGCACTGTGTAAGGTGAGTGGAAAAGAGTGGGACAGGTGAGCTAACAAGGGTGGGGGTAAAAAGTGCAGGTGGGTGTTGAAAGCAAGGGTCTCTTTCCAAGGAGGTGGCAAGGCCTGGTGCCGCATTGCGTTCGGGTGTCTCTCCTCCACTTACTCAGGCACTCCTGGCAGTTCTGGCAGTGGCACCTCGGGGGAAAAGCACACTACATATGGTGGAAAGAATCTTGTGCATCAGTTGAATGCATGCTGTACTACATACACATTCTGTTTTATCTCCGGGCCCAGCCGTGCTGCAAACGCTTGCAAATTGGGAAACCTTCTGTGCAGTAAAAACACGGACAGGAGAAGCTAGACTGTGACTTATAAGATGTGACACTAGCCAAAAAAGCCAAAGCAACAAAAAGTTAAGGCGGGTGCTTCACACTCATCGCAACAAAGGCAGCTCTGCAAGGCAGGGAGGGACTCACAGCCAGCATTTATCTCATTCCCCTTCATCCTGTGGTTTCAGGCCCAACGGATGGGCTTCCCTTCCACACACACGATGCCCCTGGGGAACCTCTCTGCCTGTATCCATTGCCGATTTAGTTTTTGGAATGCTTGAAATTTATATGGAAAAAATAGCAGTGAAATTTCTCAGATTTACCTTGGAAGAGGCTAGTGATGAAATGGCTATTTCCATACTGCAGTGGGATGCCACTGCCCCTGGTGAGTCAATGGCAACCTTTTCACTCCATAAGTGTTTCTAAAAGCACAATCTGATACTGCTCAGGATTCAGAACTCCCTGTATATGGGGGATGTAAAAGGGGCAAAGTGCTGGATTGTTCTGACCTTCCTTCTTTCTCACTCTTCCTTTACCTGACCCCCCAATAAAGTATGATTTCTTGAAGTAACTCTTAAAATAAATGGTCCCTAATTAAGGAGATGGATATAAAAACCCATTCTCCCTTTAAATCAGAGCTCTTCCTTTCTTTTCTGTTCGCCTTGTACATGCGTAGGGAAAAGGTGTGAGAGTGTAAAGATTTCTTTAATAAATGAAGACTATTTTTACACGAGTCAACGCACTAAGGTTTCCATTGCTCTTCTTCAGCCTGCGGAGAGTGGTAACGTCTCCCTGTTTCACAAATGAAGATACTGAGATGTAACCAGGGGATCCAACTGAAGGCACAAAAGAATTATAATACGGGGTTCATGGCAACATACTGACTGGTTAAGGGATAAAAGGAAAAGAGCAGAGGGTACCCAGGGTAATACCCAATATAGTCCCCACTATCTGCTGGCACCTTTCTTATTCAAGGACATATCTCTCCTCTCCTAAACCTTTCGTCTGTGCAACATCAGGGGTGGTAAAGGAGCAACAGGCTTAATAATGCTAAGTGTGTGTTGCTCCTTCCCTCACTTAATCTGTGTGTAGAATTCGTGATTTCGATTCCATGTTATTCAGTATCATCCTCTCACACGTGTTAGGAGTGACGGAAGTTATTAACCCCAAACTGGTGGGAAGCTTGGAGTTGCCTGAGGCATGCTTTGGGTTATTTCAGTCAGTTGTTCATTTTCAATATGTTTTTAGTTTGTCGAGTTGCTAGAAACAATAAAATACATATTTAAAAGATTGTGTTTTATAAGGACTCCACAGGCAACTTCACTCTGCACTTTCCACTGTTCAGCACTTTGTCCTGTCTTATTCTTCTTTGTTCTTGTGGCTGCCTTTTTTTTTTTTTTAATTTGTTGAAATATACAGAAAAAAGTCAGTCATTGGAAGTGACTCTTGCCATTTAACTCTACCTATTGACAACACTGTGTGACTGTTACTGATATATTTGAAATTCTTAATGGAGATTTCTGAGAAGTATATGCAAACCGAAGGGAAAGAAATATATTACATACTTGGATAAAGCCCCAGGTCCTTAAAATGGACAAGGTCATAAGAGAACCAGCCAGTCCCGTTTAAATACTTCCCCTCCTCCTACACGCCCACGCTAGAGCCAGAAAAGGTGGAGCCAGGGGAGAGCCTCTGGGCTACTTTCAGAGTCTCTTTACTAGTTTTCCCTTTCAAACCTCCCTTCCATGCCAGGCCTGCCAGGGCAAAGACACACCTTCAGCATCACAGCTCACCCCTGGATGAGCAACCACTGTCTACGCCACAACATACTTCCTCAACCAAGAGATTACCCCCTCAATGCCTATATTATTGGGCATTTCAAGTACGGCTATTTTGTTGTGTATCATCAAAATACCTAACTAAATTCCGAGATTGGATTGCATTTTCACACCCAGTATATATTCAATCCTTAACCAAGGCTCCTCTTAGATGAACTTCTTCCAGCATTCTGAATTCATTTTCCTTATCTCATCAACTATAGGAATTATGGGAATTATGTAAGATCTGGCCCCTTCTCTCAAGGAGTTTTCTGCTTGGTTAAGAAGATTAGACATACACACATTAAAGAGAGGAAAAAACTGGCAGATTCTTATTTAAATATGTACCCTGCCTTCCAAGGCCATGGGAGAGAGGTGTCCTTTTGGGCTGAAGGTGGTCAGGAGGAGATGCAATTTAGCTGAGCCCTGGAGGGAGGCTTTCAATAGGGTTTTTTGGTCATTTTTAAGGTCCTGTCCATCTTTCAATTTCACACTCAAGGAGCAAGACTAAAGAGGAAGAAAATGTGCTTTTGGATCAGAGCCACAAGTCTGGTTCTAGATTATTAAACCCTATACTTCTACCATCTTCCCCATGTGCTTCCTGCCGTTGCTTATCCACTTCTAGATGCAGTCCTTTTTTTTCTTTCCTCCTTACTACATAAATAGGAAATGAATGAAAGGCCTTTGATCGACCTTGACACCTAGCAAGGTGCTTGACACAAGTCAACATTCAATAAATGTTGGGCAGTAAACTTGAGATATCAGTCAAGGTGTCTACCTATCACATCCCTTTCCAAGGGACTGTGTACCCTGTTTTGTACCATGTGACCCAGCCTTGGCTGACTGGAGCAAGGATATGCACATGACCCAAGGGCGGCCATTAGATAAGCTGTCCAGCAACCCACGATGTGCCCTGTTGCAAAAAGACAGACCGATTGCATCAGATTTCCTCTCTCAGGAATGAGAACTACAACATAGCAAGAGACTACAACAGGTAAGGATGGGACCTGAACTGAAAGATCACAATATCGAGAGGAGCTGGAGAGGCCGTGGTGGAGTTGTGCGCGCTGAAGTGATGAGGACCACGAACTGTGGGGAAGCAATGAAGTCTGGTTGATAGAGAGAAAAACATGGAGCAGAGAGCCAGAGAAACTCAGAGATACCAAGAGAGAGGAGGTGGAGAGAAGCCAAGCCCTAAAGCTGCCTCAGTTCTCACTGTTTTCTGGTTCCAATTCCAGCTCCCCTTCCCTAAAGAGCCTGGCTAAAATAGACAGGAAGTTCTTCTCTCTTCAGTTTAACTCCACTCTCTTCCCTTTCAAAAGTCTCAATGCTTGTATTCTTTCTCTCCCATGGTGGAGAGGGAAAGTGCCTACTGCAGATGGAAGGAGCCTCAAAGGGTGAACAAACAACGAGGATTTTGCAACCATCACGTATCTCATCACAAACCTCCATTACCTGCTGGGTCCGATACACAGGGCACTGCATTAAATCTTAGGAAAGGGAGTGAGAACGGTTTGGGTTTTGTTTTGCAGGAGAAGACAGCAGTGTTAACAAGCACAACCAGGTTGCCTGTTTTCCTTCGTTACCTGAAACCACCACTAAATGCATGGATTAGACAATGCTGTCTGTTTGGTGAAGAGTGGAGTCTGAGTAGATTCTATTTTTTACAGAAAATTAGCCACAGCCTTTCACCCTTCGGGGCATCTGTCATTTCTAATTTCTGAGAGTGGCAGATGTCAGCTCCCTTAGCAAGGGACAATTTTTAAAATCTGTTTGTACACATAAGCTGACACAACCTGAGCTGAAGCCCACTGGGGAGACTACAAGATTACGCTCGAAGCAGCTGGAGAACACGGCTTCCAGTGCCTTCTCTGCCCAGGAGGGGTGAAATGACCCAGGGCGCCTTCCCTCCCCAATTCCCTTTATTTCCATTTAATATATTCTAGCTTACAGTTTTGGAAGGTGCAGAGACTGGTCAATTAATACGAATACTCGGATTAGGTGCACTTTGATTTTTCAGTCGCTGGCTCTGCACTAATGCCTAGAAATTAGGCGTATATTCTGCCATTTAATAGAACCTCATTTTTGTTTTCTGGGTTTTTTTTTTAAGTTAATATTATGTACTCATTCCACTTATCTCTAGATACCTCCAGTTATAGCCAAAGTCCAAGAAAGTACTAAGGAGTGAAGAGTTACTCCCTGAACTCTGCCTCCTCTCCTTGGGCTCCACACCCCCCTCCCCGCCCCCATCCATCCCATACCTACCTGGTTCCATTCTTAGCCCAGGAGCCCTGGGAACCTAGAGTAGGCTCAGGTCACCTCCTACCCAGGTGACCATATGGAAACTGAGTCAGATTTAGCGCTTGCTCTCCTCTCTCTCTCTCTCTCTCTCTCTCTCATACACATGCACACACAAACACACCCTTCTAGTACTCACCCAACCTGAATCAGACCCTTTTCACCTGCCTCGTACTGGATTTGGAGAACCCAGCATGAGAAGGTGAGGAGTGGGGAGGTAGAACTCTCTACCACGGTGGAGACTCTGAAACGACCTGGCCTCAGTCACATGGAACCTGCCAGGACAGCTTTGTGCAGACAGTCTACCACAGATCAGATAGAGGCAAGCTCAGTGGGACCTAACAGAGACTCTAGAACACATGGACAGCTAGGTCCTATTTCTGATTGTCTGTATCAACTCCTTCGCGTCGTTAAATATCACTGAGTCCTGAAGAAAAGACTTCTTGAGGTCTCTCGACCCTTCAAATGACAAGGGGACTCCACTCCTTTATTATAACAAGATTTGAAATACCACAAGTTGATCTAGTCATATAATCCAAACCAAAGAGAAAACATTGGACAATCTCAAACTTTGTGTTGCTGCCATCCAAACTTCAGCTTTCAATAGGCATCTCTTCTTTCTCTCTTGCCCTCTTCATTTTGATTTGCTGCCCTTTCAGGCAGTGATGCTGTTTTCTTTAGCAGACCAAAAGCAGTTTGTTTCTGAGTTAAATGTCACTTCAATATTTCCCCAAGTGAGATGTTTGAACTAGTTGATGAGTTTCCTAAGCAACAGAGAAATGCTGGAAAAATATTTGGTATCACAGGTCTGAAAGTTGCCTTAAACTTTAGCTCCCTGAGGCAAATGAAACAGATAGATTGAATACTCCAGTCTCACTAAAGTTTCAAGTTGAAAAAATAAAGTATTGGCCTGAAAGCACAGAAGCTCTAAAAGCCAGCCTCCTAAAGCCACGCCACTCGGGTTGGTGCCCCCAAACAATTTCAACACTGAAATATTCTAGTGACAGTAAGGAACAATCGCGGCACAGATCCAGAATCATGGAGCCATAGTCAACAACTAATGTGTGAGGAGGGAAGTAAGCTTCCCTAGCCAAACACAGAATTCTGCAGGAAAATTCCTGTGGGAACCCAGATTATGCCTTGAAGGCTGAGATTTGATTAACCTTCTTGTAGCATGTGTAACGACAAATGTTATTGGTCATAAAATTATCCATCCCTTATTAAAACACAGCTGCAGCTCTGGGCTCAGTGACCTCCTAGGGGAGAGATTTCCATAAGATAGCAATAGACTTTATGGAAGGAGAGCGCCTTCCTAGCGTCAAAACTACGGGAGAGTGTTTTATACTTTAATGAGGAGTTCTTGAGAGAGGCCAGGCTCCTTGGCATTAAAAGCTTTAAGGAATAGAAGGACCAGATTACATCCAGTCTGCTACTAGGTGGGCGGCCAGCCTACAGCTCACAATATGGACACGTCCTCCCTTTACAGGGAACGTGCCGAGTCACATTCTCAGGCATACCTATCTTGCATCCAACTGTTACCGCTGAGGATGTTTTCATTTCTCTTTGTCTTATATAATCATAAAAAGCTCAGTATTTGAAGGAAACTTAGAAACTCTCTGTTCCAACTACCCATCCAATTCCATCACTAAGTAGAACTCCTGAACATGGGAGCCTGGAAGTGTTCCAGAGAGGCTATGAAACCCTATGGGATGTTATCAAGGGGTAGCACAGCCAAAGGAACAGATTCCTCCTGAGAGCTGAAGCTAGTTGGCTCTCCATCTCAAGTTGTAGGGGGGCTTCCCTGAACCTCCACATTCATGGAGAGTGTTGCTGTAAGACTCCATCCCCTATAAGCCAAATACCATTGTAAGAAGGGGATCCTCTGCTTTTCTGGGCGCATACAGGTGAATCCCTTTTTGTCTATTACAAGTTTTGTAAATAGCTAGGGATAAAATAAGAACAATGGAAGTGCTTATTCTTTTCTGTAGTTTGTTCCTATGATTTATATCCAATTTCTTTACTTCCACATGAGCCACTAACTCATTTTTACTGATGGTGCTTCCTTTGTGAAATTCAAATCTGTTCCTAGAAATACTTCCCTCAAATACAGAGTATTTCCCCAGTTTAATTTCTCCTAAATCAATAATTTATCTGCTGAAAAAATCAGAACCTGAAGGACTGCAGAGTTTTGTCTCATTAATTTTTTTCTCAGTTACATAAATTTCCCAACGATATTGTTTATTTGTTTTTGGTGGTTTTTTTTTTGGCCGTGCCACATGGCATGCGGGATCTTAGTTCCCCATCCAGGGATTGAACCTGCACCCCCTGCAGTGGAAGCGTGGAGTCTTAACCACTGAACCACCAGGGAAGCTCCACCAATGATAACATTTTTTTTCAAATGATGTAAAGCTTTTCTTGTGAAATTATGTTGGACCACCAAATTGCTACAATTCATGATTCTTATTTTTCTATCTTGTACATATCATGCTCCTATTAATATTTTATCACTTAAAAATTATTATGAATTTTTTAAATAGCCACAAAAATAAAGATAATAGAATAGTGAATCTCCAAATTCCCATCACTCCGCTTCAACAATTATCAAATTTTTACCCCACTGACTTCATCCATCCCTTCTTTTCATTTTCTCCTTGCAGAATTATTTAGAGTAATTCTGAGTCATTTCATCCTTATACACAGCAGTGTACCTTTCATTCTATCAATTTTTGCTTAATTTTGATACTATTTTATTTTCCTTTTTTTGAGATTTTTCATGTTTGGCCTTCAGGTAAACCATCTCAGAATGTTTCAGAGGATCTCATCATCTCAATATGTCACATTCACTGTCTCTACTTTGGAGAGAAGGTGAGGGGGTGGGGGCAAGGTTTGCCTCACCAGTAAGAACACCCTATCATGAAATATGAGATGCTGGCCATAAATTCAAATTGTCTGCAAAACTGGCATATCAAATTACTTGGGGAAGACAAGTTAATCTGCATAACTATACCACTCAGTAACCGTAAGATAAAACATGCTGCTGCCCATATTCTCATCAAGACAACACAGCACCGTGTACTGAGTGACCTGCCAGTGTCTAAAGACAATCTTTCTTGAAAATTTCTTTTATTAACCTCTAAAAGGTTTCCTTTTAATCTACCATCATTAAGTGAAATACAGTATTTAAGAACCAGGGAGCCATTAAGAAGCAAGCGTGTGATGATTTAATAATATTCTAGTTCAAAGAATACATGATTTCATGATTTTAATGATCTCTTTTGAACACCATAGAATCCCAGACCCTAGAAAGAAATAGAAACGTATGACACACCATTCAAGGGATCTATTTCTCTCTGTTGTTCTTACTTCCTTTTTTTTTTTTTTTTTTTTTTTGCGGTATGCGGGACTCTCACTGTTGTGGCCTCTCCCGTTGCGGAGCACGGGCTCTGGACATGCAGGCTCAGCGGCCATGGCTCACGGGCCCAGCCGCTCCGCGGCACGTGGGATCTTCCCGGACCAGGGCACGAACCCATGTCCCCTGCATCGGCAGGCAGGCTCTCAACCACTGCGCCACCAGGGAAGCCCCGTTCTTACTTCTTTTTAAACTATCAAGCTGTAATAATTATTCAGTCTAAGCAGCCCCCAGTAAATGAAACAGCCCTTAGACAGCTGTCAAGGCTCAGTCTTCCGGAAGCTTTGATTTTAATGAAACTCATTAAGGCAAGAACTTAACAGAAAATATCATAATTTGTCTTGGTTCAGAAAACTAAACAGAAACAAAGGGCTTCTTAACCTGACAAGGAGTCTGACCAGCCAAGCTCCTTCCTGCTATTCAGAGCTCCTCACCAGGCAGCTCTGCACATGCATAGGATTAGGTTAGAAAAAGTGCCTCGTCCTAGAGGGATGGCCCAGCCCAGCCCAGCCCAGTGACTTGTCTCAGCTTCATGGAGAAGGCCTCCGCAGCCAAAGCGGAGGTTTTTTGGAGCCACGCAGCGCAAGCACAGAATATTCAAGGAAATGAAAGGCTATGGAAAACATAATTCCCATTAAAGGGCTACAGTTGGAGGAATTGTCCACACATCTGGCTGAAAACACCAAGTGCAACTTCGCTCCAACAATGATGAAATTTTAGCTTGGGTTTCTTTCTTTTTAAAGAAAAAGAAAATTTTTTTTTAAATATAAAGCATATATATGAAGGGATTTCCCTGGCTGTCCAGTGGTTAAGACTTCGCCTTCCAATGCAGGGGGTGTGGGTTTGATCCCTGGTCGGGGAGCTAAGACCCCACATGTCTCGAGGCCAAAAAAACCAAAACATAAAACAGAAGCAATACTGTAACAGATTCAATAAAGACTTTAAAAATGGTCCACATTAAAACAAAAATCTTAAAAAACAATAAAGCATATATGAAGTATATAGTTTCCTTGCTTTCCTTTTCCTAATATCTTTCAGGTCAAATTAACCTGGAATGTTTCAAAGACTGGAAGAAGCATTCACCTAAACTTCTATCTACTAGCTAGGATGCTCCCAAGACGGGTGCTGATGACCCCACAGTCTTTAGGCTCGGCACAGCCCCGATTTGAAAATGTTTAGATTACAGGTAGATTTAATTGGCATCTTGCCCTAATAGGTCAGGTCACCCCAGAGACAACTTTACAGAGAGAGGGCATCAGAAGTGTTTATGAAACTGAAAGCAAGTATAACACTGACAGTGGTCTCCCTGCAAGCACACATTTCTGAGTCTCTCAGAAAAAAAAGCCTGAAAAGGTGGTTGGGCTTTTCTAGGGATTTCGGTTGTGTTAGCAGCAGACAAGGAACAGAACAGAGCAGGGACTGTGTGCATGGCACTGCTGCACCCACCTTCAGCCTGGTATAGGGATAGTCAAAAGTACAGTGTGGTGGGAAAAGAGACCCAGGCCCATTCCCAGCCTGGTCACTTATGGGATGCCTGACCTGAGGAAGCTATTTAACTTCTCTGAGTTTCAGGTGCCTCCCATATAAGATGAGGACAAAATACCCTTTTCATCAGGTTGTTGTGAGGATTAAACAACACAAAGTGCTTGGCTTGTCGTCTCATGTAGTAAAAACTTTAAAAACGGGAGGAACTATAGGCATCCACAGCTGTATAGAGAGGGTGCTAACACAATAACCCTCGGGGGTCAAGAAGGCTCTTGGGGCCAGGATTTGGGGAAAGGATCCTAGAAGGAGAGGAACAAGAGAGGAAGGAACCCCTCGTGTGGTGGGCGGAGGTGACACCTGGAGGTTCCTTCACTTGGCTGACCTCTCATCCTGGTGTTGCACTGTCCCCTAAACAGGTCCCCAGGAGCTGAGCTGGGGACAAATCCTTCCTGAGCTAGTCTTCTCAAATTGTTCCTGAGCTAGTCCTACCCTTACCATGAGAATCTACACAGGAGACCCAAGAGAGAGCTGCATAAAGCTTATCTGAACATCACTTGGGATGGGGAAGGTTAGGTAAGGCTCCTGAAATCCTCTTTTTTACAAGCCTGATGGGTAAGATGAAGGCAGGAAGCTGCTAAGAAAATAGAAATCACCAGACAGACAAGAGGGGAAAAAAAAAAGAGAGGTTCTTCTATGGCACACAGTACTGTTTCAACTGTCTAAAAGGTCATTTTGAATTAGTTATTTTCTACCTTTTGCTGGGCTCCATTTGCTATACACTGGGGCATCAGACTCCTCCCTGCTCATTGCTGCCCTCTTTCCTCATAGGGTTATAAGTCAGTTCTATGCAATGCATTCAACACTGTGCCTTTTCAAAGGAGAAAGAAATTGACATGTACATTGCAAACCAGTGAGTGATTGATGACTGAGATTTCTCCTTCAGATTACAAGAGTCTGTGTTTGCTGCAAGGTACAAACTACATGTGGATGGTATTAAGAGAAAATAATCTATTTGTCACCCAAACTTCAGACAAATCCATATTCTTTCACACAATACAAAATAAGTTTTGTATGGTGATACCACTGAATAGCTGAGAATAAGATAATTATTCCTACTACTACAAACCCGGGAAGACAGATTAGTTAATCTGCAGAGGTTTTATACAACCCAATAATTCAGGAACAAGGCTATGTGGGATAAGTGATCAGGAGATGAAGGACCCCCGACTCTGGGTCCATTTACCCCAGACAGGATTATGCTTACATTGTAGTTCTCAGTCATTTTCCAATATCTCCCCTTTTTCTTAATTTTATGCCTGTTTCTATTGTTTTCTTGGCTAAAATAAATTTCATCTGAATTTTTTCATCTTCAATCCACTTAGATTCTTTGTGCCAAAGTACGTGCATATTGAAAGAAGAAAAAACTACGACAATCAACTAGTTTACCATTTATTCTTGCAGCCTTTGCATCCTCTGTAAAGATTCCCAGGTTCAAAAAATGTGACACTTGAAAAAAAAATTTTTTTAATTTAAAAAAATGCAACACGATGATAAAAATGAGGTTATCTATTAGTCTACAAACTAGCTCTTTTTAACATTTAATTAATCTAATTTGATAAACAAATTAAGATTCCTTTCAATGATCCCTATTTCAAAAAGTCTGGTCTAGTTTATTGAGCTCATCATTTAGCTCAGACCTAGTCCATTCATTCATTCATTCATTCAGTGAATATTTATCAAGAATCTTTTTTTTTTTTTTTTTTTTTGCGGTACACGGGCCTCTCACTGCTGTGGCCTCTCCCATTGCGGAGCACAGGCTCCGGATGCGCAGGCTCAGCGGTCATGGCTCACAGGCCCGGCCGCTCCGCGGCACGTGGGATCTTCCCGGACCGGGGCACGGACCCGTGTCCCCTGCATCGGCAGGCGGACTCTCAACCACTGCGCCACCAGGGAAGCCCTATCAAGAATCTTTTATATGGCTGACACTGCTTCAAACACTGGAGATATGCCAGTAAACAAGACAGACAAATCTCTGTCTTCATAGGGTTTTGTTATGATGGGAAGTACGGACAACAGGCAAATATCTATAAAAAATATACCATATCCAGTAGTATTATATGTTATGAAAAGAAAAGCAGTTGTATGAAGTTAAAGAGTGATGGGGACTGCTGATCTAAATAGGTATTTGTTGAATAAAAAAACAAGTGCTCAATTTTTTATATCACTAGGGAGAGTTTAAAATTTTTATCTTCCATAGTATGCTATGAATTAGCACATTGGAACAAACATGTAGCTCTGATATTATGCAGTTTTACTTATTAATTCAATTTTGTTTATTAATTTATTCATATGCTGTCTCATTCCTGAAAAGATTCATGGTAGAGCTACTGTGCCGTTCCACCAATTGCCCTGTCCCTTTACTATTAAAGAACTAGATCTTTATGAAAACAGAAGAGACACAAACTCATTTCCAAAATATTTCATTTTCTCTCACCTCAAGTTGATTTCCTTGACAATTTAAGTGTGTCAGTAAGTACTCAGAACCAAGATTTTCCAGGACGATCAAATGAAAGGGCTAAAAATCAATACAGTCAGCAACCACTTCTTATAATCCCAATTTTTGGCGACATTTAACTTTGTGACTTTTTTTTCACAATGCGTCGGTCTCAGAAGCATATCAGGATTGATCCGGTAGTCAGCATCCTAAGTCTAAAATGTTGAAATTTCACATTCTGGTAGATATACGATGAACGTTAACATGACATGGGAGAGTGGAGGCAGAATGAAGGGAGAAATTATTCATAAATTGTGAGGAGTCATCTTTTGCTGATGCTCCTTGGTAGGATGGGAGAAGTCTGAATCACACAGGACAAAGGATAATCTAAAACTTGCAATGGAACATGCACAACTAAAATCCCCCTCCAGAACCAACCTTGGCCCCTCAAAGTTCCTCTTGACAGCCAGAATTTAGGATGAGGATGATGACAGGCAACCCAGTGCATTGCTGTGAAAACTCAATTCATGGATAATCAAGTGTAGTCTGCAGAAAATGTTAGCAGATAAAGTGAAACCTCTGTTTGAAATCTACTACTTGGCACTCGGTGTCTATCTGTTCAAACATTTTAGAATAAATTTCTGAAAGTTCGACTTATTTTGACCACATCTGATATGCAATTATAGGACTTGAGATACACTTTGATTTGTGGTTCATTTTTGCCATTCTCAAAAGAGTAGCCATTAACAGTTTTCAAATAGCTATATCTTCCATAATTTTTTTTTTTTTTGTCTGCGCTGGGTCTTAGTTGCGGCACGCAGACTCTTAGTTGTGGCATGCATGCGGGATCTAGTTCCCCATCCAGGGATCGAAACCGGGCCCCCTGCATTGGGAGCATGGAGTCTTACCCACTGGGCCACCAGGGAAGTCCCATATGTCTTCCATAATTTTTAATAGCTGAGAAAATTTTTATATGGACATAGCAGAAATAGATTTTTGCTGGTAAAAGTAAGCCTATGGGTCACAGAGGCATTAGTATTTAATAAATATTTGTTAATATTTTATTTAATAATAAAATAGTTTAAAATATATTTTTTACTTTTCAAACCACCTCTACTGGAGGTATTAATTACTTATGCAAAGAAAGTTTTGTATGTTTTCATTTTTCTGTTTATTTCAAAGGAAAAAACCCTCTAAAATGTGAAATATATTTTCTATCCCTTAGTTGTAGCTCTGCTTTGCCTTCATACTATGTTTGTCTTATCTACAAAGTAATCCTTGCACCAATAACAAAGCGAATGTACCAAGTGCACACAAAATATATGTAATTAAATAACACAATTGGTAAAGATCAGAGAGGAAAGATTAAGAGGTATGTGAATACTTTGTAAATTACAAAATGTGATACAAATGTTTATTCTTATTGTTGCTACTGGTGACATCCTATCAGTTAATTTCCTTTAAGGCTCCTTACATAATAGGTTCGGCCACAGCTTTTTGAATTACCATGTGGCTCTCTTTTATCAGTCACTTGATTTTCAGAATTGCCAGATGGACACATCTGTTCTGAGGTCTGACTAGACGCTGATTCACCCAGGAAGAAGTAAGTGCAAACAAGCCCAATGCCTACAGCTGCTGAAAGATCTGTCCCAGATGATTATTTACAGGCTAACTCCTGTTCATGTATAATAACCATGATTCTCCTGCTCAGACTCAAGGTTTGTAGACGAGATTGTGCCACTTGCTTTGTTAGGCACAAATTAATGCAGTCGGACTATATAATTAATCCATGCCATTCTGTCAAGCCAATTCACGAAGAAAGAGCATTGGGAAACCACACCATTACCCCCGTTTGATATCTCCAAATTGTGTTCAATCATTCGCTCTCAGGTGCGATGGATCAGAAGGGCCTCCAGAAAAGTGTCTGAGGTGATGGAAACTGCTGTGAGCACTGTGAGATCTCAGGTAAGCTGATTTGTGTGTGTGCATGTGTAGAAGTATGGCACTGGTATAATAGAAAACCTCTGACTACATGGAGATTTTGGAGAGGCCATTATTAGGCCATTCAGCATATCAAGGACAAAGCACTGATTTACTGTGTTAGCTTGAGCGTGCATTTCTGTCTTTTACAAATGACAAGCCGCTGAGTGGGATCACTGCATACCACCCTTAACCTAGGACCTTCTTAGAACACAGGCCACCTGTGCACCGTTATAACACCTCTATTATTTTAACAAGCAGAGCTGTGGTCTGGTTTCCCTGACTTGCCACAGAATTCTCAGGTCAAGTGTAAATGCATATTACAGAGCATCCTCTGGCATGCATTGTTAAAGCCCTCATTAAAAAACCTCCAAAAGTCTTCAACTGTGCAATTGGAAATGTTTCCAAATCCTCTTATCCCCAACATAACAAATCCCATTGTTTATTAAATCTGATGTTTTGTAAATTTGACACTGCCTGGCTTATAGGGAAGGAATATCTTCCAAAGCAACCTAAGAGAGTTCTTAGGGAAAGAAAAGCAAATCAGGAGAAGCCCCTTCCACGGTAAGAAGACAATTCTAGGATTTGGAGACGCAACAGTATTGCTAACCAATTACAGTTCTGTTTGGGTCATGCCACTATCTATAGCAGAAAGAGGCAAGATGGCAGATGCCCTGGGTTATTTTAATTAATTTAATCATGTGACTAATTGGTCTCTGCTGGGTTTCTGTGGTAACTGCTTCCTAAGTGCTGATGGGCAATTGTGTTCAATGTAGCTTGGAATCCGCATGTAGGGCCCAGTGCCTCGGAGAGCTTGCAAGGAGAGCTGTCTGTGCAGCTGCGCTCGGAAGGTGCCCCGCTGGGCCTCTGATTGTCTGGCTGCGGGGAGCGTACAGCTGCAGCGTCCTCTGGAACCAGGCGCTGCCTCCCTTTTCTAAAAGAGCACTGCTTACCTACCTACGTGGCGAGAACTCACTGTGGACACAGGAAAATGATCTGTGATCAAACAATGCTCAGGTTCGGCAAGGATTTGGAAATGAGATGGAGAAAGGTATCTGTTAATAAAGGGACACTGGAACGGGAAAGAGGAGAGAAGGAAAATTAAGGCTACTCTTCCGGGCACGATATGCAGCCCCAGGAGCGATCATGTGTTATTCATAGCCGCCCAAATGATACTAATCAGCCATCCTTTTAAATGCCTTTCGGGATTTATCTCTTCTTTTTTTTTCCTGCTCTTACAATGCCATCTCCTTGTCACCGAGAAGGTGCGTGGGAGAATGGGTGGGTGCGTGGCCAGTTTTAGAGCACAGTCTACTTTAGACAGATGGAAGGAAAATGACTTCCAAATTCTCTCATGAAGTGGGATATGTTTGTATTTGGGCAATGCATTCTAGCACCTGTGCAGAGAAAAAAAATGTCATCACAGATTTCCCTCAGAAGGGGGTTAAAAAAAAAGGTGAAACGACTAACTGCAGCACAAAGCTGCTGGACTTGACCAAGCCCTTCCGTCTACAGTCCCAGGCAGGCTCTCAGAACTACAGTCACTCCCACCCCACCCCCCACCCCTGAAGAAAGAATGGTCAGTGCTTGCTTCCTGAGATCATTCCCGTGTCTGTACGAACGCGCCATGAATGCTACTTTTTTCCAGGGAGGGAGTGGGAGGCAGCAGCAGGATTGCTTTTCCCTAACAAATGCCACAGTGACCCACAGAAGCCATTCTGTGTCATGTGTGCTCCAGACTTCTGCAAAGGGGCGGCTCCAATGGACTCCAGCCCTGCTTTTCCTCCCCCAAACATGAAGGGATGTCTTGGTAAATTAAGCTAAACTGGCTTCATCTAAAAATTTCACATTAGGGACGGACATTAAATGGGCTGACAGTTTAAATTCCTTTAAAAAGTGACAAGGAGTTCTGTTAAGTATTATAATGCAACTGACAGGACATCTAGGCAGCAAGCGTTATTTAATCCAACATCTTGCTAAGACTGGGCGCTTCCCCACATCTGTTATGTCTCTGCAATACAAATGGAAGAATCCGTCCATAACATCACCAGTTTTTGTGACTTTAATGACATCCATTTTGAGAAGTATCTGTCTGCTCTAAGTATCGGACAAATTGGTGAAAAATTGTGTCATTTGATTCTCAAGGCCTACGGAAGGAGCATCATCTCTGGCACTAAGGCAGAAGTTATTATTTATTATTGGACGCTTATTCGAAAGATCTGCCTGGAGACATCAAGCAGTACCAGTCCACCCCGAGTCTGCTTGTACTGTCCCTAATGCTGTTGGATTTATACGGCTCACCTCCACCTGTTCCAAACCTCTGTTCCAGGCTGCATAGGTCAGAAAACCTTTTGTCTTCTATCTCTGGTTTAACGGAAGAACTCTAGTTTTTAGAAGAGCAGATGCGGAGCCAACTTCCCCCACCTCCAATAACCCTTAGTCAGGACTCTAAACCTGGATTCAAGAGGTCCACAGATGAATGTCAGAAAGTCCATGAACCTATGAAATTATCTGTAAAATTCTGTGTGCATGTTTATTTCTTAGAGAAAAGGTCCCCTCTGATGTTTTCTTGAATTATCCAAGAAGGCCATGATTCAAACAAGAGGTTAAGAACCCCTGCACCAGACAGTTTTCTATACAGGTTTGTGCCCCACTCCGCCCTCACCCTGCCTCTGATCTGGCTGTGGGTATCAAATTATTTAAACGGGGAAGTCTTAGCTGTCATTTCTTTATCAGCCTACTATAAAATAGATTCAACCACTCTCTTTCCTTGGCAGCCAAGCTGTCCTTCCAAACAATTCCCCGGACGTTGACAGACCTTGTAAAGTATGAGCCTCACACCGTGACACGCAGCGCAGCTCTGTGGAACAGGCCTGGCCGTTGTCTCGTTGATTGTGATGAGAAGACCGGGCCAAACATGGCAACAATCTGTCCCCCCATTTAAGTCCTCATCACCTTTGGCCCAAGGCTCAGACCTACAGTGGAAGCTGCTTGGGAGGCTGTTCCTCCTTCACGTCCCTTCTCTGGCCCCTCCTCCCTGCCTGGTTTTCGTCCACCCCAAAGTCACCTCTGCCTTCTTTTACTTCATTTTCTCCTGATACAGGAGCTTGACATAGCACTTTTTTTTTTTTTTTTTTTTTTGCGGTACGCGGGCCTCTCACTGTTGTGGCCTCTCCTGTTGCGGAGCACAGGCTCTGGACGCACAGGCTCAGCGGCCATGGGTCACGGGCCCAGCCGCTCCGCGGCATGCGGGATCTTCCCGTTCCGGGGCACGAACCCATGTCCCCTGCATCGGCAGGCAGACCCTCAACCACTGCGCCACCAGGGAAGCCCAACATAGCACATTTTAAATGTGAGCATTCCCTTTTACTGTCTGATCAGTATACCCATCACCCCCAGTTCTCCAACAGGACAAATGCATACTTAAAAACAAATTATAAGTGGGGCAGCTGTGGGCCATTTTAAGGGATAAACAGGACTCCATTAAGAGAGTCCACAAGGAAAGCTTAGAATAGCTGACAGAAATACCTCAATTTAACCTGGTAACATTGTAGAGTTAAGGTCAAGGAGAATCCAATGGTGAGACCTTGAAGGGTCCCCTCCCTACCCTGCCATAATAATTACGTTTAATACAAATCTATCTATTCATCTATTTTCAAGCTGGGTTCTCAGTCCATTCATGAGTCCCAACCAGCAACTTTTTAATGAGACAGAATAGAACAAAACAGAAAATATCAGAGTATATTACACAGAAAAGTAAGTGTTGTTTCATGAAACTTTTGTTTCAGTTTTAAATAGACATGCCCTGTTTTGTGTATTCTAAAGCTTGAACCTTTTTTCACATTTTAGTACTTCCGAAATTGTGCTGCATCTTAACGACTGTTGTCAGCCAGGCTGCCGCTGTGACATAATCGTGGGAAAACCTCCTGATGACACTTTCTGGTAAAATCAAGAAAACGCCAGCATCAAAGTGACTTAGATACTATGAATACGGTGTGAGTTTGTGTGTGTGTGTTGGGGGGTGGTATACTAAATTACAAAGCAAAATTTACTTCTTACCACAGCTTCGTGGTAAATGAAAGTTTGAAAAATAGCATACTAAGCCCTTTCATAAAGTTTATATGTGCACTTACTAATATTGATATTCTAATCAGAAAGAAGAGCAGTTTCCATTGCTCTTCAGACAACTGCCAATGCAACTCTCCTCTTGTGGCTGCCATCCGAGACCTCATCCTAGTTGCGGAATCTGGGGTATCTGCCCTTCACGAACTCAGGGCCACAGTTCTCTCCTCTGTACAGGGAGGATGTTGAAGAAGCCTTCTAACAGCACTTTTATTTTGAACAGTCCAGGAAGTATGCAGATAAGCATGCAACTCTTCACATGTCTGTCATGAGCCCTGTCTGTCTATTGTCTCCTTTGCTGCTTCCTTTATCTCCTGCAGAAGAATCTTCATAATACAACCCAAGGACCAAATGATGTCTAGTATTCCTATAAAGTCTGTCATGTTTTAAAGTGTTAAAACATAATGTGGGAATTACAGTAAGGGTCATACAGTTGTTTTTTAATGTGCGGCATGTGGAACACTCATTCCTGACTCAGATCCTTCTTTCCTGCCTCACCATCCTTAGCTTTGTTCCTAGCCATACCACTTCCTGAATTTACATTTTGGTCTCCATCCTCACGTGTGCTCGCTTGTGCCCACAGCCTGGCCCCTGGGCTGGAGAAGTCACCGTCTGGTCCCCAGTTCTTCTTACCCACATCTGTTCCAGCCCACCTCACATCATATCATCTGTTTACTTGTCAGTCTCACCTACTCAACTATGAGAGTCTTAGAGGCAGAGACCTCTCCTTATTTGTCTTTGTCTCCCCAGCCACGAAGCAATGCCCAGCCTGCTGTGGACACCGCATAAACGGGTAAGGGAATAAACGTGCGGCATGAAGTCAATTTCCACGCAAGCACAGGAAAACGCACACACTCGGGCAGACATTCTTCTGAGCAGAAACCACGTCTCAGATTTCTGTGTTCCATGGCACCCAGCCCTGAGACAGGTCCAGCCTCGGAGAAGCTAACTGAGCTGCTAGTTCATTCACTGGCTGCACAGACACGATCTGTACCCAAATCCCTGAGCTTCTTTCCGGCCTTTTACTTCCGCAACCTAGGCCGGTACTGTGGCCCAAGCCAAGAGTGCTGGGCCCCACTGTTCCTGGTCTTGCTGGCAGCAGCCCCTGGGAAGGGGCTGAGTGACAGAGGGAGTTATTTCAGGACCCACGACCAAGATGGAAGCAACCAACTTTCTTCCTGTCCCCATTAGGAGGAAGCTGGGCCTTCCAGGTGTGGAGAGGAGGAGCCCCATGGGTGCGGGGCTAACCAGGAGTGAGTGAGGCTCATCTCTCCACTTCTCATGCCCTGCACGGCTGGTGTAGAGCAACACGATGGTGGCTACCAGGCCCCGGATATGCCTGGAGAGTACACACGATGGAGGAAAACTGTAATAATCACTTTGATATAGGTTTTATTTAATACATCTTCCTATCTCCCTACATACATAGGGAGAAAGAAATTGAGGTCCACATCACCATTAACAGCCCCTGACCAAGTATTCAGGCCCTGGGGTGTCAAACATCTCCTTATCCAGAGTTGAATTTCATAGTTATAAAGAATTAAATTTCACTGATATTTGCTAAGTGACAAATGGCTGCATTCAAAATGTAAAGGAAGTGAGCAAAAGGGCTTGAACGAGGAGGGGACTTCTGCTTGTGGGGAATGGAAATGTTAATCTCACCTCTGTTTACTCTGGTGCACTTTAATTTTCTTCTCTCATCACATTTAATACAAAACAATGCCCTAAATGAAACACGATAAGGCATCTAAACTTTTCATCCAACTCTTCCCAAATTTTTATTTAATTCTGGCTGTCTTGACTTAAGCTTCAATAAATACAAATAATTTCTATGAGCTCCGCCCCTGGCCTTGGGAGTATGCCTCTTCATAATTAATTCTCTGGAGTTTATCTGTTTTTAATTTACTCTTTACGTCAACTTTAATGCTCTGGAATTTGGGAAGCCAATATTCTTTTTTTACTTATTAAACAATTCAGGATACATGAAAATGAAAATTATATCTTTGGTACAGGGCTCTCTCTGGTGCTAACAGGCTATAAGATTGGGGATTCTTTTTTTTTTTAAATCAGTGTTGACTTGCTAATCAGGTTCAAAGCTTCACTAGATTTACATCAGTGATGTCCACTGCCTTCACATTTGATTCACACATTCCTTATACTCTATGTACTCTCAGTGGTACCACTTTAACCAGAATTAAGAAGTCAAACTAAATCACGGACCTGGCATGTGAGTCTACCTTCTCTTCCTTCCATTCACCTGACATAGTCTAAATCACCCCTTCCCCGGAGCATACCTCATCAGCTGTGCAGTGCAATACAAAGGGGGAGATGTTTTCCCACCCTAGAAACTCATCAACTTGAACCCTGAAGCATGACATCTGAATACCTGACTGCAAGAGCAGAGGCAGCTCACAACTGCTATACACGATCATTAACAACCTGCTTGCATTTCCAGGGCTGCCTCGGTGGATCAATATATGCACCATGTATTAAACCATCTGCCACGAAGTTTGACCCAGTCTCTCTCCATGGTGGCCAACTGCAAAGGTTACCTCTGAGTGTTAAGAGGCAGGGTACACTTTCATCACATTTATCTGTACTAATTCTTAGTTTTATTATTGGTTCTTTTGTCCTCAACAGAATACCTTTTCAGGCTCTTGTGTCTCATATTTGTATAGCCTGGAGTCTAATGAAAATATATTTAATCCTCTATGTCAACTATTTTAAAGTTCAGCATTAACCTTTCATAAAAATCAGGTTAAAAAAGAATGAACTTCACATTTCCTGGGAAGATGGGACAAAGTTTGATTATCAGCATATAGCCCGATGTACTTTTGTCCACTTTTAAAAATTGTCTTTAATGCAGTCAAACATTTCAAAGTTTTTTGGGTTTTTTGGGGGGGTTTTGTTTTTTTAAGTCTAGGTAAGGAACAAAATTGAGCCCCCTTCACACAGGACCAAGTTCCCCTCTCCGGAGATGCTGAGAGACAGCCCAAATCAGGGAGTATGGAGATTGAAACTTTTTGCTTCCTTATGCTAGCTGGCAGCTCAGTGAATGGAACTGCATCTGATGTCAGGTTACCTCATTATATTTATATATTTGCAGAGCAGGGGGTTTTGGGGGTAGTGGGGGCAGGGGGAGAGGGGAGATATTCCTCTGTGGTTTTTCAAATGAAAGCAACTTAGAGAAAATAACAAACTTCTCCTCCTTCCTGACATCTACTTCCAAATAAGCAATCAGTATATTAAGTGACACTACTCTTAATAATAACCCCCTGGGATGGTATGCTATTAATTTAACTGTACTCTGAGGAATAGCATCCGCTCCTTACCTAGGTTCTTAATCCAAGGCAAGGCTTTATTCCTTGCCTTCAGTTATTTATTTTCCTCAAGGGTCCCTTCAGAGGGAGTCAGCCAAACTCTAAGTGAATTATTTGGATTTTTGAAAATCCAAATCTACCTTACTTTTTGCAAGGCCGTATCTGGCCATTTTTAGTTAGGTTTATATTGAATGTTAACTCAAGACACAAGTACTATCTTTTTCCTCAGAGGAGGCTTCTCAAATGGTGACCCTACAAACTCTGTATTGTTTTGTGATTCTTCGGAGTCTGACTTCTCTCAAAATTATGATAACAGAAGCTCACCCATCTAAAATCCAGGAATTTTCTGTGTATGTATACGTGTATGCCCCTGCACTGCAGGCGCAGAGCAATACACTTGGAGGATTGCATCCTTAAGCACTCATGGGTACCCTCAAAAGAGGCTGAAGTCCCTCCCAGCCAGTGATTTCCCAGTTCTCAGGTATGCTTACAATTTTTAATAACACTAACAGTAACATCGTAATTTATTTCCTTCATGTGCTTTGGACCTTCTGATTCACGGCACTTAAGCTTCTCAAATTTGCTTCAGCTAATTTTTCTTGGAGATTCTTGGAGATTCAAATCACCATTTAAGTTGCAGCAAATCCCTATGAAAACTGTTTTGCGTCAGAAATATAGGACAGGGAAGCCCAACTCTCCACGTACTATGTCTTTCTCTCTCACTGCTTTCTGATCTCCTTAGAGCACAGTTTCTGATACCCAAGGTACATAAACACACTGTGTGTTTTCACCATCTTTGGTTGCTTTTTGAAATGTCATCTTTTTGCCCTCTCCATTCCCCACTGTTCTTTAACATGTCTTCTGAGTTTCTGGAGACAGATTTTTCACTTTTCTAAAGGATGCCTTTTTAGTACTAATAAAACTTTCATACTTGTCTGCTTAATCACGCCAGCTTTACTGTCCCTTTTTTTCCTTTTTTGTTTTTGGCTCAGAGGTATATGAACCATCTGTGCCTCGAAAACAGTTTGCTTAAATAGCCTCCAGGCAGATTTTATGGTTTTTAAGTTTTTTACTTTAACCTTCAGCCTGCTGTTAGCCATTTTCATCACAGTTTTAAAATCAGCCTCTTTTGGAAATGACTGTCACTATACGTAGTTTTCAGAAGTTACTGGAACTGGAAAGGGGGGCACTGACTCCAGCTGAACTGTACTGTGGTTTCCATTCACAGTCATCTGAGGCAGGTGCAGGTATGGTTAAGCTTGATAAGGGTCATCTCCTCCATCTGGCATCCTGAAGAGTGATGGAGACCCCTTTCATTTAGAATAGCCATGTCCATATCACCCAGTTAAAACCCAGGAATATTGAATCTGATTTACTTACCTGCCTTTTTATTTATCACCACATGCCTATGACTTTGTCATTCTGATCCTAGGCACTCAATGAAATACCAGGCTGAAACAAAGAATCCAAAGAAAGGGCAGAGATTCCTCCCTTCCCGCCACACCAGTGTGCCGTGAGAAGCGCCCTCTGTTCGCGTGCCAGAAGACGTGCTGCTCTGTTTCCATTTTATCACAGTTGTCTGGTCTGGGGACCAGAGTGTCAATAAGCATTCCTCTTTGGTGGAGTTTATCATCACCCAAACTTCCCGTCTGCCCTCACATTAATATTAACATAGCTCTATAGTTTCTCTCTATAACAAAACCACATCTCTGTCCGCACTCAGCATTGTGGGGGCTTGGGGGAAAATCTTTCCATCTTAAAGTAGTTTACCCCATCTATTTTCAACCATCTAACAACATTTGTCAGACGATAATGACACTATTTCTCTCTCTCAAATCAAGGCATTTATACCTAATCTTTTCTCTGTGGTCACTGTTGCTTTTCTGATAACATTTGATAACTAAAAACACTTGGGTTCTTACTGTTATCATTATTTTTATTATTATTATTTGTTTACAAAATGCTTTTACCTCCAGGAGTTACAAGCTGTCAGTTTACTCCCTGAAATGAATTAGTACTAACGTACTAACTCTGTAATTATGAAGTTGAGTGAAGAGTCAAGGAAGGCAGAGGCTAGCAGGCAAGCAACGAATCTCCAAAGGTCGGCAGAATGAATGACAGAATGAATGAATGACTAAATGGACACACAAGCAACTGGATAAGTGAGATTACGGTTCTAGGGAATGTTCATTTGTTCCATTCTTTTCTTGTTTGCAGGTAAAATTCCAACCCTTCCCAAAGAACTTGAAATGAGCAAAGAAGGAGCAAATCAGGGCCAGGATTGGAAATCATGTTGCTGTGATCTCAGCCCAATAAGCTCTTCCTTCCCCTCTTCCCCTACTTAACACACCTTCATCTCTCAGATTTCAGTTCAAGCACGACCTCCTCAGGGAAACTTTCAGATCTCCTGATTAGTCAAGTCTCCCTATAAGAGGCCCTCACAGCACTGTGCCCACAGCGGCCACAGTGGCAATTTCACATCTGTGTTATTATTTAAATAAATAGCTGTCCCCCACCGGAGTGTAAGCTTCGTGAGGGCAGGAACCAGGAGTTTTTTTGTTGTTGTTTTTTGCCACTATAGTTCCAATGACTAGCGCAGTGTCTGGCACATAGTAGCTGCCTGACAAATATTTGTGGACTTAATTAATTAATTACTGTGAAAGCTGCAGCCTCCAAGGTCTCTGCTCTTTTGGCCACCTGAACTTGATGTATTCAGCCTCAGACTAAACCACAATTTGTTTGAACACTCTCCTTTCCCTTCTGTTTAGCAGACACAGTTTTCAGCCACACAGCAAGTGCCTTAAATGTGGGCGAGCAGGCTAACTCTTGATGGGGAACAGTAGCCTCATCCCATCACCCATCTAGTCCCAGGCATCTGCCTCCCCACATCCAATATGGTCCTTGGCCAACATCTCCCAAGCCACTTACACTGATGAAACTACATGCTGGGTTATCTGCTGTTCTAACTGCACCCTTGTTCCTCTTCCTAAATGAGTATATCTAACAGCTAACTACAATCCCTTTGTCTTAGCTCTGTGCAATCTCATGTTCTATAGACTCCAAAAAGAATAGAAAGAGTCAGCACTTTGGTCCTGGCACTAAAACCAACATTCTAATTAGCGGGTTTGTCAAAGCAGCTGGTCCTGGGTAGAAGAGGTAGTTCATCTAAGGGCCCTATGATGAATGTTAACCACGTTTTTATCTTTCAGTCCACACATGGGTTTCAAAGTCCTTCCACATGACAAAAGTCGATGGGCATGACACGTTCACTGTGTAAAGAATTCAACCTCATGAGATCACTTCTCCTCTCTAGTGGACATTTGCTGGCACCTACCGTCAGCCATCACTCTGACCTCTTCCTTGTTTAAACAGTTTCCAGATTTTCATTCTGGTAGCTTCTCTTCCCCCATGCAGCTTCCCATGGGCTTTAGAGGAAAATGAGCCCAACTCCAATGTCAGAAGGAAGTCCTGATTGGCTCAGGCTAATTCAAACATCCACTGCCCTGGTCATATGCCAAATTCAGGCACGAGCATGGTATCTAAGCACAGACAATGAGTCTGAATTTCAAGACTCCTGCTCGGAATGCTGGGGCACAGGCACTCTGTCTTCTATCGGATGTGAACAAGGAGGCATATAGCCCTGATTGCTGCTAGCAGCCATCCCATGGCCTCTGGGGAGCTTGCATTGTAATATGGCCAACACTCTATACAGAAGAATACAGAGATGGGAAGAAATAAGACCATGATAAGATCACTGCACTGCAGGACCAACCTACCCTGAAGCATACTGTAGCTTAGGACTCTACAGTTTCATCAGATAAAAGATGCGTTTCATTGATTAAATCAGTTTGAGTTGGATCTTCTGTTACTTGCATTGAAAATCCTGATACACCCTAAAAGTACATAATCACCATATTAGGTCTACTCTTAGAATAAAATAAACTTTCGAGTGATTTAATCCAAAGATGGCCCCTTCAAAGTTACCATCTCCTTTGCCTCGTGCTACTTTGAGGGGTAGAGCTTGAGAAGACCAGCATATGCTATAGGTCTCCCAGAGCAAGAGTTGGGTTCTGCGTGGAGCTTGAGCTTGCCTCCTGAGGCCTAAACCTCCCCACTAGGTTGGAAGCAAGCCCTGTCAACCCTACAGAAAGAAAATTGCTGTGTCAGAACATTTAACCAGCAACGTCCATCCTCTGTTCATTTCTTCCCACAGTTTGCCAAAAGAAAGAAAGAAAGAAAGAAAGAAAAAGAAACCTAAATTGGTTCAACATACTTTTGCTACTGGGAAATGTTTCATAACTACCAATGAATAATTCAGTGAATATGATATTTTTAGTTTTCTATTGCCAGACACACCCAACTTTGATGGGAATGCTGTTGCCTTTCTTACTCTCCAAATCCCCTTTCCATCCAGGATCTTAAACGTATTATGACAGAGATCCAATCAACAACAAAAATCAGGTCATGTCACGTACCCTACTCAACACCTCCGAATAGCTGCCATCACACTTAGAATGAAATCCGAACTATTACCTCTCCAGCCTGCACGATCTGGCCCCTAACCACCTTGATCATTCAACTCCAGACACTCTGACCTTCTTGCTGTTGCTCAAAAATGCCCAGCCTGTTCCTGCCTGAGGACCTCTGCCTTCCACTTGCTCCCCCTCCTCTCTGGAACCCTCTGCTACAAGCTCTTCACTTGACCAGCTCCTTCACTTCATCCTGTCCCTACCCACACATCACCTCCTCAAAGATAACTTCTGTGACCATCAGATACAAAACAGCACCTCGTCACTAGCCATCCCCTCACCCTGCTTTTTCTTCACAGCATTTATCACTACCTGAAATTGTGTTAGATGTATACATATTTTTAACCTGTATATTATCCATCTTCCTTAGAGAATGGAATACAAGTCCCTTTAAGGCAGGGATTTTTCTCTTGTTCAATGATGTGTCCACCAAACCTAAAACAGTACCTAGCACATTATAAGAGCTTAATATATCTTTTCACTTTATTTTCTAAGAATGAATGGATGAATAAGTAACAAGGTTTTTTTTCTCTCTCTCTTAAAAACAAACAAAAGAGCAGCACAGAGGCACTCATCTCTGGTTGGACAAATCCCCCTTGTCTTTAGCTACTTGCCCAGCTTTATCTCACCTACTCCTGGGTCTCTGTATCTCTAAATCCTTTAAAACCAACAACTTAAATTGCTCCAACTTATGACACATACATTCCTACAAATGACCACAGAAAGGGTCAGGGCCTTCAAAGGTTCTTCTTATAGAGAGTTGGATGTGCAGTCACAGAACTGCTCGCCATATTTTAAGTGATATGAAATCATTCTATCAGAACAGAATACAAGATAACACATCATTTATTGGATCCATATAGAAATCACCACTTTATCACGGAATGTTTGGCAAAGGCCTGTGAAGCAGACTGGCAGTCATCATACCTCAAAACTCCTATTACACACTGAACCCCCAAAATATACTTATTGGGGTAGAAGCCTGCTCTCTTTATACTAATTAGCTAGTTAAGAAAGTGAAACACTCAGTTTAAGTTTGTGTGACAAAAATTGGATGCAAAGTCTTTCATTTATTTCACAAATTCTACTATCTCTGTGGAAAAAAAAATAATTTCAAAGTCAAGGCAGTTGTTTTTCCACAGTCAAAAGTGGTTAAATACTTTTAAATACATTTCAACATATTTATGAAGGAATTTTTCTACATGCTTCCAAAGCTCCCTCATAAATCAGTGTAATGTTTCCAAGGCACATTTGGAAGTAAAAAATATGCATCTACTAACTGTATTTTCTTCTATCAGAAGATGAGTTAAGCAGAAAATACATTAATATCTGAATTTATAATAGGAGAGGTTAACCCTTAACCATAGCAAACTAATGAGGAATATTTTACCACAGGAGGATTAATCAGGGCTCTTTTAACACTATGCAATTTGACATTTTGAGGACTTAATCAAGAAAGAATTTTATTCACCTATTTACTTTTCATCAACAGGATGCCTTACAAAGACAACACATGTCAAGCTCACCATTCTTAAGCTTAATCTCACTGCCTTAAGAAAATGTTAATTTGATTAATATTCCATAGCTTTTACAAATAGTTCTCACAGAAGTAACGCTACTACACTTATGTCATCTCTGGGCCAAATTCAGCTCAAACATTCAGAAAATATCAATATAGATGTGGTGCGCTCCAAAGGCTGGACCTGACTAACCCTCTGTTAGCAATGAGACAATAACACAAATTCTGGGAGGTTGTGATTACTGGACACTGGCTTCTATCTCCAGCCGTTGATGATCTCTATCTTTGTTAAAGACTACAGGAATTTCATTTAACTAGAGTGCTCAGTAAACTGCAGAGTTCAAGCATCTTTTATGGATTCATTAAACCATTGATCTGCCTTCTAGAGCTTGTAGTAGTGCCCCGCTCTGGCCCACAGCCTGTGTTTACAGAGAATGCAACAGACTGGCTTTGTAACCTCCGAAGGCAGTCTGTCAGGAGACATTAGATTCCGCTGTGTGCATGGCCACCCTATGAGTGGATTGTAATTTAGGGAATTTCCCATTCTCAGTCTGAGCGGCTGGGGCAGAAATTAAGTGGCCTTCTGTAGCAAGATTTTCTTTATTCCTTCCTAATCTGTGATAATAAGAACAAAGAGCAAAGAGCCCAAGGAACAAAGAATTGCACTTGGCTTGCCCAGTTCACACTTTTGCTTACGTGTACAAAAGCTATCCAGAGGTACTGAGATGGGGGAGAAATAAAAATAAACACGAGTGTACCTATAGTTTGCATCTCCTGCATATGGCCCTCTTGGGTGTACTAGGTTTTATGACCAGACATTGAAAACGTATATGAGAGAAATTCTGGACTCAAACTACTATCTCAAAATATCTCATAGCAAGCCACCTGGCCTGTCTTATGCATGCACTTTTTTAGACAGTTAACATTTTTAACAAAGCATTTGAATTAACAGAGCATAACTACAATCCCACGAAAATGCACAATCATCTCTCTTGGTTTATCTAGACAGTGCACTAAGCCCTCTTAGAAACTTCTCTCCCCTCTAGTCATTACTAGTAAGGTCTCATGACACCTTCCTTTTAAAATCAGGCACAAAGAGACTCTGTGCTGCATGTAGCTTATGACTGGAGAAGCACATGAAAACGACCCGTTAGATAATTCTTTAAAAGCTCATTCTTCAGATAAACCTGAACACTGTTAGCAGCAAGGTGAGAAAGTCGGCAAGACAATGACTGGATCAATAAGGAGAACGCAGGTCCCAGATAACTAGATCCCTTCCTGATCACCTGTTTCCCTGAACTGCCCACTACCCAAACAGACACCAGACTATGAACTGGAAGCAAGCACATTCATCACTCTGCAGCCCAGTCACCAGAGCACAATGCGGCTGATGCAATCTGACACTTTGCTTCATGTTAAAAGGGAGCGTGCCTTTGAGATGGATTGGATAATTACCGGCAGTTCAGATGAGAAAAACCTGCTTTAAGTGTATAGCAGGAGCTATCACCGGGATGGCCAGAGACTGACCGAAATTAACATTCAAGCATCTATGTCAATAGCCTTGGGTATTGCTCTCCAGGTGACCAGATTCAGATCTATGAAAAGTACTCCCTCTTCCTTCTGCTCATTGGAAAGAAATAGTATTGGGGCTTGAAGCTATTTGGAGTTTTAATCATCTCTTCACATTTAATCTAAAATATCTAGTGTTACTCAGAAGTTGACATCTATTCTGGGTAATAGATTAAACTTATTACTCTGTTTCCCCCACAACCTCCCCAAATGTAGCCCATTCAAAACTAGACGTGGCTGCTATTCCTTTCTTTCAGTACAAACTTGCTCGCCCCATTCTGTTTGTGTTCTGGGAATTTCTTAGACCAGTGTTTCCCAAGTGGTGGTCAAGTGTTCTGGTAAACACAAGATCACATGCCTCTCCCCCAGGCTTCTGATCGATGGCTTCCTAGGGCATTGTGTCCCACCTGGCCTGCAGAAGCTCTGTCCTGGGACACTTTCTGCCTTTCTTCAAGAGCCCAGGCATCACTTTAACCTGACCTGCATCTTATTTCTCTGGCCAGAATTCTCCTGTTCTACCCCGCCCCCCCCAACCCTGAATGTGTTTCAAAGGACTAACACCGTCCCTCCCCTCTGCTGGTGCTTTTTTCATAGGTTCTCATTTGCAGCAGCTCATCAACATTCCATCCCATATTTCAAAATATGAGAGAACAAGAAAACAGGTGGGTTTGTTGTTCTTTCCCCAAAGCTTCCAGAGGACACCCCTGTTTGCTGCAACCAAAAGGGAACTAACTCAGCCACTGGCCTGCAGATTAAAGGCAGAGGCCATGCTATGTGCAGGCAGTGGGCAGGCTTGCAGCACAGACACTGCAGAAGCAAAGCAATCATCCCCCAGGGCAGGGTGCAGGTAGACAGACCCAACAGGCTCACTGGCACCCCATAAAATCACGGTGAATCCACAGGAAGAAATCCAGTGCTCCCTAAGCATTCCTGTCAATCAAGAATATTTGCAAACAACTGGCAAAAGCAAGTCTGTGGCTTGAGCTTCAGGCAGTCAGGGGACATTAATTACAAGTAATTTAATGTCCTTCCCTAAACCTTCATGAATGATAGCCATTTTGCAAATTAAATCTTGCAGGTGTTTAAAGGAAAAAAAGTAGACAGGTTAATCACAAGATTAACAAGGCAATTGTTACACATTTCTTTTGCACTAGTAGGTTCTGTAATGAAGTTTGAAACCGAGAATCTTCCCCAGGATATATTCAAGTTTAATAAAAAGGCCAATAGTCTAAATAAAATGTAACTCCAAATAATATGATGATACATGCTGTGTATCCAGGGACATAGTTTGAAAGTAAAGGAAATGCTTATGACACAATATTCCCCTCGTTGAACATTTGTTACTATTATCATGTTGTTAGATCTTAATGATATCATCTGCAAATGTTGTTTCTATCTATATAACCTTTTTATTTTTAATTCATCCTTATCTATTATCTACATAGGTTTCTTTCCCCTATAGTCTGTGGAGGAACAGCAACACTGTGATATTGAAGAAGTATTCCCATCTATTCTTGTCTCAGGTTATGGAAAAACTAGAACGAGGAAGCAAACTTTGGTACTGTTAGGAATTTGTGTCTATTATTAAAGTATCGATGCCACTAATCCACAAAGAACACTATAAATTTGGTATCTGAACAAGGAAAGAAAACAATCATTCTTTACATTGCCTGCGTTGGACACCTGTCTTGAATTTTGATTTCTTGCTTGATTTGTGGGCATCAGTTTAGACAACAGGATATTTCCTGTGCAGAAGGAAAAAGATCAAACACAGGATATTTGGAAATGACTACTATTTGTGACCTTGTTTGTTACTCTTGTTTTAAGTGGGATAATGGTTACAAGGCATCACTCCCTTAGGAAAAAATATTTTTGTGTCTATTATTGTGCAGAGTAAAACTGGTATTAGTTGGACCAAACACTTCAGCATCTCTTGCAAAACCACTAAGGAGTCCACAACTTTCCAACTCCTAGGCAAATCACTAGGTTAGAAATGTTCTCAAGTTCTTCTCTACTTCTGGCCTCAAGAAGGGGCTGGGAAGAGAATGAGCTATTAGGTCCCTGAAAAGTTTCCAGTGCATTAAGTAATGAGACTGACATCCCATTGTTCGGCTGATGCCATAGACTACAAAAGTATTTTTCTTACCCGTTGTTTCAAACACTTTTGAGTCAGCAATTGAACCTGATGGGGATAAGGATTCTACGAAATATGATTATGAATTAATACTGTACACTTCTTAGAGCCAACATCCTGAATTGTGTACGCTAGTAGTTAGGTTCCTTAAATGAATACAGCTGTGACTCACAGTTCTAGCAGAAGCATTCTGAAGAAAGCGTACATACTTACAGTAATCCAAACTACTCTTCGAATTAAATTTTAAATTGGTTTAAAGATATAACCTATATGGCATAAAGGGTTAACTTGGCTTCAGTCCATCCCACCTTACTTCACAGCACCAGGGTTTAGGAGAGAGGGATGTGACATTCTTAACCTACTCCATCAAACAAACACAGAGACCTCTGGAAAAAGGTTTGAGAAGCAAATGAAATTTAAAGAGCCCGTTTTCAGTGGGCCTTCGTTTTGAGAGCTGGGCTATTTTTGTCCTTGTTTTTAGCAGAAAAGCAGTTCCTGCCTCTGTCCCCAAGCATTTGTGACGAGGATAGCAGGGGAAGCACAGGCACAGCTGTCCAAATTACATTCACAAATGCAGGTGTTGCTCAGACACAAAACAGAGGTCAGCTGAATACTGCTCCTAATTAGCTACCTTTTCTACTAGGATTTTTCTTTGTAAAGTTATGCATGCGATTTGGGTTCAACTTAGAGACCATTTTTAGATCCCAGCATGCTATCCACCAAGAAGCGGGCTGTCATTATAAAGCATAATTTACAGCGTAGTTAATTTTACATGTTTTTTTAGATTCTACATTATACCTAAGGCAAAATTCTGTTCTGCATACACATTATTCACTGTTTTCCATCCAGTTCTCATTATTTAAAAGTGTAGAATTTAGCCAGAAAATCTTTTAGGTAGGGATGGGAAGAATTCTGCCCTCTTTCTAAGATTAAGAAAGTCCACAGTTTTAATAATGAGGACTAAAGACTTTGTCAAATGATACAAGAACAGAAGTAGCTATTCGCTATTGTCTTCAGTGGGGAACACCCTGGGGCTTATTACAGCAGTTCTTAGAAATGGCAGGATGGAGACTGGTATCTAATACAATCCATTAGGAAACCCAAGCCCTAAATGAAATGACCACAAAATCCTATCAGTTAACAGAAATGCAGCAGCTGTACATGTTTATTGTAATACAATAGGATATTGTTGCAGAGATAACACTCTTAAAATTAAAAAAAAAAAAAAAGAATCCAGCAAGCGATGTGACCAGTTTATTTCTCTATTTGAAAAACGAGAATGTCTAGTGTGGCAGAGCTTTGGAATACATAAATAAGCATGAAGATTGCAGAGAAGACAGGTATTGTATGTACACTAATGGGCTGCTGGGATCAGCTCTCAAAGTCACTGGCTAAACTTCAAGCCACTGCGACTCCCAGGTTTTGCAGGATGTTCAAAGAACTACGCCAATAACTCCTTGTAGGAAGTGAAAAGTAATGGTCTTTCTCCCCTTGCTGATTTTACCTACTATAAGTTTTCCAAATACTAATTCCTATCTTGGCTCCCAGTTATCTATTGTTCAAAACTGTATGCTGTGGAAGTTTAAACTCAGTTTGACCTTAAACTTTATAATTACAAACATGTACACATTGTATATATGATATATATTATACATATATATATTATTATGAACTGCTTTTTCAAATTGAATCAGGTGCCTTTCATCAAAGGCTTAAAAAGTTGGATCACTATGCAAAGTGTAACATGTATCACAGGGATTGTGACAAATTCATCCTGCTTGATTTTATTCACTACAGGCAGTCCATCAAGATTCAGACGCATAACCCTTCAGAATCATAAAGAGACAAAAACCCCTGTTCTATAGCCATCTTCTGGGATGGAATGCAAAGTATTTTGTTGTGGTAAGTAAGGCTTTGAAGATGAAAGCACTGGGTCCACTCTTGTGATTGTTACCCCAGTGCTCAGCATTAAAAACGGGAGCCCCAGGGTCTCAGAGATCATTTTAATCCCCCTATATTAAAACAAAACGTGTCTCCCATGCGTTGCTCTAACTACCCTTCTCTGAAGCTTCACCGGCCCCTCCCAAGGGAAAGTGAACTGTTGACTGTCCCAAAAGAATTCCAGACAATTTCCTTACTTGCCTCCCTGTTCCAGTGAAGATTATGAGCCTAATTCTTAGAGACTGCTCCTAAAATTCCACCCCGCTGAATTCTGCAGCCTAATTCTTTCGGCATTATGTTTTTTGGCAGAATAATGTGACCCAAATTTGCAGTAGATAATTTGCTGCAACAGTGCTTCTTGCAATGCAGTGAGCGCAAAATTAGCATTTCAGGATTACAAATAGGACTAAAAAAAAGTAGCAATTGTTTGCTTCAAAGAAGGACAGATTTTGATCTTATATTATGGAAATGGAAACGCTTAGCAAAATGTGGATGATTTTATGAATTAAGGAAAATTTACAGATCAATGGAAAATAATCAAGAATTAGCAATTTATTTCAGTAATTGGTGGCAAAATGCAACAGCGGTTCTTAAAAGATTAAGAAATTAGCTGTGTGTGTATGTGTGTGTTGTTTGTAAAGACATCATGCATTCCATTTCCCATCAATGGTGGCTAATGCTATTCTAAAAGGACATTTTTATATCTGAGATGTCTTAAAACAAATAAAACAAAACAAACAAAGAAACCATAACTATGGCTGTTCCTGTGTTCATCCACCATGATTCTCACAAACGCTCAGCTGTGTGAGCAAGGTTGGTTCATGTATTCATTATTTCATCTTTTCTCAATATCAATCAACTTTAATGTAAGGTGTCAAGAAAGACTTGACACTTTTCTTGATTAGAATTTGTGGATCAGATTTTGGAAAGAGCTAGAGCAATATTCGCAATGGGAACAAGTATAAAACTGAGTGGACTAAAGCTTTCTGGCCATGCTTCTGTGGCTAGTTTCTCAGCCTTGATAAGAAATCTCTACCACTTATCTTTCATGGACGCTAGTCTAGTACTCTACTGCTGGAGAGACACTGTAACTTAGGATACCAGCTGCGACCACCATGTCCTCATCAGATTCATTCACCCTCTCAGAATTCAAACACCAAGACAAGAGAAACTGAAGAGCAGGTTACACATTAGAAGAGGGTTCCTTATTCCAGAAGGTTAAGCATGACAGAGAAAGAGAACAGACAAAACAGAAAGAATAAAAGTACGGGGTGCGCAGTGATTTCGGCTAGAAGCTAAGAGGCGCATGCGCACAGGGTGGTGAGGCCTGAGTGGGCCGCCTCTCTCTACGGTGCTCTTACCTTATTTCTCTTGAAGTAGGCTCGTCGGCAGGCCGCAAAGCACTTCTCGCTGCAGAAGCTTTTCACCTCACTTCCCATACTCAGGGAATAGCGCTTGATTCCCACTTTCTGGCACCAGGCACACATTATTTGTACATTTGACACATCATCTTCTATAATAAAAGTATAAGAAAAATGTTCATATCAGAAGCAAACATCCCTTCAAACTTAGACACACCCTGAACCTCACAGAGCTACTTGAGGTCTGTTCTTAATTTCAGTACCTCACCACTTTCTGACCTAGTAGATAGCCAGCTCTTGGTGGGAAGACTCGGTGCTTTTTTCTTTTCTAAAAGACATCATTTATTTAAAAACCAGAGCATGACTGCAGAGCCATGAGGATTCCTTGCACTTGGTATCCTGGTACAAATGCTTATTCTGCCTGGTTAAACCAGGCTCAGTACTAATGAAGCTTGTAAAGAGACCCATTTCTTCAAAGGTACTGCTGACAGCCTACAAGATTCACACTGGGTGGGTTGCGCAGTGCTAACCTACAAATGTGATGCCCTCATGTGAACTTGGACAGTCAGGAGCCAGGCTCAATCTTGACCTGTTCCCTATGACTGTTACATGAAAGGGGGGTGTTGTTTACTCCTGCAATATAATGGTTCCTGAGTGATACTGTTACTCAAAGAAAGGAAAGATGTGAGTGGCCATCTTCTCACGATGAAAAGGCACCATCCTGGCTCACACAACAGTCTGCTGTGATACAGCCTTCCCACACTGCTGTCCTCGGGGAGGCGCAGGCCTGATTTAAATTCCCCTCCATGTGATATGGTTCGTGGTCCCTGGATGGAGGAATGGTAATGGGGGTGTCAGCCATGAGGCCTGAGGTCACACATCTGCCCAGATCATTCTCAGCCAGACTGGTGGTCCTTGTAGCTCCTATAGCACCTGCCACCCATGTCATGGGAATGCTCAGAATAATGTTAGGTGGTATGCAGATATTTTCAATATTTAAACTACTGTATATCTTTTCCTTTGTAAGAGAAGAAAACGAATTTTACTAGCACAACAAGCCCAGGATATCACAAATACTACTGCTTAAAACAAAGAAAGGCTTTTAAAGTGAGTCAGTTAATAAAATATATTGAGGAAATCATAGTGCAGGTGGTAAGACGCTGTAACAAAAATGTGATGCTGATATTCAAATGACTAAAGTCTGGGAAACAGTGGTCTCTTTACAGGGAGTGACTGTAGGAGAGACTACAAGTAGAAGTCTAAGAAATATTTTCTTGCTGCCTCCTAGGGGCTTTTACTATATCTTACGTTTTCTCAGTCTTCCCCATTGACTGTGTGTGTGTGTGTGTGTGTGTGTGTGTGTGTGTGTGTGTGTATGACTGATTGCCACTATTAGGTGCATCTCTTCCTCCCTTATCAATTTTTTTTTGTACTAACCCAGACTCATGCTCCAGACATGACTAGTAATCATAAAATGCCCAATAAGCTCTGGTATACTGTTGTCTGATTTCTGAATAAAATCCCCCAAAGACTAATTGCTAAGCAAGGCCTGGTCCGTGAGTTGTTGACATATTCATGGTTCATAGAGTCTGTCATGCAATCATTCCATTTCCAGGGAAAAGATTTGGTTTGAGGCAGTGCGGTCATCAGCCTGCAAAATTAGAAGCAAACTAATTTGTAGTGCAGTGATAACGGCATTTTTTTCCCCCTGAGTGTCATCACTCAGAACTATGTAAAGCATTTTATTTACCTTAATGGAATAAGTGTTGTCATTTTAATGATCATTTTTATTTCACAAATTACATGTTGTAATTTATTGTTAATTATCAAATGAGACAGTATAAAAGGCAACCTTTGATGTTAATCAAACATTTTTGATAAAATAACTTTCTTTAAATGGAGTCATAACATGAATTCAAATGTCATACAATGACTGTGTTTAATAATTTATTCTATTCAAAAAAAAATTTATTTATATTTTGTATGATTTCTAATATGGCATCTGTCTACATACAGACATTTTACATGGTATGAAAAATTAACAAGACTCTATAATTTACCTTAGAGTATAGAGGAGTTTTAAAAATTAAATTAGAAAGACTACATTTAGAAAATAATCATCTATCATTACTAAACTAGCTAGCACTAATAGTTTCTATTTTCCCAATCCATTAGCTGCTTTAAAATCTTAAATTCCTGAAAAAGAATATGATACAGCAGAACTCTCACAAATGATCCGTTGGCAATAAGCTTGATTCTGGTGAAATCTGTAAGGAAAAAAAGATTTTATGGGGGAAATTATTTGGCCACAGAATTCAACGAGGAGACCCCACTTCCCAAGGATCCACTTTAGAACATGCATTAGGTTTCCCCTTTCCGTCTCTTCCTTTCAATAGTCTGCTTTGGGGGAAAAAAAATGTTAAGTGTTTTAGTCCTAGATCTTTAACTATCACAGACTAAAACTGAGATGACAGAGGGTGGGGAGCAAAGCTATAAGAAGACTGGGCAGCGGGCCTGAGCTCTGGCCTGGCCTGAAGGAATGATGCCTGGGGCAAAAAGGCCACTCACGGGTCTTTCTCACGCTTTACTCCATCATCACCACACAGACCTACTTGTCTTTTTTTTAGGGGAGGCAAGGATAGTTTCTTACAACAGAGATAACAAATAAACAAAAAGTAGAATTTTAAAGCAGGTTATTTTTATAAATCATTTGTACTACAAAGTAACAACACGGGAAGATGAGACAAAAGAAACTGCGTACTTTTGCATCTGGCAGTTGGAAAACTCTTAGGATGGTGGTTAGGATCTGCCTTGTTAAATAATTCAGTATCCCCATCCTTTTTTCATAAAATTCTGTTTCATAAAGGCAAACCCTTTAGAAAACTTCCATCAGATACCTCCTTTTCTGTCACCAAACTGCTATCAATAGCTAATGCTCCAAAGAAGCGTCTGATAAAGGGATTGTTCCAAAAGTTCAAGAAAACATTTTCAGATATCTCAGATATTATAGTGTTATAAAAGTCATTTTTATTAATACATTTAAGAAATTAAGAAAGAACTGTGATTATTAAAGTTAATTTTGTCAGCTAAAACTTAGCTCAAAATTCTGCCACCAGACATGAGATGGTGCCCCATCTTAAACAATATGACTGCACCCCTAGAAAAGTGAGATCTTCTTAAGTGCTTAAAGCCAAGGGGATAGGTTCATTTCAACAACCGCATCTTTTTTTTTTTTTTAATCTGAAACCCAGGAATCGTGTGCATGCTTTATATTAGCAAAATAAAGGGCCCAGCCCTTTAGCTTTCTGAACCTTATCTGCTTTCAAAACTTTTTTATTTAAAAAATATTTCTTCAAACTAGGGAAAAACCTGATTTCTTATATTTAGGCAAAAGGTCCCGGCCATCAGAGATGAGATTGCCTCAAAGAAAATTCACGTAACAGATCTTTCCTTACAGCCATTATTAGCCTGTGTATTTTTCATAATGAACAATGCAGCAACAAATGCAAAATGCTTACAGCATTATATCACATTCCCAAAGTGAACAGTTTATATAACATAGTAAATTTTTCATATGATAATATCATATAAATATGCATCAGTCAAAATATGCATGTTTCAGTTAATCATGAAAAGTCTGTACCACCTCTTTTGGATTTAATTAAGCAAAATATTTAGGGCATTATCTTTCCAATCTAATGTTCAAAGAGCTATAGAACATTATTCTACTTTACACCCCAGAAGGAGAAATTTAGATTCATTACTCTGAGATAAAATCCAAATTGTATTTATTTATCATAGTGCAGAGAAGTATGAAGTCAAGCATTTGTGGAATGCCTTGCTGAAGCTGTTTGAGAGACTGCTTTATCTGGTGACTTAAAAATAAGGATGGCCATTCTAGGGGCATTTTAATTGGCTATGAACATGCATACTAGCTTACCTGACCAGAGCCCAAATAAAATCAGGTGGGCCTTAACGAACCCCAAGTGATTAAACTGTAGATTTACCACCCCTCTGTAACTTTCATGGGAATCCAAGACTGAGGAAAAAAGTCTGAAAGTATCTGCTGGTGATATTTCTCTCTTCCAACAGTTCCTAGAATGCACATGTCCAGATAGTCATTTCAAGACCTGAATTATATGAGACAAGCTGCAAGACAATCTGAAGTGATTCCTGTATGTTCTCCGTGCCGTGAGATGAAAGCACAGGTAACACTCTACCAATCTATTTGTTGAAGAAGGTATATTTAAGAACAGAATAAAGACATGGCCTGAAAGGCAGGCAAAAAACTAGGATTAAAGTTTGCTTTCTTTGCAGCCCTTCTTGTAATAATGGAATTCCAAAAACTTTAAGGCAGTCTGATTTAAAAGTCTCTATAGAGACTCTAATTTAAGAGTCCTATAGAAGCTTTTGTACAATTCCCTGTGTTCCAGAAATAAACATAAGGGAGACCCAGAGAAAATCTGGACCACTGAGTCAAAGGGAAAATAATGATAGTTAGCCATTATTTACTATTTAATAGGTGCCAGGCACAGTGCTAAATTCTTTAAATCCATCACTTAGTCTTAATCACAGCCACTCCCCCGCAGGCAGGCACTAACATTATCCCCATTGTGCAGATGGGGAAAGTGAGGTTTAGAGATTAAGTGATTTGCTCCAAATCACACAGCCAGTACAAACCAAAGCCAAGATGAAGCCCAGGGCATCTGGCTCTAGAGCCCAAGCTCTTGACCACTACACCTTAGAGACCACAGCCTTTCTAAATGGGTGAGATTATACACCATCCACACAGACGTCCCTCCACAAAAAAGACTAAAAGGTGTCACAGACTCTGCTACTTACACAGCACACTGCTCCATGACACACTAATAGACAAAGAAAATGGAATCCAAATGGTCAAAAAGTCTTTGAGGAGACACCTGAAGTGTTAATCGATATTTGTTGACTGATTTTTTAAAAAACAAGTTAAAGGCCCACAGTGCAAGCCTTTACTTCTTTATGACTATGAGACTTGGATTTGCTGCAAACATTCTGTCTGAACTTTCACCAGCGAGTGCCACTTGAACATTAAATGATGAGACAGAACCAATATACCTGGATCTCAGGAAGCAGTCATTCTACTCACAGGCAAGCAATACTCTTCCCAGCTTTTTCTTTTGTAAGGGCGGGCAGTCACAGCAGGACATGAATGAGACTGACTTTCCATGTGGGTGAAGTGGGGAACCACTTACATGTGTAACTTCAAAGATGCCAATAAGAATATCCTAGCTTCAAAAAGTATCCTCAATTGCTCACAAAAATTTAATTCTACCATTAGAGAGTAATTTCCTGGGCTAAATATTTCTTATATCCTATTAAAACACAAATTCCCTGAAAGCAAGAAGGCTCAATATGTATTTGTCTATAGTGATTTATGCTTTAAAATGAGTGATTCTTTCCTAAGAACAAGTTTTCACAGAGAGTGAGGAGAAGGGCTAAAGACAGGGCTCCAAAGAGAAAAGGGGAGGGCAGAGATGGGAGAGGCTAGGACAAAAGAAGCCTCTGGTCACTACTTTGCTAATGTCTAGCCCTGGGCATATAGGTAGAGCAAGCTGAGGGCTGCCAAGTAAAGGCAGAGTGGACAGAAAAACTACTGCCTGATCATCATGTAGCACAATGTCAGATATTTCCAGAATGACTTTTAGATGTGAATTTACAGCACCGTGGAAGTTGAAGGAGGTGGGAGGAATGGCATATCGCTAGGGATCTCTAGAAAAGAAAAGCAACAGGCAGATCCACTTATTACAGCTCAAGGGGGTGACTTTTATTAAGCAAATGAGGTAACAAATATATACTCCTTTGTGAACCTAAGTCACTATTATTTGAAAGAGATTGTGATGGAGTATGGAGAGATGGAGACAGAGGAAATGGGTGAAAGTATTAATACTGCCCCTTCTAGTTGTGTGATGTGGGCAAGTCACTTAAGGGATAGTAATGCCCACCGTAACTCTAGCTGTGGTGAGGATCAATCCAGAGAAAGTAGACACGTTCTTCATGTAAATGAGCCTTCCTTAGAATTACTGGCAATTAGAGCCATAAGAAAAGGGTAGGTGTCACAGCAAAGGAAAACATAAACAAGACGAAAAGACAACCCTCAGAATGGGAGAAAATATTTGCAAATGAAGCAACTGACAAAGGATTAATCTCCAAAATTTACAAGCAGCTCATGCAGCTTAATATCAAAAAAACAAACAACCCAATCCAAAATTGGGCAGAAGACCTAAATAGACATTTCTCCAAAGAAGATATATAGATTGCCAACAAACACATGAAAGGATGCTCAACATCACTAATCATTAGGGAAATGCAAATCAAAACTACCATGAGGTATCACCTCACACCTGTCAGAATGGCCATCATCAAAAAATCTACAAACAATAAATGCTGGAGAGGGTGTGGAGAAAAGGGAATCCTCTTGCACTGTTGGTGGGAATGTGAATTGATACAGCCACTGTAGAGAACAGTATGGAGGTTCCTTAAAAAACTAAAAATAGGACTACCATACAACCCAGCAATCCCACTACCGGGCATATACCCTGAGAAAACCATAATTCAAATAGAGTCCTGTACCACAATGTTCATTGCAGCTCAATTTACAATAGCCAGGACATGGAACCAACCTAAGTGTCCATCTACAGATGAATGGATAAAGAAGATGTGGCACATATATACAATGGAATATTACTCAGCCATAAAAAGAAATGAAATTGAGTTATTTGTAGTGAGATGGATGGACCTAGAGTCTGTCATACAGGGTGAAGTAAGTGAGGAAGAGAAAAACAAATACCATACGCTAACACGTATATATGGAATCTAAAAAAAAAAAAAAAGTGGTTCTGAAGACCCTAGGGGCAGGACAGGAATAAAGACGCAGATGTAGAGAATGGACTTGAGGAAACAGGGAGCGGGAAGGGTAAGCTGAGATAAAGTGAAAGAGTGGCATGGACATATATACACTATCAAATGTAGAATAGATAGCTAGTGGGAAGCAGTAGCATGGCACAGGGAGATCAGCTCCGTGCTTTGTGACCACCTAGAGGGGTGGGATAGGGAGGGTGGGAGGGAGACACAAGAGGGAGGAGATATGGCGATATATGTATATGTATAGCTGATTCACTTTGTTACACAGCAGAAACTAACACACCATGGTAAAGCAATTATACTCCAATAAAGATGTTAAAAAAAGGGTAGGTGTCAGCTGTGTGCAATCTGGAGAGGCCCAATGAGCAGGCGCCAGTCTCTTCAATCACATCCCCCACCGATGGATGACATCTGTAGACTCACTAACTCTGAATACAAAGAAAAACCCAGTAATTGGTTAAATTTCAATAACTCAGGCTATTTAAGAATAAAGCCATTAGATTTAATAAAAGCTTCACTTACATGTATTCTTTTTTAAAATTACTTAATTTGAATTAATAGTTGACAGGGTGTTGCCAAATATATCACTGTACTGCCAGATATTCTGTAATTAATAGATGGGAATTCTTTGTAATTATCACATCAACTATCCACACATGGGTGGGTCTTTCTACACACCTGAGAAGTTTGCTCTTTTAAGAAATATCATAGTAACAACTGAAAATGTCTGCCGCCTTGGTAACTGAACTATCAAAAATGCCAAAGAATAGAGTCTGAATTAATACAGTTTTATTGCACTTATTTCTCATTAAAAGGAGAGATGCAGTTACATGACAGCAGTTCCATACAATTATGATTCTTTAGAGTACCTAAAATTATCCCTAGTTTTCTTTTGGAAATAGAATTATTTGAAGTGATTTCAAGATTTTAAACAGTCAACACCCCTCTAAATAGAGTAGTGCTCAACCCCAAAATAAAATCTAAATTGTTATCTATAAACTAAAATTTGGTTCCAGTATGTAAAAGGAATGAGCACATATTACACAAAATGACAGGAAAATGATGGAATTGAAAGTTCATTTTCAATTTTCTAATGGAAGTTTTCTAGCTGATTTTAAATTATTTATGTATATGATACATATACATGGGGTGTATATATATGTGTGTGTGTGTGTGTATACATATATATATATATATACATATACATACATATACAGGTCACATACACACACATATTTGTAAAAGATATGACTTCAAAATGAATTAAACATTTACATCCAGGTGCAGGTCCCTGTGTTATGTCACTGGTCAAGAACGATGAGTTGACTAGGACATGGCCCTGCTCCCAAGAGAACAGGCAGAAAAGTGTGTGACCCATTATTTGACAGGGAGAATGTGATAAGAGAGGAGTTCAGAAGCCTCTTTGAGCCTAGAGAGCACAGCTTCTGAGTTGGGTCTTGAAGGATTTGGAGTGGGAGAAAGTTCAAGAGAAGGAGGGAAAGGACAGAGGACCAGCAGGAGCCAGGAAGTGGCAGACACACTCAAGGATGGGGAGGAGCCCTGCAGCAGCTCAGCCACAACAACTGCATGAAGAGAAAAGTAGGAATTAGACTGGGGCTGTGGGGCCTGCATGAGGAGTCCCTTTAATATCATCTTGCTCTGGGGTGGGAGGGGTTCCTCTTCATTCCACAGGTAATGAGGAGCTCCCAAACATTTCTCACAGGACATGACAGGAGCAGAGATGGGCTGAGAAATCTTACCCCAGCAGGGTGGATCAGAATTCAGAAGACTGGGGGCTTCCCTGGTGGCGCAGTGGTTGAGAGTCCACCTGCCGATGCAGGCAGGGGATGCGGGTTCGTGTCCCGGTCCGGGAAGATCCCACATGCCACGGAGCGGCTGGGCCCGTGAGCCATGGCCGCTGAGCCTGCGCGTCCGGAGCCTGTGCTCCACGACGGGAGAGGCCACAACAGTGAGAGGACCGTGTACCGCAAAAAAAAAAAAAAAAAGAATTCAGAAGACTGGACTCTTGTTCCACATCTTAGAAAAAAGCAACATGAGAGCAGCCTCAATGACTCATTCACTTTTGTGTGTTCAGTGACTAGTACATAGCAATGCGTAAGCTATGTTGAATGAATGAATAAAAGGATAGATGGATGGATGGATGCAGAGGAAAGGAGATGAAGTTCTGAACCCATAGAATAACATTTCTAACAGTAGAAATGAAAAAGAAAGGACAGATTTAAGAGTGAGACCTAAACAATCACCAAAATATAAGAATGTAACTCACCCAAATTCAGAGAATTCTTCTACCTGTGTCTCTAGTCAAAACATACCAGGGAAAAGTCCAAAGAGTTCTTTGTGAAAATTGTAGTCAAATTCAAAGTGAATTTGCCTTACTTCCAGTGTCCCTTCCTCACTTATTTTCTCAACATTCGAACAAAGAAGGTAATAAAAGGAGAGATCCCATAAAGTCACAAAATAGTAATTCTCTCTTGAATACCATACTGAACTTGGATTCTTTAACAGACACTACTGAGCACGTGTGTCTGCAGCTCCTTGACATTAACTTAAATACTTTCACTGATTAGCCAGAGTAAGAACTTCTGATAAGTCTCCTTGACAATCTCACCTCCACGTCTCAGTACTCATTATAGAGCGTTTGTCTTCCCTATGTACCCACCCTAAGAAGCTGGAATAAGAAAGGAAGAGGATAGAACTTAAGAGTAAGGAAAACCCAGAATCCTCTATGCAACATTTCTCAAAATACACCCCCCCACAGAACACTAATACTATGGGATACTTAAAGGGGTGTTATTTTTTTAAAGACTTCCATGGTCAAATGTGCATGGAAAACACTGGGCTGAACAACAAGTTCTTTACTGTAAGACTTTTGGGCTCCACCAATGTGTAATTAGAAATCTTCACGAGGGAGATAAGAATGGCTGTATTTCACAAATTTGACCAGGGACAGGTATTTTCACAGAGAATCCACAAGACTGGATTTCTAAGGATGTCTCCCTGGGATGTTCTGCTCTACTACCCTACATTAGTGCTGAAGCATGAGCACTTCCATGTGGGCCATTAATTATGAGGAAGGTTTCTCCTCTGTTGCCCAGAATTGGATCCTCCATTGCCAGGAGTTTTGTCTGCACTGGGCAGAAGGACAAGTCCAACAGCCGTGTGGCCAGTGCTGGGTTTGCTGACCAACACCCACCAGCCCTCAATAAACACCACCAGACTGAACAAAGACACCCATGGTCCACTAAGTCCTGTGGTGTCTGCTATAGCCATCATATACAGAGAAGGCAACCCTTTACCTGTAAAGTCCTGCAGAGAAAATGGCAGAAATTAATAAGGCAATGGGAGAGTAACACTGCTCTTAATAGACTGGATAATTCATGTTCACTGTCTGGTTGCAATGGAAAAGAAGCTTGAGTAAACTCTTGTCCCCCATCCCTGAGTCCTGGATTTGACCCTCTGTCCAATCTCAGGTGCCCTGGGACAATGATGGGTTTGCTCTCCACCGGACCCTTCTCTCCTACATGGCTAAAGTCCACACACTGAGTCCCAGCATCTAGCCAACAAATGCACATGATTAGGGACAAGGGAGCAAGGTCAAAAAGTGTGCACGAGCACACGCATCACTGCTGGAAAAGCAATTCCAAGCCACTGCCCTGCATAGAGGGGCATCATCTCCAAAGAAACACAAATAGCAGCATATTAGGACTAAAGGGTCAAGCTGCTTTATATAGGACTTCAACGCAGGAAAAGTATACCCGTTACCCACTATTTATCTGAAGGGCTCATTTCCCCTTCTGAAATCTGGCTGTCCCATTAATTACACTTAATGGGCCCCGCAGTGGTTGACAAATCTCCCCAGAGGGGGAACCTTAATTGTAGACAAAGGATTCATTTATATACTCTACTTTGTGCCAGGCACTATACTAGGGGCTGCAAATACACTGGCAAACAAGACAGACACGATCCCAATCCTCAAGGAGGTTTCCACGGCCGCCCCTAGCATAAAATGCCAACATGCAGTAGAAAAGGACTGTGGGAAAACCAGGCCTGCTCCCAGGGCTCTGTCACCACTGGGGGTGTCACAGGAGCCAGGTGTGCTTGGTGACCACAAAGCAGGTATAAGCAGCCCCACTGTGACTGACCAGCACACCAAGTCCCACCTCTCAGCATTCCAGGCAGTTCTACTAAGCAGCATACCTGCTGGGGCTACCATCCTAGGGGAGGGGAACTGACAGGCTAGAGACCAGGGGGTCAAAGGGACACGTGGGGAGGGTAAAGCCTTCGCATCAAGCACCACTGTCTCCTCCTCAGCCCCTCCTCTTCAGTCTCCTTCAGCAGACTGAAGAATGGGAAGAACTCCACTCAACTAAATTTGTTAAAAGAACCAAGATGAACCCACTGGAACACTGTCAAAAAGATAATTTACTCCCCTCTTCACCTTCCCATCTTAAAATATTCATTTAGATTTCTTGAATGAGAATGATGAATGATGGAGGGGCTCTCTGAAGGGGCCCCATGTCAATCCCTACTTGGGAATGTGATGGGACATCACGTGCCAGAACAGCGCCACTATGGGAAAGGGGGAGGGTCACACCCACTGAAACCTTTCAGAGTCCTCTCTTCTCTCTGCATAGTCCCCTTGGGCCATAGTATTTATGCACTCCTGTGACTCCAGCTACCATCCATATGATGAAGATTTCCAAATCAACACAGTTACTTCTCAGTTTATTTCCAACTGCCTCCCAGCATCTTAACCTGCCATGTCCAAAGCTACATACACACCTTTCCCCTAACCTGTCCCTTCACTGTGTTTCCCATCTCAGTTCCTGGCCCACGCATCCATGCAGTTACCTGCTAGCAGAAATCTGGTCTCTTTCCTGCCCCTTTCACCTCCCACATTCTGATTAATCACCAGGTCCTCCTAAATATTTTTATAATATTGCATTCATTCATTCAATTACTATTTACCCAGTCTAATTGCATACCAGGCGTTACTCTAGGCTATACGAGACCCGTCCTCACGGAGTTTACTGCTGTCGGTTCCAGTGAAGCCACCAACACCTCTCACCCGTACTACAGGTGGCCTCCCATTTCACTCCCATCTAGCTCATTCCCTCCACTCTGGAGGTGAGGAATTCTTGCGAAACACAAGTCTGATCACTGCTCTCACCTGCCCAAAACCCTCCAGTGGCATCCACTGCCCTCCAGAAGTTGGAACTCCTCAGCATGGCCTCTCCATGGCTCCCAGGATGAGGCCAGTCTCACAGCTTGTCTACTCTCGGGCCTGTGGCTTCTTTTGCTTTCCTTGAGGCTCTCTCCTCTGAGTCTTTCCATGTGCTGCTTCCTCCCTCGACCACAACCTCAAAATCCTTGACCAATTCAGTCCTATTGCTCCTCCATATCTTAAACCTCCTCCTATGGGAGCCTTTCCTGACCCTGAACCTGGTCAGATTCCAAAGCACCCTGGACTTGTTCATCAACACACTTGATTGAGATTTCTTTTTAATGTCTGTCTCCTCCACCAGACTGTGAGCTAGTTGAGACAGGAACCATATCTGTCTTATTCACTAGAATGAAATGTCTGACTTTGGGCCTCAGCATAAGGAGAAGAAAAAGCAGAATGCTTACTAGATGTACCTTGGGTGATTGGATGTCCAGGGCAGGGGCAGGGGGTGGGGGAGGAAGCCAAGGGCACCATCTTTGCTAACCACTCAGAACAAAGTTGCCTTAGAGGGAAACACCAGTGAAAAGCCCCAGGACAGAATGCAATCGTTATTTCCACTCTCCTTGGCCAAGTCCATGAACTAAGTCTTCTCAATTTAACAAGAACTTTGAGAAGTCAGCATTGGGAATGTCCCTAGAATAACACGAGTTACCAACTTCACCATCACTCCTCTCTCTTAACCAAACCTTATTTATACCTTCAAATAATTAATTGCAAACAGTTCAGTCAAGCCTAAGTTAATTCCAGAAACACATCCACCCTAACAAGCAAAGGGAAGTACAGCTGACGTTTCCTCTTATTTCCTATTAGCATCTTAGCTCTTTGGTGATCTGGGGCAGGGTGTTCTAAAATCCTAGCTAGGTCATACCCCCCAAAAGAGTTTATAGAATGCCAAGAAAAGTTCTAGGCTGCCTCATGGATCACAGAGGTGTGTGATTTATAATCCATGTTTAGATGGTGTCCCTACTTCTGCCATGAAAGCAACTCAGTGACCTTGAGAAGGTCATTTACTCTCTCCAGCCTCATTTTCCTCATCTGTAAAAGAGGAGATTTAGCTAGATGATCTCCTAGGTCCCTTCTAACTAAAAATCTAGGACTCTAAATCTCTCAAAATAACAAGATCCATTTAAAGGAGGGCAGCCAAGGGGTAATCTTTTTCCTTTCTTTTTTTTCTTGAACCCCTCACTTAATTTCCTTCCTTTTTTCTCCTTCTGTATGGCCACCACTATTGTCCCTTGCCCTTACCACAAGAGGCTTAGAAAATTCTTTGGCTGATGGGACAATTTTAGAAGTGGACCTTTCTAAGCTCTCCAATATTTGCACCACCACAAATCTGGTACCCTCTTTTTTTTTTTTTTTTTTTTTTTGCGGTATGCGGGCCTCTCACTGCTGTGGCCTCTCCCGCCGCGGAGCACAGGCTCCGGACGCGCAGGCTCAGCGGCCATGGCCCACGGGCCCAGCCGCTGCGCAGCATGTGGGATCTTCCCGGACCGGGGCACGAACCCGTGTCCCCTGCATCGGCAGGCGGACTCTCAACCACTGCGCCACCAGGGAAGCCCCCTGGTACCCTCTTTTTAATCCTTCAGTATATATTTATGCTTCACTTTAAAGGGACAAACATGAATGTTTATAAAATTCTAACTTTTTATATTATTTTCCATTAATTTCTGATCTTTCAGTGTGGACCTCCACACACATGGTATTTTATGCTGAGTTTCCCAGAAAACAGAATCTGAGACAAAGATTTGCATGCAGCTGGTTTACTGGGCGTGTGATTCCAGGAAGTAGGGGGTGGGGGACAACGGGAATGAACCTGGGGAGGATGAAGAGCCAATGTAACGATGTGATACTAAGTTGGCCACTATTAAGGAAGACTGGTATTCAATCATAAAGAACAATCTTTGGAGTATGTGACATACATTTCATAACTCTTTACCCAGGGAACAAAAAGGAGAAAGAATTTATTCATCACATCTATGCCCCATTGACCTAGTGTGTTAATTCCCCTATATTTCTGGTTTGCATTTGTGGGCACACAGCCAAAAAGATTTACACAAAACTCGTGCTGCCGTATCAGGGAAGTCCCAGAGCAAGAAGCTAGGGACATATGCCACAAGCATGAGGCAAGATCCTTTCAGAATGCACATGCCTAAGCTGTCAAAGTACTATAGCAGTCACTATGGGGCCAAGAGGATCTAGGGTGGCACATAAGAGGTGTCCCATACTCAGAGTTGTCATCACTATAGAGCCTGGTTTCTCAACCATGGCACTATGGACATTTTCAGCCAGATAATTCCTTGTGTGGGACTGTCCTGTGCATTGTAGGAGGTTTAGCAGCATCCCTGGCCTCTACTCACTACACACCAGTACCACCCCCTCTCCCAGCTGTGACAACCAAAAATATCTCCAGATATTGTCCAATGTCCCCGGGGGGGGGGTGCAAATTTACTCCCTGATAAGAACCACTGGTGTAGAGTAATGTATATCCTACTTTTGTCACTCACCCAGTGCCCCTTCATTTCTCTCCACTGTACACGGTATCTAAAGCAGCTCTCAAGTAGACCACTGTGAGAGATATTTATGCCTCATGCCTATAACTTAATTTTTAGGCGTCACCATGATATACTTCACATAAATAGGTGATAATTCCTTAATAATAAGGAATGATGAGATTTTAAATACTCCATGTGAGAAAGCTATGAACAGACTAGACATAGGACAAAAATGTTGAAATTACATTCTAGGGTTTAGTTGCTGAAATCAAGACAAGAAGGAATTAAATTTTAAAAAAAATTTTGAAACCTAGGTCTTTAAGTCAAGGACTCAATATCTTTTGAGACAAGGATTTTTTTCTCTGAATTATGCATATGTAATATACACACAATTTCACATTCAACTTCAAGGCCCACACTCACCCACCTAAGCCCATCCAAGGAACCCCTAGGAGACAATGTTAACTACAGTTGACGAGAATTTAAACTGTTTCCAGTTTTTAACTATTATAAATAAATGCTCCATAAAGGTTCTTCCAAATGTTTTTGGCATATATATACATATATATATATATACATATATATATGTATATATATATATATATATATATACAGAGAGAGACAAACAGACATTTATGTTGAGTATATATCTAGGATGGAATTATTGGATAATAGGATATGTTTAGTTCAGCATTAATAGATATTGGCAATCAGCTTTCAAGAGTGGTTATACTGATTTACACACTCAGCAGCAATGCATGAGAGTTCCAATTGGTCTGTGTGCTTCTCAATGTTGGGTACTGTCAGTCTTTTTCATTTTAGCCATTCTAATGTTTGTGCACTGGTATCTCACTGTGATTTTTTTTTCTTTATTATATCTGTATTCAAGTCACAACATATACATGTAAATACTGAAGTGGAGCACAATACAGAGATTGGAGGGCTCTTCTAGGGGATCTTTGTGTTTCTTTTTTTTTTTAACATCTTTATTGGAGTGTAATTATTTTACAATGGTGTGCTAGTTTCTGCTTTATAACAAAGTGAATCAGCTGTACATACACATATATCCCCATATCTCCTCCCTCTTGCATCTCCCTCCCACCCTCCCTATCCCTCTCCTCTAGGTGGTCACAAAGCCCCAAGCTGATCTCCCTGTGCTATATCTCACTGTGATTTTAAATTTTATTTTCCTAATGACTAATGAGGTTGAACAACTTTTAATATGTTTATGGGCCACTTGGATATTTTCTTTAGTGAAGTGGCTATTTATATTTTTTGCTCATTTTGCCATTGGGATGTTTTCTTTTTTATTTCTAGGGGTTCTTTATATATTGTGAATGTGAGTCTTTTGTGGAACATGTTTTATAAACATATCTCCTACTCAGTGATTTGCCATTTCATTTTTTTTGAAAGATGTCTTTTAATCAACAGAAATTCTTAACTTTAATAGAGTCTATTTAATCAACCTTTTTCTTTATGGTTAGTGCTTGTAGTATATAATTTAAGCAGTATTGGCCTACTCAAGATCATAAATATATTCTCTGAGGCTTTCTTCTACAAGCTCTATTGTTCTCTCACTTTTAGATCAACAATCCATCTAGAACTGATTTTTGTGAATGGTGTAAAGAATCAACATACATTTTTTATCCTAAGAACATTTATTGAGAAGACTATTCTTTCCTTACTGCTCTATACTGTCACCCTTGTTCTTATGGACTGAATGTATGTGTCCCTCCAAAATACAAGTTGAAGCTCTAACTCCCAATGTGATACTATTTGGAGATAGGGTATTTGAGAGTTAATTAGGGTTAGATGAGGTTGTGAGAGTAGAACCCTGGTCTAATGGGATTAGTGCCCTTATAAGAGGAGACACAAGAGAGCTTGCTATCTCTTTCTGCCATGTAAGAACACAGGGAAAAGGCAACCACCTGCAACTCACAGAGAGAGTTCTTACCAGATACCAACCCTGATGACTTTGATCTTGGACTTCCATTCTTCAGAATTGTGAGAAAATAAATTTTGGTTATTTAAGCAACCCAGGCTATGGTATTTTATTATGGAAACGCAAGCTGACTAATACATTTGTCATAAATTATCAATTTAGATTTGTTTCTGGATTCTATTGAAATGGTTTATATGTATATCTTTATGTCATTATCTCATTGTCTTTTTTTAATTCAACAGAAATCATTTATTACTGCTCATGGTTTCTGTGGATCAGATATTTGAGAGTGGTTTGGAGCAATTCTGGCTCAGGACTGCTCATGAGGTTACAATCAAAGGTCTCTGGGGGCTACAGTAATCTGAAGGCTTGACTTCAGGCTGGGGGATCCACTTCTAAGGTGGCTCAGCCACAGGGCTGACAAGTCAGTGCTGGCTACTGGTAGGAGGACTCAGTTCCTGTCTACATGGTCCTCTTCACAGGACTGCTTAAGTTTCCTCATGCTTCCCACAGAGTGAATAATGTGAGAGAATTAAGCAGAAACTGCAATAAGCTTTTACGACAGCCTTAGAAGTTGGTCACACAGACCATCCCTGATTCAATGTAGGAAGACACCAGCAGGAAGCCAGGATAATTGGGGGCCATCCTGGAAGCTGGCTACCATAATTTCATTATCTAAAGTCCAAAACTAGGCAAAAATAAACTATTTTAGGGAGGCATACTGAGGTGTTTAAACTATAGAAGAAAGAAAGGTAATGATTACCATAAAAGTGGTTACCTCTTGGAGGAAAGAAGGTGTGAGTAGACAAGGATCACTATTTGTAAAAGGATACATTTATGTTTTACGCACTTTTCCAAAATGTATATATTTCATAATTGCAAGAAAAGGTTCTTTACAAAAATTAAACCAAAAGAGAACTGACATGAAACAGAAAGTGTTCTTTCCTCTTTTATGTCTCAAATATAGATCAATAGATTCCTAAAGGATAATTTTAAATATGGTCAAAAGAAGAATAACAACAACAGCAACAATTAACACTAATAATATTCATTAATAATTATTCTAGTCTTATAATAAATGTTGAGATCTCTTAGTATAAGTCTTCGAATTTTGCTTTTTTTTTCCTCAAGATAATCTTGGCTACTCTTACCCCTGTGCATCTCCATGTATACTTTAGAAGCAGGTTTTTTTTTTTTTGCGGTATGCGGGCCTCTCACTGTTGTGGTCTCTCCCATTGCGGAGCACAGGCTCCAGACGTGCAGGCTCAGCAGCCATGGCTCACAGGCCCAGCCGCTCCACGGCATGTGGGATCTTCCCGGACCGGGGCACAAACCCGTGTCCCCTGCATCGGCTGGCGGACTCTCAACCACTGCGCCACCAGGGAAGGCCCTAGAAGCAGCTTTTTAATTTCCACAACACTTTATGATGAAATTTTAGCAGAATTGAATTAAATATATAGATCAATTTAGGAAGAATCTGCCTTTTTAGAATATCTAGTCTCTAATCCATAAACATGGTGTGTCCCTTCACTGATTTAGGTTTTCTTTCATTTCTCTCAACAATGTTTATACTTTTCTGTGTAACAATCCTGCACACATTTTGTTAGATTTTTTCCTCTGGGTATTTGATGGTTTGATGCTTTTTTAAGGTTTCGTGTGTGTGTGGCTGGTATATAGAGAAATAATGGATTTGGCGGTACTGACTTGGGGGTTTAGACCCTGATAAATGCACTCATTAATTATAATAGTTTATTTGTTCATTGGTAGGGGAGAGAGGTTCTAAACAAAATAGCATTTCTACCTTTCAAATCTTTTTTTTTGTTTCTTTTTCTTGCCTTATTACATTGTCTATGAGTTCTAGTACAAAATTAAATAGAAGTAGTGATAGTGGTTATCTCTATCTTATTCTTGATCTCAAAAGGAAAGTTTTAAATATTTCACCATTAAGTATGGTGTTTGTTGTAGGTTTTTTGTGGATATTTTTTGTCACATTATGGAAGTTTCATTCTATTCCTATTTTTCCAAGAGTTTTTATTATTAATTGTGTTAAATTTTTATAAAATTGTGTTTCTGAATCTTTTGAGAATATTGTATGAGCTTTATTTTGTTCTGTTAATGTGGTTAATTATATTGACTAATTTTCAAAATTTAAATCAACCTTGCATTCCTAGAAAAAAAATCCAAGTTAGACATGATGCATTATCCTACTGCTTATATCACTGACTTTGGTTTGCTATGATTTTGTTCAGGATTTTTGAATCACTGTTCATGTTAAACAGAAGTTTTCCATTTTAATGTAATCTAATTACATTAAATTATCATTTTTACTTCTAATGCCTTTGTCATGTGATGAGAGCAAGGTCATGCTGGGATCATAAAATGATTTCTATTCTCTAGGAGAGTTTCTCTAAGTTTGTTTTTATTTTTTCCTTAGATGGTAGAATTTAACACTGAAGTTATCTGGATCTAGAATGTTCTTTGTAAAATGATTTAATTATTTAATTCCCTTACTACTCAGGAAATGTAGGACTACTCAGGTTTTCTTATTCTTGTGCCTGTTTTGGTAAATTAAATTCGACATAATGTGACTTCTCTTTTGCAGAAATTTTGGGAATTACTTCCAGTGATCACAACTTATGTATAACATCAAAATGATTAGGTTTAATACCATATGGGTGATACAGTCTTTTTATATACTCATATTTCACCTTTCTAGCACTTTCTCTAAATTTTATTTTTTTAATTAATTTTAAGTGGAGTATAGTTGATTTACAATGTGTGTTAGTTTCTGCTGTACAGCAAGGTGAATCAGTTATACATATACATATATCCACCCTTTTTTAGATTATTTTCCCATATAGGTCATTACAGAGCTTTGAGTAGAGTTCCCTCTACTATACAGTAGGTTCTTACTAGTTACATATATTTCATATGTAGTAGTATGTATATGTCAATCCCAGTCTCCCAACTTATCCCTCCCTCCTCTTTCCCCCTTGGTAACCATAAGTTTGTTTTCTACATCTGTGACTCTTTCAGAGTAAAAATTAACAATCATTGAAAGTTGTCCTAAGTAGCATCAATCTTCCATCAGAATTTCAGCTGCTGTAACTACACACATAGGTAATTGGCTTTAAATATATTCAATCAATTAACAAATACATATTATGACATATTAAAATAAACCCTTTCAAATATTAAATCATCTAGGCATTTCACTATACAAGTCACAAAACCAAGATTTTATAAATGTAGGGAAATTACAGATTACCTTAGTTAAATACATCATTTTTCAGACAAGGAAACTGAGGCTCAGAAAGGCTAAGTGGCTTATCCAAGATTAGACAGCCAATAAATGGCTGAGCTGGCATTAACAATCCAGGTCTCCTGGCTCTTACTCTGGTGGTCTTTCCACCACATCATGCTACCATTCAAACTACACATTCCATTTGGCATTAAGAATGACTGGACATACTGAAATTTGACTTACATCTTTTCAAGACCCCTTGATTGTATAAAGAAAGATAAAACAGGACCCATGTCATAGTAGCTAACATTTTAAGGCTTCATTTTGTGTCTTTTTTATCACTTTGAATTTCAAATGACTATCTCTAGCTTACGTTATGTTTCAGATGCAATTTCTCCCCAACTGTACAAACATAACAGTTCCTGAGTATCTGCATATAGACTTTCTGCTACTCCAGTTTAACTGCCCTTCTACTCCCACCATGCACCTTCCAAATGCTGTTAAATTATTTCATACTTTCCAAAGTCAAAATAGAATAATGTTTTGATTATATATCAAGTACACTGTAAGTTCTTGGTGATCAGGGACGATATATATATTTGTATCATATATATAATTTGTATTTATATTGTATATATTTGTATTATCTCATATAATGTAAAGAACATTCAGTAAATACCTTATTGACTAAAAGACTGACACAGTGTTTTGGATAATCAAGTGGTATGAATATGGGTTAAGGAGACATTGTGCCTAAGTTCAGCTTCCAGCTCGGCCACTTATTACCTGTGTGACCTCAGGCAAGTTGCTTAACTTTTCTGGGTCTCAGTTTCCTCAACTGTAAAACAAGGTTAATAATAGCACCCACACAGAGTCTTTCTGAAAATTAGATGAGATAATCTATTACACAATGCCTGGCCCATAATAAGTGCTCAAAAAATATTAGCTTGATGAGATTATATCAATGTTATTAACTACTCCTCTTCCTGTCATTCACCATAATTCCTCCTGTCCTCATCCTAAGCGGTTTGGAAAGATCTCCAAATCTGAGGGTTCAGTGAACCTCTTCTTTTTATTGAGAAATGTATCTACTACATAAATAGTAAGTCATCCAAATCCCATTAACTCTAGGTAATTTTATTTAATAATCATATTTTAAAAGTTGGACAAATAAATAAATGGCAAAGCAATTTTTATTAAATCCTGTTTTTTCAATGGCTATTTGGAATACAGCATTCATATGCAAGCCCCAAGAATATTGAATAACAGATAAAATAAATAATGATCATAATGCAAACCACATTCTGATTCCCACTTCCCTGCAAGTACAACTCCATGTAAGAATTACAAGAGCCAAAAAGTAACATGCTTATTAACTGTGGGCTACTCAGCTATACACATAGAGCTTAGCAGATCACGTGAATGTTTCCATATTCTCAATTAAGCTAATGGTTCCTTAGAGCCCAGTTCTTATAACCCCTTAAGAATTTCAAGATTTGCCTGAAAAAATATATCACATTTCCATGACTATGACTGAACACAAATTTGGAAAGCTCACTGAAAGCAAACCATCCTGGAAGACAGGAAATGGTCATTGTTTTCCAAGAAAGGCAAGACGCTCCTGCACAAAGGAAATCAAGCTGGTCTTAGACGCTTAATCTCATGTCCCTCCACATAAACCTGTGTGTGCTGTGTGGATGGACCCTGCCTTTCACTTCACACACGGGAACATACTGGGGAATAAGAATAAGGTCACCTACCATTTGAGGTAAGAGACATTTTATTCAAAATTGCCATATAAATGCATCCAGAGAAGTATATTCCCTCCTTTTTTCACATTTCATTTTATTTTAAAGTATTCAGAGATTTTAAAGGGATTCTGGACTTATAACAGGCAAGTTACAAGCATCTGGAAAAACCTGACAAAAGACTCAGATCTAAAATATTGTTTCCTAGATACACAGTGTTTTCTGCAACTGGGCTCAGTGAAACTTTCGCTAGCAAAGTCTTTGCATTTCATCTTTACCTTATGAACAAAAAAAAACTGCACTAATTGTTTTACTGATTTTTTAAAGTCTTGGGAGCAAAATGTTGTTCATGGAGCAAGTCTAAGAGCAGGAGATAAAAAATCCTGGTTCAAGTCCCAGCTGGTTACTTTAACCAGAAGTAGGCAACCCAAGCTTGCCCAACCACTGCAGAGGGTTGATGTCTGCTCAGTGGAACTGGGTGCTACTACACTTGTAAAGCAATAAAGACCAATATGAGGTCTTTGTAAAAAAAAACATGTATTTAAAATTCATTTTGAATGGCTTTGCTTCAATAGTCAAACTTGCGTGGGAGCAGAGCAGGCATAAGTATTCTGATGGTGATTCACTGTTGTACAGCTCTTCCAATCCATGCTGGAAGTCCTTTACTGGTACAACCCTCTCTGAATGAAGTCCCAAAGGATTGAACCCATATTAAAATCTCTAATATGAGAAGAATTACAGCAAGGTTACAATGTAATTAACCTGAGTTATCTTTCAAAACTCTTGCTGATATATATTCTGCCACTTCAGACTATGCTCACGCTGTGGTTTTTTAAATTAGCAAAGAAGGAGGTTTTCATATTCATTCTAACTGAAAGGATAAAGGAATGTTTGTGTAAAAAGAGAATGGGTTGATACTTTCTATTATTTTCTAATATTATTCTTATCATTATATTCTTATAGTTTTTTTAAAAAATGGTGACTCTATATGGCAAAACCTTATTCTGTCCACTGCAAAAAAGTCCGTGATTCTTATTTAAAGATCATGGTGATTCCCTTCATTTGCTTGGAGGGAAAAGAAAAAAGTAAAAGCAGGGCTATTATTCTGTGTTTATAACAAGTCTATTACCATAGTAACGACTGTGATGTCACAAACCCTACACCAAGGGCCAGATTCTGTCTCTGAGCGGGGAAGGGTAGCTTAGCCTTGGAAATCAGATGAAATTGGATGCAAACATGTGCAGCAGAAGCAGGGTCAATGCTTGTGGTAATCACCAAGGCGCAAGGAGTTCCCCTTCTCGGAAGAAAAAGGGTGCAGGAACAGAAAAGCAATCCCCCAGGCCCAGAAATAAGCTACCCCCACAGTTCTGTCTGCAGCTGTGCAAAAGGAGAGTGGAAATCCAAGCAAGTGTGGTATCACCGTGTTCCCAATCACGAGTATTCCACTGGGCCCACTGGCTGCCAAATGTGGATGGGATCCAGTGGTGAGCCTGCCCGAGCACAGGGAACACTCTCTGGAACTAGTGCCTGACCAGATGGAGCCTTCCGGTACCTCGAAGCAGGAGCAACTTGCTTCATGATGGCAAGACTTTAAAACCAAGCTGGGGGGTTACCACTGCTAGGTCATCCTGGTTCACAGAACCACAGATGCTTAGAGTTAGAGAACTCATCAAGTCTCCCCAAAGATGTGGACTTGAAAAAAATAACCTTTTGCAGGAACAAGCTGTATCCCCTGTCACTAAGGAATCTGAAGTAGCAGATTAATAAATACTCTTATTCTGATACAGTCTAGGGAAGTTTCGTATACATACGCTGACAAGGCAACTTTATATTAAAAAGAATATTGGATTAGGAGTCAGAAGACCTTAGTACTAGTCTTGACTCAAGTACTTAGAAGCCACCTGACCTTGAGAAAGCCATTTAACCTATTTGAGCTTCAGTTCTTTATTTAATGATATCTCAAATGCTATTTCCCAGGGTTATTGTAAAGATCAAATTAAATAAAATAATAAAATCTGAATGAGTTTCATAACTGTAAAGGGTTTAATACAAACATAAGGTATTATTAGCATTTTCACATAGCCGGCTCACAGTATAACAGGAATAATTTGAACGCTAATCGTTCTTTTCTTTCCAGGAATCCAGAGCATACATAAAATTCTCTTCTTCCCTATCCCGAGAAGTAGACACTTGCATGATACAGTCAACTCTGAATTATTCAGGGGTTGATTACCAAGGGGCCTTTTGTTCCTAGCCATCATATGATTTATTAGTTTCCCTCAGAAATGCCCCATTAACCTATATACAGCTAGACCATTGACAGAGTGTCCCTCAACTGGATTACCTTAAATAACAACTCTGGTCAAAGTTTTAGCAAAAGGAAAAATTGAAATGATTAACTAGATGGGAGTTTTTGGATAATTTGTGGACTTTACACTTATCTATGGATAAGTACTCACATCACTGTCACAGAGGCTATGGTCATGGTCAGACAGACTGAGACTAATCCAAACAAGATCCTAGCACTTTCCCAGTGAACAACAAAGTAGCCTGTACTGTCTTCTGCATGTGCAACAGGAATTTGAATATCAGTCATTCATTCATTTGTTCAACAAACACTGGTGGTGTACCTATTATGTGCCAGAGCTCACCACATACCCTCAAAACCCCACTATTTTCCTGCCCTGTCACTGTCCCTTCCTCACGATATTACACAGAGCACCTTGACAAATCTCATAGCCTGACTCTTAGAAACTCTATTCACCTTCCCGGTATCATGAGACTTTTGCCAATCTTACCCTAGTGCCAGGGTCAGCAAGCTATTGTCCCTAAGCCAAACCCTGCCTGCTGCCTTTATTGTAAATAAAGATTTATTAGAACACAGCCATGTCCATTTGTTTATGTGCTATCTATGGCTGCTTTTCTGCTACCACCGCAGAGTTCAGTAGTTGTGACGGAGACGGTAGAGCTCCAAAGCCTAAAATACTATCCGACCTTTTACAGAAAAAGTTTACTGACCCCTGCACTAGATAACATAACTAAATCAAAATTCATCTCTCTTGTAAGTTTCTGCTTAGAGAATAACAGAGTAAGCTCCTTGAAAGCAGAGAACCTTTGTGTATCTTTTTCTTGTCATATAGAATCCTGGAGTAGGATCGAGTCAAGGTTTAGAGAAGATACAGAAAATTAAACATGTCCTTCCCTACATTCTGTTTTCAACAGATGAGTGCCTTGGAGTTCCATGGAAGACAGCATAAAACCACTGGTGTTCAGTTACTCTGGTTTCTAAATCCTCAGAGTTCCTACATCTAAGACTTCCAAGGCTTAATTTTTGGCCTCTATCCTTTGCATATTTATTTCTTGATCTGATGTGGAATTAGAGTTAAATAGGAGCTGTGTGCTTGAATTCCACGTGGCTGGCTCAGCAGGAAACTCCAGGGCAGGTTTTTTGGCATGCCAAACTCATGTTAGCCTCAGCTATGCTAATTTCTAGAGCTGTTTGCTTTGCTCAAATAAATCTTAGAGGGGAATTTGCATTTGGATACACACTTTTTTTTTGCACAAATTATGTGCATGATAACTCTGGGGCAGAATAAGGACTGAAAAAAAAAAAAAAAGAACAAGAGGCATGGTGTTTACTGAATGGTTTTCATGTGGCAAGCACTATGCTGGTGCTTTACCTACATTTTCTCATCTCATGGCCACAACTATCCCATAAGGTGAAACTGTGATCCCCATTTTACAGATGTGGAAATCATATAACTTGTCTACACTCACAGAGCTGGTAAATGACAAAGCCTGGATTTGAACACAATCTGTCTGAATGTGAAGACTGTGTTCTTTTCACTTAGTCACGCTGTTTTATTGATACCCTCATCATCATCACCACTCACCTAAGCCCCTGGACATACTTTCAAACAATGAACCCTACATTTAACAAAATTAGTCACCCTTCTCTCCAGTTGTCCTATGCAAAATATGTGTTTGACCTTTAGGAGATAAATTTGGGTCCCTCTGCACCATAAAACAATCAACCAAAGGAGAACAGTGGCATTAGAAAGACAAACTTTGTATGTTACACAAATTATGTTAGTATTTAGTAGACAAGCACGATTACAAGTGATTTTGATAGGTAAATAGATTTTAATGACATATCTGAGGACCTCAGTATGAAAGGACACTTTTGCTGCTAAAATGTCACAGGCCAAGCAAAAGAATGTGCCCATACCATGAAGAAAAATGTTAGTAACACTTAGAAGATGGTACCAATATATCTATAATATAAGCCAAGGAATTTATATCTACAAATATCTTCATTATTTATGGAAACATAACCAAACACCTATCTTCCTTAAAAAAAAATACAAGCATTAGCTTTAGTGAGTTATGATAAGTACTGCTATTAAAACTCAGTATTTATCATTGTTCAATTCAACATACAGAAAAATAACCAGCGTAGCAATTAAGCATTCTAGCATAATTCTGACATTTTACAGCAAGCCAGATACAATATTACTGAACTTCTTTCTCTGTGTGGAGCATAACTGTAACCTAGCTTACAATAAGATTTTAAGACTGGCTTAATACAACAACATCATGCCCAGCCCATTGCCGTCTAGCTTAATACACCGCCATCTAATTTTCTGGAAATATAAAAGAACTGATTACATTTTCATGCAAATGAAATTCAGATTTCCATTTTTTTTTAAGCTCTCAAAGAGCTTTGCACAAATTAAAAGGAACTCTGTATGAGATGGGTAACCTAGGTTGTTTCTTAAGTGGATTTATAAGAAGGCACGCTGGGGAACAAGCCTGCCACACACACTTTACAAATTGCCCCTTCCTTCGCAAAACCCACAGAGGAGACATGGTCCTCACTGCACCACCACCCAGCTCAACCATGGTTCCTTTTTTTCTTGCTAATCAGGCAGTATATATCTTATTTTTTTAATTAGTTCATGCTTTTTTTATTTTAAACAGATGATTTCAGAGAAGGAAAATAATTTTTTTATAGCCAGGGGTAGGAAAAATTTATTGTCAATTGAAAGTTGACAGCCTAACTAGTAGCAGATTGGCCTAATAAAACAATACTACTTTAAATAATACACGCACTAACATTTCTTAGCTGCAAAGTCCCTAAAACAGTCTTTTCCAAAATTAACTTAAGCATTTAATAATTACCATAGGACGGTTAAAACAATTTTCTATCAATCATTATCACTGGAAACCCCAGTATTGACTTACCTGCCGGTGGCTTTATGAAAGGTGGAGGAATTAAAGGTACAATAATGGGCACATTGCCATGATCCTTTGACCCTGCAGGTGAGTCACTGAGTCCATTCCCTGTGGCAAGCCCTGAATAGCCTGTGCTTATATTGTATGGTGAAATAACACTGTCCTCAGGTAATTTTGGTTTTGGCAAAGAATTTTCTGTAAAAGAAGAAAATCACATTCAATATGATGAAAGGGCTTACAACCACATTTTCTCAAGTAAAATGGCTATGGAATAAAAATTTTGTCTTACAAATCTTTAAACACTTTACCAGAACTCCACAGACCATCCTGGACCTTTTCAGTCGTGTTACCATAAATTTCCAAAGGGCTCCTTTATAATTTGCTCCACTATGATAGCTAACATCTCAACTGTACTGTGGTGATGAATTTTAGCACTGTAAAAGCCCACAGAAAATTGAGAGGCAACTAACCCTTTCCATGTACGAAGTGACATACAGCAGACATCGCTCTCTGTCTACCAGGGGAGAAGCTTAAAAAGTGCCCCTGTAGGGCTTCCCTGGTGGCGCAGTGATTGAGAGTCCGCCTGCCGATGCAGGGGACACGGGATCGTGCCCTGGTCCGGGAGGATACCACATGCCGCGGACTGGCTACGCCCGTGGGCCATGGCCGCTGACCCTGCGTGTCCGGAGCCTGTGCTCCGCAACGGGAGAGGCCACAACAGTGAGAGGCCCGCGTACCGCAAAAAAAAAAAAAAAAAAAAAAAAGTGCCCCTGTAGCACTGTAACTAGGTCCCACTGTACTGTAAACTTCAGTGATAATATAATCAAAAGAACCAATGAAGGGAAGAGATATGGGAACATATGTATATGTATAACTGATTCACTTTGTTATAAAGCAGAAACTAACACACCATTGTAAAGCAATTATACTCCAATAAAGATGTAAAAAAAAAAGAAGAAAAGAAAAAAAAAGAACCAATGAGAAAGAAGCTGATGATTAGGAAAGAACTGTTGTTTCACAGGGTAGACCCATTAACCCATTAATACCCATTAAAAATTAACAAAAATGATCATAAAGAAAACTTATAATGATATGAACCTTGTGAATTCTATCCTTGCATGTGAATCATTAAAAACAACAACAGGGGCTTCCCTGGTGGCACAGTGGTTGGGAGTCTGCCTGCCGATGCGGGGGACGCGGGTTCGTGCCCGGGTCCGGGAGGATCCCACATGCCACGGAGCGGCTGGGCCCGTGGGCCATGGCTGCTGGGCCTGCGCGTCCGGAGCCTGTGCTCCGTGATGGGAGAGGCCACAGCAGTGAGAGGCCCGCGTCCCGCAAAAAAAAAAAAAAAAGAAAAGAAAAGAAAAAAAAAAAAAACAACAACACTCAACTATAGAAAACAACTTGTTCCCTCCAATAGCATATCCTGGCACTCTCTCCATGTTCCCCAGAGACAAAGATTATTACCTAGACCAAGTGTTAAACGAGCTATTAGTTTACAGAATATAAATTCGACTTGCATTTTTCGTTTACAGTGAAATTGATGATACTATCTCTGTAACATGATGTGTACAATTTCATACCAAGCTTAACATAAAATTTGTCACATATGTTCAATTCCACATGCCTGCAGGACAGCTCATTTACACTTCATTGCTTGGCATATAAGAAGGAAAAGCACTATCTTAGAGACTGGAAATAAAATGCATGAACAGGTAGTTTATGCCGATAGATATTGAATGTAATGAAAATACTGATCAAATTGCCAATTATATCACACAATTAGTTTTAGTCACACTTTGTTAAAGTTCCCCAAATGGATCGCTTCTTCACATAATCCTTTTCTTTGACAAACAAACACTCAATCCAGATTTAGGTTCATAAATTCAGTGTGCAGATCAACACCCACCAATGATTCTAGGCTTCATGAAATATCAGGCACTGCTACCCACCAGCAGATTCAGTGTTATTTCAGCTCCACTAACCTTCTAATTTCTACTCTTTGTCTGGGCTTTGATGATCATTCTTATGGAATTATATAGGACCCAACCTTCTACTACTCTCTTACTCTTCTTCTTAACCTATCCAAGGCTGTGTGGATGAGGCAAGGGTGAAAACAGAAAACAGAAAACAGAAATAGGGCCTTCCTTTAGAATTCCCACCCAAAAGCGGGGGAGGAGAAATTATCAAACTAACCATGATTGTCTCTTACAGTCTGAAAATGTAAACCTAACATTTCACTTAACAGAAAGCACCAGTCCTTAACAATTGATATATCGAAGGGTTCAGGAAACTAGAAATTAGCAAACACTGTCCCTTCCTATCAATTTGTGGGCAGGACCATAGCGCTTAGCTAGCCCTTGTCTAGCTAACTCTCCCATTGCTGGATGGAGATTAAGCTGTGCCTATTTTTGTTTTATGTTGTGCTCTTACATTCTGCAGAATTCTGCTTACGGGGATGTCCATTTAAATCAACCATTGGCATCATGAACAAAACGAGTCCCAGAGCAACTCAATTCCGGCAGGTTGAGATAGCCAATCCTTGTTTGCATGAAGGAAAGGACATTGAATATCATTACCTTTGAGAACAGAAATGTGCTGCCGGCTCTCTCCATCTGTAGGATAGTTTCTGAATTCAATATCTTCACCATCTTTCAATTCAACCTTATCGTAGCCATACCAGCCAAGAAGTTCATTCATGGTGTTTTCTGCAAAGTTCTGAAAGAGAAGCATAGGCTACTTATGTATATAATCAATAACTATTTGAAAAGAACACATAAATCGAATTCTGTTTCCACTACCCATTTTCTGCCAGCCCCGCCCTACCTCCCTTAGAGTCACGTTTATTTTTCAAATCACGTTCAAACTGTCATGCGTTTAAATCTCAGGATGACGCATCTAATTATGACAGGCCTTCAGACATTTGCAATTTAAAGATAACAAGAGAAAAGGTATTTGTCAGTTTTGCTTAAGAATAGGAAGTCATATTTTGGCATATCCTTCTGCAAAGTCTATATCTTTCACAAATACAAAAATATTGAAAGGTAATAGCACAAAAACAGCTAAGAAGAAATTTTGAAACTGAAAACAATCGACCATTTTGTGGCTCAGATTAATTTAAACTAGAATTGCTTTCTAATTTAGGTGTTGTTTCTTAACATGACTCTTACCTCAGATAAAGCAAAATCTCAGCAAAGAAATAATTTCTCAACTGTCAACCACTACCATCCAGAAAACTGAATAGTCTACAAGGGTTTCCCTTTTGTAACAGTATTCTTTAAACATTGAAGCATAATTTCCTTTACGAATTCCACTAGTGACAGATTCTTTCCCCATGAAATCAAAGGTCACTGTGATTGTCTTCTGACAAGTAACATAAAAGTACCAAATAACTTTAAGGTTACTAGCCAGCTCAGATTTTGGATAATGTATGAAAACACTTTATGAACTATAAATCAATATACAATCAGCCCTCCATATCTGCAGGTTCTGCATCTGCAGATTCAAGCAACCGCAGTTGGAAAATATTTGGAAAAAAATTCCAGAAAGCTCGAAAAAGCAAAACTTGACTTTGTCATGCAGGCAACTATTTACACAGCATTTGTATTGTATTTACAACTATTTACCTGGCATTTACATTATATTAAGCATTATAAGTAATCTAGAGATGATTTAAAGTATACGGTAGGATGTGTGTAGGTTACGTGAAAATACTACACCATTTTATATAAGGGACTTAAGCACTGCGGATGTAGGGATTGTGGCGTGGGTGTGGGGTGTCCTGGAACCAATCCCTTGTGGATCTGGAGGGACAACTCTATAAAATATAAGGCATTATTATTGTTGTTATTATAGATATCAAGCTGTGGAAATAATGGGTAAATAATAGTTGGACAGAGTTAAAGCTTCTACTACCAGGTGACTATTTTTAATGAGCTTAACAGCTGCTATATCTTAATGCTTGTGTGTGCCTTAAGGCATCTCTATCTGAGAAAGAGAGAGTAGAGAAGTGGTTACCCGGGGCTGGGGGCAGCGGAAACGAGGAGATTGGTCAAAGGGTATAGTATAGCATGCTGTACAGTATGGTGATTATAGCTAATAACACTATCATGTACTTGAATGTTGCTGAGATAGTTGATCCTACATCTTTTCACTGCAAAAAAGAAATGGTAACTATACGACAGGATAGAGGTGGTAGCTAATGCTACAGGTAGTAGTCATTTTACAATATATAAATGTATCAAATCAATACATTGTACACCTTAAACTTGCACAGTGTTTTGTGTCAATTATACCTCTTCTCAATAAAGCTGGAAAAATTTTAATAAAAAGAAGGATCCTATACTACAGAGTAAGATAATAAATGTTTGTTGAATTAATTTTTTTAAGGCATCTTTAACAGGCAAGGCAAGCTGAGCCTCTTAGACTGAGCTAGAAAAACTATATATTCTAACCTTCTCTGTGGCTCAAAGAACCTTTTCTCATTCTCCCTAGAAGTTGTCATTTCTGAATTACACTGGGATGTATAATTTATACCTGAAACAAGCACCCAGGCTAAACCAGCATGTGCACAGCCTCAACGTGTAAGTTCCATGTTCTCTTGAACTTCACTTTAGATTTCAGCAGGGGTTGCATAAAAAAAAGAAAGGAGGGACTTCCCTTGTGGTCCAGTGGGTAAGACTCTGCGCTCCCAATGCAGGAGGCCCGGGTTCGATCCCTGGCCAGTGAACTAGATCCTGCCTGCGTACTGCAACTTAGAAGTCCACATGCCGCAACTAAAAGATCCCACATGCCGCAAGGAAGATCCTGCATGCCGCAAGGAAGATCCTGCATGCCGCAACTAAGACTCGGTGCAGCCAAAATAAATAAATTAAATAAATAATAAATAAGTAAAAAGAAATATTTAAAAAAAGGAAGGATATTACACTACATAAAAACAAACCTGGCATTTCAAACCACCCACAGGATGCTAGATTTTTTTTTTTTTTTGCTTTAGTACCCACTTGAGCTCAGAGTTCCAAATGGGTCAATCTGTGATAGTATAATGCACAAGCAAGTTTTAAAAATCTAGCCAGATTGATTCTTACCATCCACAAGGCCAACAGCCAGCCATATCAAGCTTTACGGAGGCATTTATTCTATCTGATGGCTGGTCATGTCCACATTAAATAGACATTCTTTTCATGAATGCACGAAGATGATATGATCGATATGTATAATAAGCTCAGCAGCTTCTGGAATACCACCGAGGAGGATTCTGCTAAATGCTGCACTACTCAATCAAAAGAGATTGCTCTAATGAGGTGTCAGTCTCCCTCCCCTAACACCCAATTTCTTTCACTGAGCTGAGTGCCTGGACTGGAGAACGACAGCCCCTAAGCACACAAACCAAGGTCCTCCATCAGGGGTCTGGCAGCAGAAATCTCCGAGGATAAGGATTACATCTTGCATCAAAAAAACAATTCCCAACAGTGCTAAAAGCCAAGTTCAAGCCATCCTACTGGTTTATATGCTGTTTGCCTCAATCTCTAAGAGAAATGTGCCCCCAAACCAGAAAATCTCTTGCATAGTAACTCCTGGCCACCATATCTAATTTTCTAGACCATTTGTATCTTGGGCACCTCTTTCTCTGGTTCTAACCTCTGAAGCGACACAAAAGCTACAGATGCATAATTCACGGAGCAACCTCCCAGCCAAGGATATAGATTTGTTTGTTTTAGTCCAGCTGCAAATCCGTTCAGCCTTTCAGAACCAATCCCAGGGATGGGATCCAGAAGTTTCAGACATTCGCGTAAATACTGAAACCTCAACTGGATTATTAACACAAAATTCATATTATTTGGGCATCTTAAGTGCATCACTTAGTTTACGGTTTGTCTTGAAAACTCAGAGGCTTCATGGAACAATCAATATGATCAATATGGAACTGATCTATTCCATTTTCGAGTTACTATAAATGTCAGTGAAAATAAACTCTAAAACATTCCCTTTCTTATCATTGAAAGTAAAAAGAAACATATTAATGTTTTGATATATGACTGGAAAAGCAGAAAACAAAAGGTTTATAGAGCCTTGAGCCATAACTCTCAAACTTTTCCTAAAAAGTCGAACAAGATCAAAGAAAAAGAAACACCAAACTACAGGAATAGGTATCACCTCTGTCTTATATACTATTGCATTAAGAAATCAAAGAACCCCAAGGAATAAATAATTTTTAATTTCTAGTTAGAACTTGATGCTAGACATCATATGGGCTCGCTATGGTGCTAAACCAAAGGAAATGAAATGGATTTTTGCAGTTACTATCCAAGAAACATAATATATCCTAGGAGAAGTGAATTTAATGTTTATGGTCCATAAGGGTTTTCAAGTTTTTCTACCAGAAAATTAAGGTGATAAGAGTTAAAGTGCAGAGAGGCTTTTGAGGTGAGGCTGTTTGATAATAGGACAAACCACTGTACTAAGAGAAGTTATAAAATTTGCCTCCCCCAAAATCTTCATCCAGAATTTCTCCTGGAGACTTAGAGCAGGAAACTCAAGTAGAATCTCTTAAAGGCCCTTCTAGCTCTAAGGTCCTGTGAAATCAAAGAATTTCTCCTTATACAAGAAATAAATTGCCTTTTGCAAAGAAGTATCATAATTACAGTGATCACACAGCATAAATTTTACTGAACAGCCACTATCTCAAATATTTTATCATTGTTCCCATAAACCACCAAAATGTGCCAGAATTTCAATATTCTGGCATCCAAAGCACATTTTGCAGACTGCCTCTCACCCTTGGAAGTGGCACAAAAATCCTCCCTCATACCATGTGGTCCAATTTGGGTTTGGAAAATAGGTCACTATAATTACAATGATAATGTCTAACACTCTTATAGCACTTTACAGTGTTTCCACATCCTTTAACTCTCTTGTTCCTTTCAATTACCCTGTGAATTAGGTATTTGATTTCCACAGTAAACTTCTGGTGAACCTCTGTGACATCCTCATTTTACGACAGAAAATTGGAGCATACAGAAGGTAAATGACAGGCATGAGAGATCACCTAGTAAAGTCAGAACAAAAATCCAGATCTTCGGATCCTTATACCAGGACTCTTTCTATTATAAATTCCGTACAGTCCAATGTGTCAGCAACTCCAAAGGAGCTACCTCCTTGGATCAACAACAGTATTGCAAAGAAATCATATCACCGATGTCAATGTCGCACACAAAGAGCTTTTCAACCAGGACATATCTACCTATGCTAAAACTTTGCTTGTTTTGCGACTTGACCATTGACCTCTACTCTCCTTAATTGTCTTTATTGTTGGGATAGGGGGGTCTTAAAATTCATAATCAAAATTTAATCTTCTCATTTGACAATTTTTTGACATCACATCTGACTCTAATGGCTTTGCACTTTTAATACTATACCTCCATACCCCTTCCTCTCCCTTTCCAATTCCCCTCTCTCACCTCCAGGGTTCCTAAAGAAAGAAGAAAAGCCTAACCTTTAATCTGAAAGCATGATCTTTTCCTAGAATTTAAAAAAAAAAAAGGTCACAGAAAGATAGTGGAAAGACAGGAAACTTAACTATTTCCCCACTCCTCTGAGTTCTTAGCAAAGTTTATTTTTACTGGAATTTAATTCCCAGGATATTCATTAGACACTCTCCTTATTCAACTAGAAATACTGTATGCATGTCAAAGTTCACTCTAAATGGTTTTTAACTGAACATTTTACCAGGTAAATAATAATGACTTGACTTCAAGTCATTTTGAAAATCACAGTAATTATAAAGCCTCAAAATACTCTGAAATGCAAGTACTTCAAGGTCTTCAAAAAGAACTAACGATTTTATTCTGAAAACACCAAAGTTTAAAATATAGGGTAGGTGCCACCGATTTCTCTTATCTCAGGCCTTGCATAACTGAACGTCAGATGTGTTTTCAACTTGGTGTCCTACCCAAGAAAGTAGAAAGTTTTCAGAGAGCTCCCAATCATTCATTCAGATGAGGGGAAAGCCACGTCCTCCCTCTTCCCACAAACATAATTCCCATTTCCACTCCAAGTCCTACATCCCTCTACAGTGCTAGTAAAATATGTCATCTATCCCAACGAAACACACTATAAGTTACTTGAGGGCAGAAACCCTTTATTTCATTTTATGTCCCATCTAGCACAATGCCTAGCACTTAGAATCTAATCAATAAATGTGCTAACACATTTGGATACATCCATAAATATTTTTTAAATACGTAAATACAGAAAAATTATCAAAGAAAATTCAGGACAGCTGATTCTAAAAATAAATATGTGAAAGCTTAAAAAATTATAATATCCAGGGCTTCCCTGGTGGCGCAGTGGTTGAGAGTCCGCCTGCCGATGCAGAGGACGCGGGTTCGTGCCCCGGTCCAGGAAGATCCCACATGACGCAGAGCGGCTGGGCCTGTGAGCCATGGCCGCTGAGCCTGCGTGTCCGGGGCCTGTGCTCCGCAACCAGAGAAGCCGCAACAGTGAGAGGCCCGCGTACCACACAAAAAAATAAGTAAATAAAATTATAATATCCAATGTTAATGAGCACTCTCAGACTCTTTTTTTTTGATGTGGACCATTCTTAAAGTCTCTATTGAAATTGTTACAATATTGCTTCCGTTTTATGTTTTAGTTTTTCGGCTTCAAGGCATATGGGATCCTAGCTCCCTGCCCAGGGATCGGATCCGCATCCCTTGCATTGGAAGGCAAAATCTTAACCACTGGACCTCCAGAGAAGTCCCACCCCCAGACTATTGGGAATTCAAGTTAATTCAACTTTTAGAAAAGGTAACTTGACTCTCTGCAATAAAAGCTTAAAATTTTACATACCCTTTGATTCAGCAATTTTATTTCTAGGTATAGTAGGGACTATTCTAAGGAAATAGGTGCAAAAATATGAATGTTCAGGAATGTTTATCTCAGTGTTGCTTTCTTAGAAACAAACTATATGTCAAACAATCGGAATTCAGTTAAATAAATTATAGACTAGTCATGAAATTACTGAAATGGAATACTATTTTCCCACTAAATATATGCTGTGGATAAATTTTTACTGCCATGAAAAGTTATTAACAATATGTTAAGTTTTAAATGGAAGGTTAGTAGTTTTTTGTTTTTTGTTTTTGTTTTCTTAAAAAACATTCATCATACATAGAAAAGGACATGAAAAGACATATATCAAAATGTTGATGGTAAGGGTGTCTGGGTGGGAAAATTACAGGCTTTGTTTTTCTTTTTGCTTATTTATATTGCTTATTCTACTATTTATATCATGTCCATGTATTATTTTTATAAAAACCAAAAAATAGTTTTAATTAACACAGTCTTCTCACAGACAACCATGTCAGTCATATTGACAGTCCTAATAACAGTAAAAAGGATCTGCCAGTTACATTACTTAACTTCAAAACATTCTTACACACATTATCCAAGAAAGTGGAGCATATGAGAAATATTTTCAAAGGAAAAGGAAACCCCCAATCCTGAACAATTTACAAGGTGGGGGGAAAAAATGCTGGTATCTCTGCCAGTTAAGGTTATGAATAATAGAATGATGGTTATTTTTGGAAAATATTTTATCTCCCTTTTCACCTCCATGGGTTCTGACTGACTTCTGAGGTAGATTTCTATTAAGCATCACTGGGTTCACTAATTAAGATTTTTAAAGGGCTGAGGGGATGAAGCTGTAGAAGAAAAGCAGTTCCTTTTGTAGAAAGTAGGAATTAAACTTGATTAGAAATCAATTTCTAGCTCTACCTATCCCCAGGTCTGAAAGTTAAAAGAATTATAATATCCAGTGTTAATGAGCACTCTCAGACTACTGGGAATTCGAGTTGATTTGACTTGAAGTCATCTCTCTTAACACAGGCCTAATGGATCGGTTTTATTTTAAGGTTCTACCAAGAAGCAGGCAACATTTAAACAGTGAAAAAGAACTGTGGGAAGAGCCCTTTACAGACTACAAAGTACTTCCATGCTCATGATCCTACTGGGTCTGATGGTATCCTAAGGATAAGCCACTCCCACAGACATCCCATTTGAGGGTCATCCACATGCATGTTATGTTAAGAGCAGCCAGATTCATACTCTTGGTGCAGACTTTACCCATTGGGCCTTGCTGTTGGTATCTGAACCGCATACAGATTTTTGGCCTGAAATCCTTTTAAGAAGGTCACTGAGCTCCATCTGGGTCATTTTGCAGCATTGTTCTCAGCCACAACACAATGATTAGCACACAGTTCTAAGGGCAGAGGACACATCAAAACACTAAAATCCAGCTCCGACCTGGAGCAGGCCTGAGGAGAAAGTCTTGTTCTCTTATTGACACAGTCTGAATTAGATGGGTGTATTATTGTCACATGAAACCAAGATTGTGTGTTTCCACATATAAAAATCTACGTTGCTTTATTGTCTTGTTGTGACACAGAACAGACAATTATGTCCCCATGTTTTAATCTGTGGCCAGGACATCAAATGTCCTAAAAAGGTCAAAGAAATGTGTGAAATTGTGGAGCCCAGCCCTGGGGCTAACACTGTAGCAGGCATGGCAGGTGTGCAGCTGTGTGCAGCTGTGTCCTATCACAGCTGCAGGACTGGCCTTAAAATCACCAAGTCTTGTTACATTGTTTTCCTGTCCATGCCAAAAGCCACTGGCCTTAAAGCAGGACAGAGTTCCACAACCCTTTAGTTATATAAGAGATATTAACAACCATCAGTCTACAGATTCTAAAATATACATTCAGCAAATCTCACCCAGCACAGGCTTTCATGTCTGTTTACATGTTTCAATTGGCACCATCAAAAACAAAGTTGTTTTTTTTTTTTCATTCTACCCTGGAATATCCCTTCTCTTTTAGGAAAATATTCAATAATCTTATTAGCTTGAGTACAAGTATGGCTGACTTCCCATTCCGCAAGAGGAAGTTTTAGACTTCAGAGATTTTTAAACGATCCACCTTCTACTACTTCTAATAATTTTTTCAAAAAAATAAAAAGTATAAAGACTCAATAAAAAGAACACTTCCTTAGAAGATGCAAGAAGTCTGGTCACCCTTGCAAGACACCTCTATTTCCCTGGAACTCTCCTTTTTCAGACAGTCACTTGTATTCACTGATATTTGCCTTTTTTGAGGCCCTGTTTTTGACTTTCATTTAAACACTCTGTTACCTCTTGGTTTCTATGAGTCTGTCTTTCACACAAGGAGAGTAGGGCTTGGCTTCTCAGAGCAGTGCTTGGCAAGCACAGAGGCAGGAAACGCAGAAGGGAATGAGTCTGTCAGACTCATTTTCTTCTAGTTCAAATGTTTATTTCAGATTCGGGAGGAAGTGGAGTGGTTCCTTTCCATTTCCTCCTCTCTGGAACCTGTGAATTGTGTAAGGCTTAGAGAGTCTCACTCTACCACACACTATCCTCACCAGTTCACAGATGGAGAAAGAGACTCTTTATCAGAAAACTCCTGGTTTGAACAGAGCAGAATTCATAGCTCTCTGTGCCCTCCCAGGACCTTCTCTTATGGTTTGAGACTAGAGCCTTGAGCAGGACAACCGAGAGCAACACAGAGGACAGGGCCGGTGGGCTCGGGAATATCCTACACCAGCTCCCAAGGGGCAAGCACCATGCTCCGACTGACAATAGTTCCCAGCCCTGCCACGTGGCACACCTTAGACCACTGCTCAGCCAGGGAGGTCTGACATAATTTGTGAATGCCACAGTGAGATCTGGTCCCAAGCCCACTTTCTAGGTTCCTGAGACTCACTGTTTCTGACATCAGGATGGAGTTTCAGGAGCAAAACTTAAAATATACCTGTTTTAGTAATGAGCTGATTTCAACCTTAAACATGCTGACTTTTCCAATCCACACTCTGATATCTCTATTTTATTTTATTTTATGGCAAGCTATTTAAATCACTGCACTCACCAGCTCAGCTCTGCAACTTGCTTTATTGTCTATGCAATTGACACAGGTCATTTTTAATGCCAAATGGAGACCATCAGAAACTAAACTAGAAAATCTTACGGTGAGTTTACTACTAAACTCTAACAGATGTGCCTGACTCTAACTGTAGGCATTAGGACTGAAGCATAATTTTAGGTACAAATTACTTACTAAGAATATTTATAGACAGAGAAATTCAGCAAAGACCCTAAGACATTTAACACAGATTATCCTGTAGTTGAGCAATTGATAAGGAAGCCAAACATTGTAAATGCATTAATTATGGTTTGTTTAGGAAAGTTTCCAGGGCAGAGTGCTTGATCTAATCACAATGGTTTTGTCAAAGAGTTTTAAAAGATGAAAATCTGACTCATTATCTCTACTCATAGTCTACTTTTTTTTGAATTGTATTACTGTTTGGTAGTCACTAACCATGTTTACCAAGATCTATGCACATAAAATACATACCCTTAAGTGCAACTATATTTACACTTACTCATATATTTACATTTGCACATCCAATATTACATCTAGCTTTTATGTTATGTTCTGGATGAACACCTGAAACTAACTAACACTTCCACATACCAGAATTCCCTCCTAAGAGCCATTTATTATGATACATGTGAGCTAACAATATATTGAAGGCATATTACAGTAGATACAATCACAATATTCGCTTTAGAAACTGAAAGTAGTCAAAATATAAATTGAATTGCCATCTGATTTTTTAAAATCCTCTCTACTGGTCACTAACTAAATAGGGCAGACTGACTGTAAGTACAGTAAAGCAATAAGTCTTTTTAATTAAGAAAAACCAGGATGAAGTGGGGGGGGAAGGAAAGATAAACATTGTGTAGGTCATAATGAGACAAACATTTCTACTTGAAGATATTTTCACTAAAGGACATTAAAGGCAAGCTATGCCAAGTCATGTACTTTTCACACACAAAACTATATTGTATCAAATTTAAATTTGTTACAAGTGCTTTGTACATTAAACCAGTGATAACGAAAATGTAACTCAATATCTGATCTAGTGAAACAGCAACCAACATTAGCTCCCAGCCACATGAAGACAATCTCCAATGCCATTACTGGTGTCAGCTAAACCTCTGCCAGTGTGTCTTCTCTGTCCATTTTTAAATAAATTTGTGACTATCTCAATTAGGAAATCTTGAAGGAAGTCTCTATGATGAGGCAATTTTGTTGCTCATTCTCAGCTCCCTGCATTTGCTGTACTTAAAATAGATGCTTATACCAATGTCCTTTCTATTACCCGAAGGGGAAAAAAAATCACATACACACCAGTCCTTTTTCTTTCAGCTCGCAGAGAAGCAACTTGATCCAACCAGTGTTGAAACCTGAGTAGGTCACTGTACACCACGATAAAATTCCCTAATCCCTGAGCCAACTCTCCCTAAGGGGGGGCCTCCTCCGGATCCTCCACTTCCCAGGCTGACTTTTGCATTCGCTCTCTCCTCTTTCCCCCTTTCATTTCCCCTACCTTCAAGCCTTGATATGTGATCCACGGTGGGGCTCAGGTTTCCGTTTTTACAGCGTAGGCCGTGCTAGCTGTATACATTCCTTTCTTTCTGCCGGGCTGTGATTACTTACCAGGGCTTAGTTTACACTGGTCCAGATGAAAGCCGTTCAGATGAAGGCAAACACAGCCAGGCAGCTCCAACGGCACCGATATGAAGCTGCACAAGGCCACATTGTGTTCTCGGTGACATTTTGTTGCACATATTTTTATGCAGGGCAACCAACTTGTTAGGTTACTCTACACTTTAGGTTTGGGGAGATGGAGGGGTAATAATACCATGAGGTTCAGGGAGGGGTTTTATTGATGTGGTTATTAACATTAAAAGCAGAAAAATCTTCATGAGTTCAAAATAACCCTTCCAGCTTTTGACTTTGAGAAATCACTTTTAAAATGAGGACTTTTGGTGCTACTATATTAGAAGAATGCATACCGAACGATTCCACTAGAAATGGGATTTCATGACTCACTGGCATGATGTGCATTGACACGACTGAAGATTCTGACCCAGTGTCTCTTACACATTGTTCCAAACTAGGGAGAAAATACTGACCCTTCAGGCAATTGAATTATTTGCTGTGTAAAACTTCTTATTTAATGCTACTCTGTACTGAAATGATAAGGATTAAAACTTCAAATAGTAGGTGGTGACTTGGAAGAAAAATAACATTTTAAAAAGAGGAAATTCTGTGCACGAACGTTAATTCCATACTTAGTCCTGCAGCATTGGCTAAAAATTGTGTAATTTTTCCCCTTCACACAATGTTGTTTTTGTTTCTTCCTCACCAGTTCAGACAAACATCTGTTATACTGTAGAAGGACAACTATCTCCCAAACCACGGAGTGCTCCCACAGCCAAAGTCAACAACGTGAGCCCCAAGCATCGAGCACAGTCAGCCTTTATATCCAGCAGGGATAACATTTCACATGTTTTGATTAAAATTAGCTAATTTGTAATTCTAGAACCTATGAAACTTAAAAGCTGCCATCCATATAGATCACATTAGACAGGGTTTTAAAGGGCCAGTGCACACTGTGACTTCTTAGTGGCTTTACCTCTCTCCTCTTCCTCCACTCCCAATTTAAAATGAAATGGAAAAGTAATCTGGGAATGCAGGACAGGAGGGAAAGGTGAGTGAGGAAGGATGGTTATTGTAAACTGTTTGAATTCCATCCCCATGGGAAGACAACTCCTGCTGGTCTCTTTTTTAAAAAACTGTCTATCAATGGAATCAATGGAGGTTTCCATCACAAGGAATGGCACTGATTTCCAAGGCAAATCTTAACTCTCCTTGGACTGATGCTGCACCTCATGCTTCCAGGCACTAAATTCGTCACCCAGAAATAAAAACCCTTATTCCAAAATGCAGATTGCTACAAACATTTTCTGGAAGAAAGGAACACTAAGCATAGGCACCTAGGTACAGATATAGGATGTATTATCCGTGTGCCCCTTTCTAAACATGGGCTTCATTCAAGGCACTCTCTAGAATATGCTTGTTCTAATCAAGACAACGTCAAACCGCAATAAATTTTACTTAGTTGCTTGCCATCTTCATCGTTTGTCTTTTAAATAGCAACTTAACCAACCTGACCAAGTCAGTGGGCAGTGTTAAGGATTCTATGCAGAAGATGGGGAACACCAAGACGGCTGCAGAATGAAAACTAAAGTCCCCCCTGAAATCTGCTACTTGTTTGTAACTCACAGAAAGACTACAAATAAAACAATTTTTTTAAAAAATCAAGAGAGACTCGTGAAATCAACACAAAACAAAACCCTCACCGGGCAAAAGCTGCAACTTCATGGAAAATAAGTGGGGGGAGAGGGGACGAGGGGGGTCCGGAGCCGAGCGGTGCTCTTGTGCAATCACTCCAACGCGAACAGCTGGAGCGCCAGGCTGCTGCGCTCGCCACCTCTGGAGCACCGCTGGCCTGGCGGGGAGCCCGGCCTCGCCGACAGGACTCCGGGCTGGCCTTTCCGAACAATGGGCAGGCGCTCTGCGAAGGCGGCCCCTCAGACAGCTATCTTGCACCGGGGTTTGCCCGGGTCTGCTTAACTGGGAAGTGGAGCATGCAAAGACGAGCGGGAGGCGGAGGCAGTCGAGTGAGAGGAGCGAGCAGCTGCGTGCGAAGCGAGCCGGCCGTCAAAACGGTACCCAGACCCGCGCCGCTCGGGCCACAACTCGCCCCGGCACTGACAGCCCCTTTTACACCGTCGCCGCTGGCTTCTAGTCGGGAAGCGGGATCGAGGAACGGGGAGATGAACTGGGGAGAGGGGTGGGATCCAGCGCTCCCCGGCTGCTCCGGCCCGACGGCTCTTAACTTTGGAGGGATCCCGGGGATGGCACCCGAGGAAAAGGAAAAAACCACCCCACCGACTAGGAAAGCCTCTTCACCATACCCACCCGCCACTTGGGCTCCCAGTCCCCTCCCTCTGAAACGCGCCTGTTACCAACCTGGGGTTTATAAGGTTAAATAGTATGTGGTTTCCCGGCCGCCCCTCCACCCCCATCAAATCTGAGGAAGGCAAATCTCGGGGATGCAGCCCGAGAGTTGGCCTCGGTTTGCACCTGGAGGAGGAGCTGAGGCGTTCTGGGCATCCTACAGAAACTGACAAGCGCTCCCCTGTACCCTCCGAATCTATACAACGGCCCAAAGGGAGCAGGCGGAAGAAAGAGCTCAGGCTCTCTGGCCCCGAAGTCCAAAAATACCTTCATTTCCTCATTGATCTCCCTTTTCACTGGGTGAGCCGGTTTCCTGCTTCTTTTATTTTCCGGAGGTCTCCCTTCTTTCTCCATTTCTGCCATGTTTTTGTGTCTGGTTTCTGTGGAGATGAAATGGCTGCTGCCGCCGCCGGCGGTGGTGGCGGCGGCGGCGGCGGCGGCGGTGGTGGAGGTGGTGCTGATGGTGGCAAGGCTGGCGGAGGTAGCGGTGCTGGCGGGGCTGGGGCTGGGGCTGGGGCTAGGCGGGGGGGAGGGAAGGCGGGCACCGGAGAAGCGGGGTCTCTTCTAGCGGCGGAGAACGTCAGTGGCTGTCAGAGGGAAAGGTAGCTCGAGGAGTCTCGGGGATGCCGCCGCCGCCGCCGCTCCTGCTCCCGCTGCCGCCGCCGCCGCCGCCGCCAACGCCGCCAACGCCGCCGCTGCCCCTGCCGCCGCCGCTGCTTCTGCCGCTCCCGCCGGCGCCGCCGCCGCCGCCAGGCTGCATCCTCGGTGCCCCGTGGAGTCGTCAGCCATCTTCCGTCGCTCTGTCCGTCTGCATGGGCGAGGGGAACGTGGGCCGGGCGCGGAGAGAGCGGCTCTGGGCGTGCGTGCGTGGATGTGTGTGTGTGTGTGTGTGTGTGTGTGTGTGTGCGCGCCCAGGAGAGCGCGCCAGCCCAGGCGCCCAGCGCCTCCCGCTAGCCGAGCAGGGGGCGGGCCGGGGGCCGGCGCCGGGAGGAGGGGGCGGGCGGGGGAAGGGTGGGGGGGCTAGGACAGCCCCCAGCTCCCGAGCGGGCGTGGCTTCCACCGTCACTGTAGACGCCGATGCTGCGCGGCTCCGGGGGCTGCTCGCGGCCGCTGGCTCATCCGCGGCGGGCACCGGCGGGACGCGGAGCCCCTCACGGCCGCTACCTCGGTACGACGCCTCCCCGGGCCCTCACTGACTCCGGCCGTCCCCCTTAGCTCCGTGATGAAGGCCCGGGTGGGCTCGGAGTTGGGTTTTGAGCCCGAACTAGAAGCTGCTGAGGAAAAATGAATGTGGTTGAGGGGAGGAGGTTGGGCGGTGGGGAGGGCGCGGGGACCCGAGGTCGCGTTGCTAGAGGTCCGCTTTCCTCCCCCCCGAAGAAGGCAGACTGAGCTCGCCCCCTCCGGATGGCAGCGCCGGGGTCTCGGAAGAAGGAAACCACAGTCCCGACCTCCCCACCGCTGCCAGGACAGTGTCCCCTTCTGGGGGCCACCTCCGGGCTCGTGAGGCTGGAGGCCCCTTGGAGAGACCCCCGCGCCCTGTTCGGCTGGTCCCCAACGCGGCGCGGGCTACGTATGACTGCGCTTGTTAGAAGGCTTTTGCCTCTCAATGAACCACTTAGAAGTAGGACATCTCGGCCTTCAGCTCCCTGCTCTTTTTTCTTTCTTTTCCCTCCAGTTCTTTCCCAATCTCTCTCTCTCTCTCTCTCTCACACACACACACACACACACACACAACGTCTCACTACAAAGTAACAGCCTTACCCTGTGACCCCGCGCGCACTCTTGTCCCGGTGCCCTGAGTTTAACCCCCCAAAGACTGGGTGCTGCTGGGAGCGCAGGGTCCCGCGTGGGTTCCATTCTCCAGGGAACGGGACTCCTTAGCCACCCCGGGCGGGACCCTCCCTACCCGCTGGGTGCACTCTTTCCCCTAGACTTCCCTGCGTGCGTCTGCTCTCCCCGAGACGTGCTCGCTCCCCCTGTGCTCGCTCGCCTACTCTTTGGGCCTCTCTGTCCACGCCCGGGGCCAAGCTCGGATGGCGTTTCTCCCTCTCTGGGTTGAGGCATTGGCCTGAACGTTTTGATGAGTGTTCGGTGAGACACGCAGCCCTAAACGGCTCGTACACGCGGCGGGGGACACATTGACGTCCCGGGCTTCGCTTTCCGGCGCCGCGACACTTCGTAATTACCTGACACAATGCGATATGGGGGTGTCCATTGTTCCACTGAGTGTTATAGTGGAGTGTGCATTCTGACAGTCAATGGAATTTTAAGTCAGTGGAACTTAAAATTACACATTTTTTTTAAGTACTAAAAGACAGAATGAATTCGGTGTGCGGATATGAGTAACCTTTCCATTAAAATCTCAGTTTGGCCTGTCAAACGAGGCTCGTCCTGGGTATTACACTGCCTAATTTGCATTTTGGCATTGTTTTGTTTCTTAAGCGTCAAATTAGAGCTCTTTGGGAGCGTACTCAGGAGGGCTGAGTACCTCCATGTTGGCTATTTTGCCTTTTAGCATCATTTTGTTTCGTAATGGTCAAATTACAGATGCTTGGGAGGGTACCCAGGAGACCTGAGCACCTCCTCTCGCCTCTTCTCTTCCCTGCCTGGAGAGGAGGCTGCACCCGGCTCCGCGTGGCTAGTGGATCCCAGGCGAGCCAAGAGGCCAGAGGGAGCGGGGCCGAAGCAGGCTCCGCAGCGCCTGCAAAGGGTCCGCGCGAAACGCCCCAAGGAAAGTTAAAAATCCTGGGGCGGTTATCCCGGACGCGAAAAAGTCAAGAGGCGAGGGTCGATGAGGTTTTAGGGAGTGCTCTGCCGTACAGGGGACCCCTATTCGAGATATTACCGGTAGCTTCTGGGAGTGAACCCAGGTATACACAGGTTGTGAGCCCAAGTGCTCTGGCCAGGTCACGCAGCCCGCAGTAGCCCACAGCTGATCTAAGACGACCCAGGCAGCAAGGATGCGGGGAGGAGCCCAAACCTGTTTGCACTAACCGCCCCCCTCCCCCTTCCTGGAACGTTAACACATTTCCGAGTGTGTGAGAGTGGGTGTATTTCACAGTGAGGAATAAGCATCCTAATGCCGTTGCTGGAAGGGAGAGAAGAAGAGGGAATATTTTTGATTTTTCAATCTGAATTTCATCCAAAATATCTGATAAATGGTATGTGGGTGGGAGTTAGTCTTCTCTGTTTTGTCCTCTTGGTCTTTAATGAAAAATAGTGAGAAAACTTTTTTTGGACTTTCGAATATTCTAAAAGTGTGGAAACATATGTTATAAAGTGTACACAAAGAGAAGCTTTTTGTCTTCTGGAAACATATTTAAGTCCCCTCTGTTTCCTTTGGTGCCAGAACCATTACAATTGATTCACTGTGTTTCAGCTGATATCAAATACCAAGTTATATACCCCAAGTCCTAAGATACAGTTTCACAAGTTAAGAATAAACAGAAAAGGTGAACTGTAGCCCAGAGTTATATTTAAAGGCAGCTATACTTCCTTTAAAGAAAATTACTTGCTCTGCCATTGTTCAGGCATTTAATAAAAATAGTCATATTAATCGGCCACCTGTTCCTTCAAAGGCATATGTCCTCCAGAAAACCGAGGTGAGATTGTTGAATTACAACCCACAATGCACATCTTCAGTGACAGAATGAAAGCTCATAAAGTATGTGTGAGGAGACTTTTAGTCTAGAATAAACTTCAGAGCTGATGATTGTTGCACGTTGGCAATGACAAGGTGTGGGTTTCTTCAAATGTGCTACAGATGAGGACAATTATAACAAGTTGCTGCTTTATGAATACCATGAGTCCAATAATATTCCCTGGATAACTTCATACAGCATGTAAGAGTATAACCTTATGTGGACAGGAACAATCAATCTCATACTTATCTCAGAAGAGCCACTCTTTTGCTTCTTTGACTTAGCCTTATGCTCTCCAATCATCAGCTTGTTTTCTCTCTCTCTCTCTCTCACATACACGCATACACAAACGCACCAAAGACAGACCCTGGACGTAGAAAAAGTCTTCAATTTTCCCTTTGGTGACTAGTCCTGCCAGTCACCAAAATAAGCACAGGACTGACCTTTCATGCATTCATTCCTCAGTTATATTTTTGTGACTTCTTTTACTCGTCAAGGTTGCTCTTGATGTTTGTTCTAGCCTGATTCCTCCAGAAAATACATTGGAGAGTGGATAGGAAGACCCCAGGGTGATCTGCCTTCAGCCCTCAACCCCTAGATCTGCTTCTTTGTTATCTGCAAGAACACCTAACTGGAGGCCCAGTCTTCATGCCTGGTAAGGAATTAATATATATTTGCTGATTGAGCAGTATGACATAATGACAAACTTACTTTTGTATATTGTTTGAAATTAATGCTCATTTTGAACAAGCTCTGTGATCTAACCAAATGTGGTGACTAAAATATGTGGGAAAATTACTCTGCTGGAGACATTATTAGAACTGTCTCATCTAACATCCACAAAACCCTATGAGGCAGCATCTACTGTGATCCCCATTTCACAGATGAAGAAGCTAAGGGTTACGCAGCAAAGTTATTAAGTCACAAGCTAGTAAGTATTGGGATTTGAATCCATAACTTTCTGTTCACCTCTGGATTTCGAGTTCTTGACACTATACTAATCTTCTTTGACAAATTCCTTTTGACAATCTGTATTTTATATAATCTAAGACCCACATTTTTCTAATTTTAACATCTCTGAAATTGTGATATATCTTACAAGACTTCTTTCGATTATAAGTGACAGCTTTTTTTTCCCTGCTTGGTATATGAAATAATAGCGTATTTTCCAATCAGTGGCATATTTGGTTATGGTAGCTTATGCTGCAATATCAAATCATTAGAAAATCTAAGAGACTTAAAACAAAAGAGGGGGCTTCCCTGGTGGCGCAGTGGTTGAGAGTCCACCTGAAGATGCGGGGGACGCGGGTTCGTGCCCCAGTCTGGGAGGGTCCGGCATGCCGTGGAGCGGCTGGGCCCATGGGTCATGGCCGCTGGGCCTGTGTGTCCGGAGCCTGTGCTCCACAACGGGAGAGGCCACAGCGGTGAGAGGCCCGCATACTGCAAAAAGGAAAAAAAAAAAAGAGGTTTATACTCCTTGATCACACAAAGTCTGCTGAAGATCTGTGTGACTCTCCAGAGCAACTGTCTTCCATGTGATGGCTTGGCATTGCACCTCTGTACCAGCATGTACTTCCATAGCCACTAAGTAGGAGAAGATGGAGCCCTGGAGGATCTCACACGGCAATTAAATGCTCCAGCCTGGCAGTGACATAGGTCACTTCTGCCTCCAATCCATTGGCTAGAATTAGTCATATGGCTCTGCCCAACTGCTAGGGAAGCTGGGAATTGAATCCACCATGTTCCCCAAAGGACAGGAGAACTGGATATGGATGAGCATTTAACATTTGTACCACAATGTTTTCTTCATTCACTGAAATATGGTCATTAGGATCAGGTAATGTAAATATCACAGATCTATTTTATTCAAATCCAGTGAGCAGCAATTGGCCTGTGATTTGTTATAGTCCGTCTTAAGCATACATTCAAAATTCGTGCTCATGTTTAACTTCAAAGAACAAAATTCAGAATTAATTTCAAAAAGAACATTATGAAACAGCATAACTATAATGCAGGGGCTTTAATCAAGAGCCTACAGGTAAGCTTCCAGGGCTTTGGAACCTCCTGAAATGATATACAAAATATTCAGTGCATTTTTTCCTGAGGAATGGGTACATATCTGTCATTCTCAATTGGGATTCATGATTTATTCATTCTTTTATTCAACAAATATGTATTGAGAGCCCACTATATTCCAGGAATGGTGTTCTGAGTGCTTTGGATCCAGTGCAAAGATGACAGACAAGTTTCCAAAAATCTCACTAAGCTTATAGTGTACAAAAGGGACAATGAGTAAGCAAACAAATAATAAAAGAAGGGCTTCCCTGGTGGCACAGTGGTTAAGAATCCACCTGCCAATGCAGGGGACACGGGTTCGAGCCCTGGTCCAGGAAGATCCCACATGCCGCGGAGCAGCTAAGCCCATGCACCATAACTACTGAGCCCACGTGCTACAGCTACTGAAGCCCACGCACCTAGAGCCCATGCTCCGAGAGCCTGTGCTCCGCAATAAGAGAGAAGCCGCCGCAATGAGAAGCCCGCACACCACAACGAAGAGTAGCCCCTGCTCGCTGCAACTAGAGAAAGCCTGTGTCCAACGCAGCCAAAAATATAAATAAATTAAATTAAAAATAATAACAATAAAAGAAGGCCATTTTAGATCCAGATAGGTGACATAAAAGGACAATGTGATGGAGAGGAACTGGAGTAGGGTGGGTATAGAGGTTGGGGTCTGCTTTAGCTAAAATAGTCAAGATAGACCTTTAGGAGGAGAAATTTTTTTTTTTTTTTTTTTAGGAGGAGAAATTTGACCTGAAATAGGAAATAGGAGAAGGACTGCCTATGCAGAGGTCTTGTAATCCTGGAGAAAAGTGTTCTGGTCAGAATTCTATAGGAGCTAAAGAATGTACTCAGCACGTTGAAGAAACTGAAAGTATCTAGAGCATGAAGAGTGGTAGGAAAAGTAGTGAAAGAGGAATGCAGAGGCCAGATTATATGGGGCCTGCACATAAGGGATGGATAAGAGATCAGAATTTTATTTTAAGATCAAGGTAGACAAATGCACAGTGTAAAGAAACCCCCTTTGCATGGGAAGGCCTAAATTTCTTTCTGGTTCCATTATTTGTATGTGTGGATCATCAAGCCATGATTAGCTCTGCCACTAATCAGCAGGTTAACTCAGCTGGGCACTTCCCTGAGTGGGGATCCCCTTCCCTCCTTGCTGTTCCAAGAACATCCTCACCCCCTTTGCCATGGTGTCATGGTGAAGACCATGACCTTCTCAAAAAAATGGAGGCCTTCTGTCAGATTTAGGGCTATAAGAAGCTCCCCAGCTGGTAGCTTCAAACAGACTCAACATTCTTTGCGGGAGAATAAGGGGCTTCATACTTTAGTGAGGCCTTAAGCAAGTCATTTTACATTAACATTCATTTCTTCGTTTGTGAAGTGAAAATAGTGAGTTGTATTTTGGAGTGTTGTTATGTCCATATAATGTCCATTAAAGTGAACTAAAAATAAACCTGCACAAATTTCTGTATGCAAACGTGTATCATCTGCTCTTCTGAGAATCATTATTATTTTACAATAGCCTTAGATTTATATGTACACACTAATACAGATGTGTGCCAATTTAAGGAAACCTAACACATGAGGAATAATCGTCTAGATAATAAAAATGTTCTTCATTTTCAAACTAATGTACACCAGCGTCCTTTTTAATAGTAATTTGCTAAAATGTAATAATTTTAATGTATAAAAATGAGATTTTCATATACATTTTCAAGAATATTTCTACCGTATCCATTGAGGCAAGCATAGCAGTACCTGTAAATTCAAGGAAATGGTCAATTCGAGTTATAATTCTTTTTTATTTATTCTTTGCTGGGTTGGGTCTTCGTTGCTGCGCTCAGGCTTTCTCTAGTTGCAGAGAGTGGGGGTACTCTTCGTTGTGGTGCACAGGCTTCTCATTGCGGTGGCTTCTCTTGTTGTGGAGCACGGGCTCTAGGCACGTGGGCTTCAGTAGTTGTGGTGCACGGACTTAGTTGCTCCATGGCATATGGGATCTTCCCAGACCAGGGCTCGAACCCGTGCCCCCTGCATTGGCAGGAGGATTCTTAACCACTGCGCCACCAGGGAAGCCCTCGAGTTATAATTCTTAATTTTATCAATTGAAGCAGAGATCAAAGCCTAGTGCTTATTTACCCCAAGCATCTCTATGCTCAAAAAAAATATATATGTTAAGCTCAACTACCAATGTGTATGTCTGAATATAACAGCATTATGTGTAGTAAACCTGTGGAAATAAATGAAGACCATCCAAATGAGAACAAGCAAAGTCTGTTTATTTAGAGCAAGGAAGTCAGCCACCATCACTTGCATTTGGCAGAGACTCAAAGGCAGGCATAGGAGTAGAAAAACTTTATAGGGAGAAAAAAAAAAGGCTTCAGGTGTGCTCTGATTGGAGGCTGCTGACTTGGAGAAGCTGGAGAGGGCTAACTAGACGCAGGGCATCCTACTTTGGGGGAAAATCAGTTTGGGGAGCATATTGGCTTTCTCTAGTTCGTCCTGAGTTGGAAGCGGGTAGTGGTAAGGAATTGGGAAGCTGGCAGTCTTTTACCAAGTTCCAGTCATTCTGGGCTGATTGTGGAGAAATTGGTTTGGCTTCTCTGACTTGTTGCTTCGGAGATTATGGGTCAGTGTTTTTTTTTTTGACTTTTCTTTTTTTAAATTTTTTTAAATTGAAGTTTAGTTGATTTAAAATGTTATGTTAATTTCTTCTGTACAGCAAAGTGGCTCAGTTATATATACACAAACTATTACATATAGAATGCATAAACAACAAGGTCCTTCTGTATAGCACAGGGAACTATATTCAATATCCTGGGATAAACCATAATGGAAAAGAATATAAAAAAGAATGAGTCAGAGTCCTATTGTCGTACATGGTTTGGCCATTGTCCAACTGCATAGTCAATCTCTCAAGCCATTAACTAGAAAATAATATAGGCCAGGCAATGAAGAATAAACTAAATCCAGGTATAGGGCAACTTCCATTTGTGGTGAGACAATATTTTGGTGTATTAAGAAGTGTTGTTTTGTTTGTACCTGTTAATTCCTTTCTACCCCATGCACTCATTCATTTAAACTAGACTTTAGCATCCATTGCTTCAGGGTAAGGCTGTTATAAAAGAAATTCACAAAACTATGAGTTGTCTGTGACTTTTGAGATTTAAAATGGGCTTGTGAAATTCACGGCAGAAAAAAAAAGTTTGAGAGGAAACTTTCTTCTTTGAATTTCAAAAGTCTAGATTTTGAGTATCAAGACCCAATGACATGAAGGATTTAGATTATAAAAGTTACGCCTTGGGAGTTCCCTGGTGGTCCAGTGGTTAGGACTCTGTGCTTTCACTGCAGAAGGCGAGGGTTCCATCCCTGGTAGGGAAACTAAGATCCTGCAAGCTGTGCTTCACAACCTAAATAAATAAATAAAGTCTATGCCTTAAAAAATAGGTTCCAAAAAAGAAATGATAAGCCAAAGGAAGATTTCCCAGTCCAGAAATGGATTACAATTCTGTGTGGTTGGGGGGAAGAGGGAGCAAAGGAGTTTATACAAGGGAGGGGCAAAGGAGTTTATACAAGGGATGGAGGCTAACTGAAGCTTCCCACCCAGGTCCCAGTTCCCTGGGGTGTCAGAGGAGCAACTGGCACACTTGCTAGGTTTGAGGGAATCTGAAGGCAGAGGGCAGAGAGTCAAGGCGAATAGTGCCTCCTTTCTGAGATGCAGCCTGGAAGAGTGCCAGCCCAGCATGGTGCAGCCAGGCACAGTGTGGGTAGGCACGGCGGTGTGCGAGGGCTTGGACGGAAGGTCCTGGGGTTGCCGTAAATACTGTCCACTCACCATAGTGTGTGTTTCATGTGTGGCTGAGAGTGGAGCAGGTGTGGCTCTGAGAGACTGCAGAATTTTTTTAATTTATACTTAATTTTTAATTGATGTATAGTTGATTTACAATGTTGTGCTACTTTCTAGTGTATAGCAAAGTGATTCAGTTATACATATATATGTATTCTTTTTCATATTCTTTTCCACTATGGTTTATTAAAGGATATTGAATATAGTTCCCTGTGCTATACAGTAGGACCCGTTGTTTATCTATTTTATATACAGTAGCTTGTATCTGCTAATCCCAAACTCCTAATTTAGCCCTCCCCCCTTTTCCCCTTTGGTAACCATAAGTTTGTTTTCTGTGTCTGTAAGTCTGTGTTTTGTAAATAAGTTCATTTGTATCATATTTTAGATTCCACGTATAAGTGATATCATATGGTATTTATCTTTCTCTTTCTGACTTCACTTAGTATGATAATCTCTAGGTCCATCCATGTTGCTGCAAATGGCATTCTTTCATTCTTTTTTATGGCTGAGTAATATTCCATTGTGTGTGTGTGTGTGTGTGTGTGTGTGTGTGTGTGTGTACACCACAACTTCTTTATATTGTATATTCATCTGTTGGTGGGCGTTTATGTTGCTTCCATGAGACTACAAAATTGAAGTAGGCCTGCCCCCAAAATGTTTGATCAGAGATTCCATGAGGACTTCCACATCAGAGGATGCCAGCTGGAGAGGTGACAGTGGCTGAGGAGTAAATGCCACCCACCCACCCACCTGTCATGTAGATGCCAGCCCAGTGAGAAAAGTGCAGGGGATGGACACGAGAGAAGACTAAATCAACTGAGATTATCTGAAGGTTTCATTTCTACCTTCTAGCATAGTAGTCTTGTGAAACAGAGATTGGGTTCAGTTATAATGAAAGAAAAAGTTTACATGTAGCAGATACCTAAAGTTTTTACATTGATACTTATAGCTCACACATAATATTTACCCTATAACTCAAATTTGCTTTTAAACGATTTTTAAAAATGTAGTTTTCTGGCTCCTGAAGTAAATTTTGGGCATTATCTGCCTAATTATTTACTATCTAAATAGTATCACCCAAACAAGAATAGTTTCCTTGAGGTTGTGGCCTTAATATCATAATAAGACCAATTTAAACACAGAACATTTTTAATAATTAGGCCAAATTCTAGTAAATATAAATTTCAACTTAGTATCTGAGTTATCATGAATTGTCATTGCCTTCCTCGATGACATCCATTGATGAAATCAGAACCCTTCTCTGTATTAGATTTATATAGATACTAACGTAGACTTACAACAATATCACATTTCCTTTAGATAATCAAATGCCATTAAAACAATTAGCCCTCTGACAATCCTATGTTGGGTTATATCGTCAACTATCGTGTCTTGAATTCCTGCTACAGCCAAGTATTTTGTGCAAATTATGTCATTTATTTCTCACAACCATGCTTGAGAGTATACTTGTTCCCATTTCACACCTTAGGAGAGTGAAGCTGAGCACAGGGTCACACTAGGAAGTGGCCGATCCCTGATAGAAGTCCCCAGTCAGCCGACTCCCAGACAGGTGAGATATGCTTTGACCTACACCACGTTCTGCTCTTCTCTGCTCAGCCCTTCTATCACCTTTTTTTTGGAAAAGAGAGCATGCAAATACTGTAAATAATTCTAATTTCTACATGGATGTTATAGAAATTAAAACATCCGTAACAAAATACTCAACCTTTCAAAAATAACATACTACATTTTAATATTCTCAAACCAAATATGGTATTCAGTAAATGGTTACAGAGGATTGATATCTATGTTTTGACCCACCTCCTTTGAGAAACATTACATGTTGTAAAAAACATTTTTCTTTCACAGAAAATTTGTCTCCAACGTGCTGTTCGGCCCTGAGTTGTCTCTTTATTACATCCCAGAGGGAGGACGTTGAGTGGAAAAGTTTCCACAGTTTCACTATGAGAAGACATTATACATTTCAGTGGAAGAAAAAAAATGTCATCAAAAGCTAAGTAGATAAGTTAAGGATGCTATAATAAGTCTTGGGATATAGGCTGTGCATTTGTTTTGTTTTGTTTTTTAATTCCATTAAAGTCAGTAAATCTGTGTACCAGATGCTGAAGTAGGACTCTTGCTTCAAGCCAGTTTTGCCCTTCCCATCTGAAGTCAGCCAGTCCTTAGTGCAGCTGATCTCCTTTTGAGTCTGGAGGTGAGGGAGAGCTGGCAGGGACAGATGGAAGAGAAGAGAGAAGATCCGGGGACAGTGACTAGAAGCTGCGCTCCTTGAGGAAGTCTCAGGATGTACAGTATGGGAAGGTGCCGAAGCCCTAAACTGGGAAACAAAACAAAACACCAGCATGGGGGGAAAAAAAAGGAAGTTCAACATTGAACACAGAGTATGCACAGAGGCATCTTTTTATGTGGTGAGCAGTAGAGTTTTGTCACTGAACACATGGACAATTATATAGAATTTAGTAATACAAAAGCTACTATTTCTTGAATGCTTTTTATGCACCGGGGACCATGCTTAATATTTTACAGAGATTATTTTATTCAATCTTCACACAGTTGACACAATTACAGATTGTGTTCCATTTTGCAGATGAGGAAATGGAGAGTTAAGACATTCAGCATTTGCCTAGTAAGTAGGCCAGCAGTCTGAGTAGAGTCTAGAATTCTCCCTGCCACCTTGTATTACCAATGGTTTTGGTGAGGAGTCTTGCTTACAAGTAACAAAATGAGCTCTGTCTAAAGAAAATAAAAAATGTTGGGGGAAAGGGGGTTCACAGAATCCAAGAGGCTGGGAGAACAGGCTTGGGAAACAGGCAAGAACCCAGGGCCTCAGGAGGCCAGGCCACAGGAACACCCTATCCAAGATGCCACCATCTCTGCTTCTGCTATACCACACCTTCTAGAAATGACAACTGGACATCATGCTGACCTCATGAGCTGCCCCAGATGCTTCTCCTTCATCTTCACCTCAGGGTGCACAGGCCTGGATGGGAAGGTCCACGGCCAGGTGTTGGAGCCCCTGTTCCATATTCCAGGGGGTAGGGAGAGTGAGATTCAAACTGTTTGGCATCCACAGTGGAAAGTGAGGTCTTATATCCCAAGATCACACGCGTTGAAGAATTCCCCTAAATGCAAGGACAGATGGATTTTGACAGCCAAAGGAATGTTATAATGTCCTTCCAGACTACCAGCTGTAGCCACTTTGTAGCAAATCATTCCATTAGGAAAGTAAATGTAGGGCTGTTAAAATAATTTTGAAAGGTCAGGCAAAGGTGGAATTGTGCAAACATTAAATATTGCAAATCAAAACCTGACTGACCTAGAATTTCATCCTAATAGATTTATTTTCAATCTCTAAATGCAGACTTCAAAAAGGCAAATTTGGTAACCCATATGCTAAACAGCAATTAATTGGAATGTTTAGGGAATGGAATGTTCTTGTTAACTTAAATTTCTAACTAAATGTGATTAAGCCTTTAAAAAGACCCACAAGCCTTTATATTTCAGATCTTGTCACTGGAATTCTTAATAAAATATTTGGATTGTGAGGATTTTGCAATTCCTCAGGATTACTGATGCCACCATATGTGGTTGTAAAGTGCAGTCGGTGTAGACTGTGCTGAATGTGTTCAGATCTCAGGGTATATGTTCCATGTACATTTCATTAGCCAAATTTCTTTTTTCATTTTAGGCTGATCCTTTTGCAAATTTTAATTAAAATTCTTATTTTTTAAAAAAGATTTATCACCTCTTAACATAAAGGGGAAATGGCTATATATTCAATTACAAATGCAGAAACATATAATACGATTTGATCTTGAAAATGTAACAGCCATGAAAGCACCCAATATTCCTTCATTAGCCAAACTTCTGATATGAGTTTGCCTTTTGTTTTCTCCATTGCATAAAAATTAGATAAAGAGGAGGAAATAAATTCTGTCCACGTAAACTTTTTTTTTTTTTTTGGAGCCTACTAAGGGCAAGCATACTACTAGGTACTGTGAACATAAACATAAATGATAAAGGTGTTTTTAAAATGAGATGGGAATTCAGAAAATGGACTGACTAATTCTGAGTGAAGGATAGAGATGGCAACCATCTGAGCTGGGCCTTGAGGAATGAGAAGTAGGATATTGCCAGATGAGGGAGGGAGAAGGAGGACATCCTAGGCAGGAAGAACAGTGTGAAGAAAAGTGTCAAGATGTGAAAGTGCAAATGGAGGAAAGGGAAGGGGGAATAATTCAGTGGGCCTAGGATGAGTATGTTAAAGGGGGCTATGAGATCACCCCAAATGTAAGATAGGACCAGACTGTCAATGGCTGCAAATACCATCCTAAAGGACAGTGGACTTCTTTCTGAGAGTCCTAGGAAGCCACTGAGTCTTTTTTAGAAGGTGATAAGATCATAAATGTGGGACAGGAAGATCACTTTGACAACAGGTAAAAGGCAGAAGAAGAGACCAGAAGCAGGAAATTACATAAGAGGTGTTTGTAAAAGTCCAAGAGGTAATAAGTTATTGCTTAGACTAGTGCAGTAGTAGTTGGAAGGAATTCTTTCTACGAGTTACCTTAGAGACAGGATCCATAGGAATTGGTATCTGACTGAACAGAGGGGAGAGGAGATTGTGTGAAAAAAGTGAGTCTTTGGATAATAGAGCCCATTGCATAGTAACTAACTCCTTTTTGCAAAAACAACAATAAAAATCGCACTTCTAATTGGCTCATTGAATAAGTGGAGCAGTGGATTCCAGTTTTGATTGATCATCTCCCCAGCCCAGACCTACTGAAGTAGGTTGTCTGGAAGTAAAGACCAGTAATTCATATTTTAAAAGCTCTCCAAGGATTCTGATGATCAGTCAATTTAAGAAAGCACTGCAATTGAACATCTGAACAGCAAATGATACCCAATAACATTAGATTCTGCAATATCTTACGACGTCCTGTCTGCTCTACTTCTGAAACATAGCCTGAATCTCAGTATCCTCTCTAATTCCACCACACCCATCCTAATATTAGGCCCATTTATTTATTGCCAAAACTAAGTAACTGCCACCTACCTGGGCTCCTTGCTTCCACTCTTGTCCCTGTGTAGTCCATTCTCCACAAAGCAACCAGACCATTTCTTCAAAAATGTGAAACAGAACTTGCACCCTCTTGCTGAAAATGTTCCAGTGACTTCCTGTCACACTGTGATGGTTTTAAAATATGTCCATAAATTCTTTGTTGCTTCTCCCTTGACAAAATAAAGCCTGATTCCCCTCCCCTTGATTATGAGCTATTCTTAGTGACTTGCTTGTAAGAAACAATGTGACAAAAGTGATGGTGTGTGATGTCCAAGATAAGGACATAAAAGATATTGTGGTTTCCTTCTTGCTCTCTTTTCTTGAATCAGTCACTTACTTGGGGGAAGAGAGATACTATGTCACATTCAAGCAGCCCTACGAAGAGGTCCATATGGTGAAAAACTGAAGCCCTCTGCCAACAGTCAGCAAGGAACTGAGAGCTTCTGCCAATAGCCAATTGAATGCTCCATCTTGGAAGCAGATCCTCCAGCCTCAGTCAAGCCTTCAGATGACTGTAGCCATAGTCAATATCTTGACTCCAATTATCTGAGAGGCCCTGAGTCAAAACCACCCAGCTATTTGGCTCCCAAATTCCTGACTCACAGAAACTATGAGATAATAATGGTTTTAAGCTATTATGTTTTGGGGAGAGTCTGTTAGCAACAATAGATAACTAATACACATACTTAAAATACAATCCAAACTCCTTGCCATGACTGGCAAGGCTCTACATACTTAGAATTCTGCCTATATTACTAATTTAATCTACCACTCACTTTGTGGAAAAGACTACTAGTTGTCCCTTAATAGCTAATTGTCTCTACTCTGTTTAGAAATAGAGTCACCAAAGCTTATCCAGGTATATGAATTCAAACTACTGACCATATTTCCTAGCCTCCCTCACAACTAGATTTGGTCATATAGCAAATTCTAGCCAATAGGATGTGAGCAAAGGGATGTGTGTAACTCCCAAGTTGTGCCTTTAAATAGAAGGGATGTGGCTTCTGTTCCCCTTCCCCTCATTTCTGATGACTAGAATACCAGTATGATGGTTAAAGAGGAGAAGCTGGACTAGCCATCTCAAGTCGCAAGATGGAAGTCTCATGGTAAGCGTGGCAAAGCAACAGGATAAAAAGAGCATTGGTCCCCAATACCATTAAGCCAGGTCTGTCTTGTCTTTAACATGAGCAAGACACAGGGCTATATATTGCATGAAATCATTGCATTTTTTGGTCTCTTTACTGCAACAGCCCAACCTATACGTTAACTTACTCATCTCCTTGTTTACCACGTTGTAGCCACATTGATCTTCTTTCTTCTCTTCTACTACCCTGAGGTCTTTGCACTTGCTGTTCCCTCTGCTTGGAATACTTTCCCCCCCACCCAGGAGTCCCCCATGGCTGACTCCCTGCTACCAGGTTTCATTGTTTCATCTAAAACACCTACCCCATGTTGTTCTCTATTACATAATCATGAATGAGTTCTATTCTTCATGGTACTCTCAGCACCTTAAATTTTCTCACTTATCTGTTTGTTGTCTGTCACTCTCCGCTAGAATACATTCTCCATAAGATCGAGACTCTTGTCTGCCTTATTTCCTGCTGAATCTCCTGTGCCAGGAAAGTGCCTGCACATAGTAGGTGCTCTATAAGTATCCGTTGTGCAAATAAGTTAACAAATGAATTAATGATAAATGATGTCAAGAGCCTAGTCCTTGGATCACTTTTCATAATTCAGCCTCCTTTATCTGCTGAAATTAGGGTAAGTTAGGTAACAATAATGACTTAACTCAGGATTAACAAAAGAATGTCAATAAGTCTCTTATACCTTCATTATTAAGTGTTCTGATTTAATGAGGAAATAGAAACACAGAAACAGTAAATGAATCTCTGCCTTTAGCCTTTAAAACCCAACTAGAGAAAAGTAAAAACGAACTCATAAAAATATTATACCTAAAGAACAGATTCTCTTAAATCCTAATATAGATTATCGTATTACATTGCCTCTAAGATGCCAGCTATTGTGAGACACACCATTGTTTTACGTACCATGAAAAAAGAAAAAATGCTGCTGTGGTACATTGCGTTATTATTCCTCTGTGCCCACAGCCCCTTCCCAGCCTCAGGGTGGATGGAGTATACTTCTCCTGCTCCATTCTCAGGATTGACCATGTGACTTGCTTTGACCAACTGAATGTGAATAGACGTGACAAAGGCAATATCCAGGCAGCTTTAAATGCGCCTGTGAGGTTAGATTCAGCTTTTGCTCCTTCCCTCAACCATGAGATAATGGTAGAATAGTCCCAGAAAGTGGCTAGTCCTTCCACCTGGATTCTAGAACGACATATGTAGCTGTGCAGAGGTAAGCCAAGCCCAGTCAAACCAGCCAGAGCAAAGGCCAGTGGAGCCACAGCCAACCCACAGCCCTAAATAATGTGAATAAGAAATAGGTTTCATAGTAAGCCAATGAGATATCGATAACCACAACAAAAGCTATGACAATTAACCTACCACATACCATCAATTGTAAGCTGCATGTTGGTTTCAGAGATGTTAAACTGTGGACCAATGTGTGTCTTAGGATCAATAAAATATGGTATGTATTATATGTTATCACATATCAGCAAAGATATATTGCAAGTGCCCAATAAATAGTTGTTGACTTGATTTTATGTACATGATGATGTGGAGTTCATATTTTTAGTGAGAGTTCTTGATACACACCTTTTCTTTTTAACACATTATATGTAACAGTATAACCTTAGGTATTAACTGTAATGGAAACTAAAATTTATATAGCAAGCAAAGTTCAAACTAAATAAAAGGCAAGCTGGGACTTTTCATTACTTCTCATCTGTCCCCACTCCTTACACCTCATATAATTTCCTGACTTATAGCCCATATACTAGATATTAGTATTCTATTATTTGGAGACCAACAGAGAACAAAGGTGGCAAAAATGGAGTTCAGTAGCCACTGGCATAAACATAAGACGAAATATTTAAATGTATGCTTGTGAAACAGGTTTTTCATATTCTCCAAACTAGATAAGAGACTGAATAGGCTGAAGGAGGGAAGAGGTGGAACCACATGAGCCACAGTTTCAGAGACGTCAGCATCTGCCAGAACAAGCACCATCTATTGCCAATGCCAGGAGCTGTGTAGGTCCTAACTCAGAGCATTGTTCACTGTATATGGTGTAACACTGAATATGTATAAATTAATCACAATATATAATTTGGATATTTTTATCCAGAAAAAAAATGAAAGTGATGATTATGATAATAATAATAATAGTAAACATTAATTGAGCAGGGCGCTGGCTATATGCCTAGCACTAGGCTAAATGATTTATCTAAACTATCTTAGTTGTTCCTCACAATAGTCTTATGTATTAGTCAGCTACTGCTGCAATAATGCTTTATAACAGCCACACCAAAATCCAGTACCTTGCAGCAACAGGCATTTATTCTCTTTTTCATTCTCTGCAGGCCAGCTGTTTGGGTGATCTAGGCTGAGCTCTGCTCCACAGCTTTACTTCAGGCTGTGGGAAGGGGAGACTGGCTCCAGGGTGCGTGTTAAGTTAGATCTGCTCCATAAGTGCCTCATTATTTTGGGAAGAACAGCTACCTGGGGCATATGCTCCTCATGGTGACGTTAGGAGAACAAGAGGGCAAGTGAAAACACATGCTGCCAGGCATGGAACTGGCACACCGTCACTTCTACCAGTATTCCATGACCAAGACCAACATCAGTGGGGCAGGGTGGGGATCATACCCCAAAGGAGATGGGAGTGAATATTTGCTGAACTATAATCAAAAGTATTTTATAATAAGGTAGGTATATAGGTATTTTACACCCATTTTACAGATGAATGAACCAAAGCATAGAAAGGTTAAGTGACTTGCCCAAAGACATTCAGCTAGGAAGTGATAGAACCAAGATTTAGATCTAGCCTGATTCCAGAGCCTAGTATCTTAACTATCACTCTATACAGTTTTAACAAACCATACTCCAAAAGGCATTATAAAGAGAAATATAGAAGCAGTGGTAATTTTACAATAATAAATGGGACCCGAGGAAAAGAAGTATGCAAGATAAAAGACTATTTTGAGTTCCTAATCAATAAAGATGATTTTCTCACTAGCTTTCATAGCGGCAAGAGGTTATATTGTAGCAATCCACAGAAGGATGTGGGTTCATTTATTTTTGGATTCCCCCCACACCGTACCGATATGTTAACATTTTATCTATATAAATACTACCTTTGTTACTTATTTCCTATCCACCTCCTTTGAAAGGGATATCTCATTTATTCTGATAATTACAAGTAACCTATAAAGGAATTATAAAGTGTCTCCTTGTAAAAACGCTTGGGGCCTTCAATGGCCGTCATATTAAATCAATATTAAAAACAATGAGGTCCAATAAAAACATTAGATTCGAGCCTTAAGAGGCATGCAAATAGTCCTGCAGAGAAAAAAAAAAAACCTGAGACATGATTATAAAATATGAGAACGAAGGTGCAAATATCACCAACAAATCCTTTGGAAATATTTTTAAAGCAGAGACTGTCTCTCTTACAGCCTGGGATAAATGAAAAACAGGAGAGAGTTCTATGCCCAGGGGACTTCAAAGATTGAGATGTTGACCAGTTCATTCAGCTTCAGTGTCTTGGAATGCCCACAGACAGGCTGTTTTTTAAACTCCATATGCTTCCTATATCACAAGTACTTTAGAAGAATTGTTTTTCTTCTTTCTACTATAGCAAAAGAATCGACTGTCATGAAATAGACCCCTGGGTCAGTGTTACAAGTAAAGCCCAAACCTACTGTGAGACTCCCACTTCTTACTCTAGCTTTCTCTCCTCTATTATTATGATGATTTCAACTTCAAATTGCAGCTGTGGTCATTCATTTCCCTTTAGAAAAAGTATGAAGCTGAAACATCTTCCAACATATAAAACCAAATAGCTACAACTTAAACTACCCATTTCACATTGTTCGGATCTTAACTTAAACAAATCACCCATATAAAGGCATTTTTGAGACAATGCTAAGAATTTTGGTCATTTTGTTAGGTGCAATTGTATTGTGATTACTTTTTAAAAAGGAAGCCTTCATTTCTTGTAAATAAATTCTGAAATATTTAGAGGCAAAATATGATATCTTGGAGTTGCTTCAAAATACTCCAGCACTGTTGGGAAGGGGAGTGAAAAATGTGGATAACTGCCAAAACCGGATAATAAGTACATATGGTCTCATTATCCTATTTTTTCTACTTTTGTGTAAAGTTTGAAAACTATAATAGAAAGTAATAAAAAGTAAAAAAAAATACCCATTTAAAAATATCACAAAAAGACCTCTGTAAGAGAAATCTAATAATTCAAAAGAGAGCTTCAAAAGTGAATGGATTTCTACCTAAAATAAAGTAAGTTCTAAGCCCTATAACTTTCAACATCCTTAAAACAACACATCACCATAATATTCACAAGCAACACAGCATTTCAATTGTCTTTTGTACGTACATGTGTATGCTGCGTGGGTAAATTGTATGATTTGTTCTGGAGTTAAAAATAGCCATTCTCCTAGAAGTATAAGAAACAAAAGCACTTTATATCTATATTTTTTACTGATTTGAAGTCAGGAGGACCTATGGTTGAACAGTGGAGAACGATGGGGGTTTGTGATGTAAGTTTCCTATTTGCCAGGCACTGATCTAGGTACTTTATGTTTATGAACTCATGCTAATATTCAAAATTACCCATTAATATAGGTAATATTGTTCTTCCCATTTTACAACTAAGAAAACCACAGCACTGAGAGTAAATTACATAATTTGCCCAGTTTTGCACTATTGGTTAATAGTAAGGCTGGGATTCAAATGCAGGGAATCTGGCTCTTGTGTTTGATCCCTTAATCACCAAGCTCTGTCACTCTCCATGGAAAGAGTGTCTTGCAGAGTTGTTCTTTGTTTAGACTTTGGGGACCCAGTCTCTTTTATTCTTAGAAAAATAAAGCAACTCTTACTCCCTTTGACATCAGCATGTTCCTTTTATTTTGTTATGCACTTCAAACCTATTACTCCCAACGTAGTCATACCAGCCCTATAATACTCAAACATATTTATTACAGATGTTTGCTTATGGCATGATTTCAAAGAACAGAAAACATCACAGCGAGCTCTTCTGATTGATTTAAACCAGGGTACTTTTGAGAAAGAGCTCTGACACTGTAGTAGTTGACAATGACATCTCTTTTATGTGGGTGTCAGCTGTTGGGAAATGACCTTACATGATTTTTTCCTAATCATCTGATCTCAGATGGTCTTTTGCAAATTTTCTTCAGCCCAGCAAGTTGATAGCACTGCTTCTGTATTTCCAGGTTTAATAATGGAATCTCTTTCTCTTTCTCCCTCTCATTTCAGACACGTTATCTTTATTTGGGAAAAAATAGTTTTTAAAGATATATTTATCTATGGGCCACACCATAATAGCCTTTGCATACGATGACTTTAATTTGGGGGACTTTGAATAGCGATTTCTAGATAAGAATTAGTGTGAGTCTACATGGGGCTTCAGATTGACTTATTTAGTTGACTTGGTCATTGGACTTATGAAAAGAATGGCTTGACTGAGTTGTTTCAGTAAATTTGTAAAAAGTGATTTTTTAGAATTAACTGACCATACTGATTTGATTGTTCATCCATAGACACATCCATCCTTGAATTTTCCATTTTCCAATTTTAGAAGAAAGCTGCATCTCAAGACAGAGAAAATATTTTCAGGTAATTTAGGAGTTATATTTATTACTACAGGACAGCAGTTACTGATAAGATGCCTTGACAACACTATAATTTGATGTTGTCAACCTTTCTACGTATAACAAATGCAGTATGTCTTGACCCCCTTCTGCCTGATGTTACCTATGTATGCATTCTATGCAACAAAAGGAGGATTCTTCTACATGTAGAATTCTATCACAATTTCTCTAGAACCTTAGGGGATGAAGTCTGACCTATATATTTATTTTTCTTACAAAAGAAAGAAAATAAAGAAGGAAAGTAGATAGGGAGAGAGAGAATGAGAGAGAGAGAGAGAGAGCCAACAAGAAATAAGAGTAAAAATGGTTAGATTATCATTTTTCTAGAATAGTTATTCTCTACCCTGGCTGCATATTAGAATCTCCTGAGGAGTATTTGAAAAATACTGATACCTTGTCCTCAAGTCCAGAGATTTTGATTCAGTTAGTTATGGTGACTTTTGGTCTTCATGAGAAATGTTTAAGTGGCAATGGAGAACTAGCTGAATTTGTAGTCATGGAGACATTCTTTGCTCTGGGTTTACTGATCTTATCATAAATAAAATACAACTAAAATAACTTTTGAACTTGAGTGTGATGATGGAGTAAAGAAAGGAATGGAGAATAAAGGCCCAGCTCATTCATTCAGTATTCATTCAACTGACCAACAAATATTTATGTGGTGTCTATTCTTCAGCAGACACTGTATTAAGAGTGGGGATGCAATGACAAACAGAACCATTAAAGAGGAATGATAGGGTCCTCTCTGAAATCTTCCTTATGGGCCTGGTGTTGCAACCTATGTTAATGCCAAGATCAACTGGGTTGTTTGGATCAGAGAGACAGAGAAAGACTGAAATGACCATAAGGACCAGATTAGTCTACTAGTTAATTTCAATCATGGAATAAAAACGTTTTGATACTTAACTGGACCTCAGAGATCATTTACTTTTGTTTTACAGATTTGTAATTTTAAACTCAGAAGGGTTTATGACTAGCCTATGATCATACAGTGATTCAGAACAGAACTGTAGAACTCAGATTGCTAGCCATTTTTTTTCAACTTTTCTGTAAATCTAAATTTGTTCCAAAATAAAAAGTTTAATTTTTTTTTTTAAGTGAAGGAAAAGAGAAAGAGAGGACAACGAGGGTGGAAACTTCCAGATCAGACCTTTATGGTAAAAGAGAACAGAAAACGTCTCTACTATAGACATCCAGAAATACAGATAAACTTTACAAACATCCTTTGAAAATTAAGCTGGGCTTCCAAGAAAGTGAGGAGGGCGCCCAGGGGCAGGAAACAAAGTTAGAGATGGAAACCAAAGCAGTGCAGCATGCACTGCAGAGCTCTCGGTATGGTGTTGCTAACCGTTTTTAATGCTGTCTATGTTCAAGCAAAAACCGTCTCAGCAGATTTTTTTTTTTTTTCCATTCCAAGTTCCTAAAAGAAAATAGTCTCCTGGAAGGAGTCTTTGTAAAAGAAAAGGACCAAGTTTTTCCCCCACCCACTGAGCTAATCCTAGTGTGACATTAACTAGTAGAATTGCTAGTCTATTCCACATTGCTGTTCTATAGGGAGAGAAACTAGGAAAAAAGGAGAGCCGTTTTGGTCCATTTCCTCCCTAATTAGAGTTGTTCTAAGGTAAAACACTCAGATCATTAGATGTCAAGAAAGAACATGTGAACATGGGGAGGATTTGAGAAGGAAAATTAAAATGAAGAATTATAGTCATACATACTCTCCCACATCATCTTTGAAGGTTAATCTGTAAGATGGAGAGGACATTCAGTGATGTGGGAAATGCAGATTCCTACTGTAATGAGATTCCATTTTATACCCATTTGTTGTAAATTTTAAGAAGTCTGACAATATCAAATGTTGAGAGGGAGTGATCAACAGGATCTCTCGTAAATAGCTGGTGGAAGTGTAAATTGGAAAAGCCATTTTGGAAAGCTGTTTGGCATTATCTATTAAAGTTGAATATTCACATATCCTACAACCCAGTAATTCCAATGCTAGATGTAAACGTTTTTAACATGTGAACCTGGAGGCATTTGTAAACCTCCTCATGGCAACATTGTTGTAACAGAAAAAAGAAAAACATCTGGAAGCAATCCAAATGTCCATTGACAGGAGAAGGGATAAAGTGTGGTATGTATATTAAACAGCAGTCAAAACAAATGAACTGCCACTATAAACATCAATATGGGTGAATCTCAGGAAAACAATGTTGAGTAAATAAAAAAGGTCACAGAAAATTACATCTGGCATGGGATCTCCTTTTTAAGCTAAAAATAACAAACTAAATAATATACCTTTTAGGAATACGTATAGTATTAAACTACGTGTCTTAAAAATCATGGGAATGATAAATACAAATTAAGGATAAAGATAACCTTGGATTAGGAATTAGGGAGAATGGGATGGAGGAAGGCCACACTGTCAGAAGCAAGCTATTGTCAGTATTCTAGTGTTTGTGCTGGTGGTGGGTTCACTATATATATTTTACAAGGATTCAAAATTATGAATTATATATTTGTAATTATAATTTATAAAAGATTTATAGTTTTTTAATTGTAGCAAAGCAAATTATCCTATAATTTAGCAACTTAAAACAATATTTGTTATTTCACATAATTCCTTGGGTCAGGCAACTGGGTGCATCTTCGCTGGGTGGTTTGGCTCAGAGTTTCTCACGAGGTTACAGTAAAGCTGTGAGTCAGGGCTGCAGTCTCTAAAAGAGCTGGAAGATCTGCTTCCAAGATGGCTCATTCACATGGCTCTTGGCAAAAGGCTCAGTTCCTCAATACATGGGCCTCTTCATAGGACTGCTCATGACATGGCTTCCCCCATTAGAGCAAGTAATGAGAGAGAGAAAGAGACAGACAGAGACAGAGAGAATAGGAGAGAGAGAGAGACCAAGAGGAAAGCTGCAATGTCTTTCATAAAACTAATATTGAATTAACACACCATTACTTTTGCTGCATGCTATTGATCACACATACCATCCTTGAGACAAGGTGGAAGGGGACCACACAAGGTACGACTATTCAGATGCAGGGATCACTGGGCACCATCTTAGAGGCTGCCTACCACCATAATAAAATAAAAAAGAACAATGCATGGACCAATGATGAAAGTGTGTTAAGAAGCAATTATGTGTACCTGAAGCTGGAAAATAAACAAATAAATAAATAAATGCATTCAGTTCTGAAGACAACAGGATATGGGGGAAGGAGTGAGATGAGCTTTAAATCTAGCTCTACCACTTTCCAGCTTTATGACTTTGGGCGATTCATTTGACTTCCTTCCATTTATAAAAAAGGGATAAGGATATTTACTTGCCTCTTAAAAATTTTTTAATTATATAAATATTCAATCATACATGAAATTGAATAACAAATACCATATACTCATCATCCTAAATCAACAACTTTCTAGATTTTAGCATACTTGCTTTATCTATTTTTTCCCCTCCTGAAGTGTCATAAAGCAAGTTCCTGACACTGCATTATTCTATCCCTATATACTTTAGTATATATCACTTAAAAATACGGACATTTTTCTTGTAGACTCACACATAAAATTAATAATAATTCCTTTGCAATATCTAATATATCAAAACTATGGCTCAGATTTCTTTAAATGTCTCAAAACTTACTTTTTTATAGTTGGTTTGATAGAATCAGGATTTAAACAAAGTCTACACATTACATTTGGTTTGGTATGCCCCTTAAAAATCTTTTAACTTAGAGGAGTCCTTGTACTTGTTCCCATTTTACCCTCTTGTCTTGTTAAATAAATTCAGTCAGTTGTAGAATATCTTATATGCTGGATTGGTCTGTTTGCTTCCTTGTGAAGCTATTTCACTTGTTCGTCTCCCTCCTATGTTTCTAGAAAATTGGAAGTTAGACCTACAGGCTTGAGGAGATTTAGATTCAACTATATGGGCAAGAATATTTCATAGGTAGTTTTGTATACTTCATAATTCACCACACCAGGAGGCACATCTATGTGGACTCCCCACTCCTAGTGATGCTGTCAGTGGTTAGTTGTTGCAGGTGGTGTCAGCCTGAGGCCTCCATTGCAAAGTTCCCCACCAACCTCTCATCTACTGATGATTGTTGCCTGAACTGATTATTTCGTAAGGAATTACAATATGGTGATTTCCTAATCCTATCCTTTATTCCCCTTCTATTAGGTGGAATTGTGTTATAAACTTTCTTTCACCAGCCTGAGCTATTTGGTTACCACATTAGAAGAGGCAGTTGTTCCCAGTTTCACATCCTCTCAGCCTGCCTCCTACTACAGCCATTGCTGAAGCAACCTGCTTCCTGCAGGTGTAACCTGACAGCATCTTTCCTCATACATCTCATGTTCTACCCCTGAGTTCCTCTGACTCCATGATGGTGGGACATCTGCTAGCACTCACAGGACAGCTTAGAAATGTGAGGGGGCTCAGGTCCCAAGGGGAAAATATGGATCAATGGGTGGTGGAAGCTGGTTGATAACTGCTCCTCTCTTGCATCAGGCTGACAATTATGAAGTATATTCTACATAGCAATTCAAGGAGTCCCTGCAGGCTCAAGGCCTTATTGCCCACTGTGATGACTAACTCAAGAACACCCTTGTATTGACTTGCCCTGTTTCACTCTCCTAGTCATCCGCTGCTGTTTCCTGAGAATGCTGTCCAAAATATACTACCTAAAAGTAAGCCCTTGTTCCAGGTTCAGCTTTCAAGGGGGTAAGCCAGACTAAGACACCACTAAATGTAATTCTTGCAGAAAGGGCAGGATAAATGCTCAATTCTTTCACTATATTGCAAATACTCAATTAGTTATGTCTAATAATGAAAAAGATTTATATGTCATCAATGAATTTCAATCAATTGTACTTGTCTTACTCTTTTCCGATGCTCAGATTGTCCCTTTTTCAGCCAGTAGAAGCTCCTTTATGCTGCTAGCATTCTCCCTTTGACTTGTCCCATTAGACTTTAGACTTTAACAGCTTCTGGCACAACAGGGTGTCCCAGGCTCATCATGCACATTTCTAGCCCCAGACCTGATATCTGTCATTCCTCCAAAGAATGTTCTTCCTTTTAATAGGAAATGATGTATTGAAAGTACAATATGAACGCTAAAGGTGCTCATTGGTACACGATTATCATTACTTCTAGGACTTTTCAAGGGATAAAGCAAGTAAATTTTTTTTCCTTCTTCAATAAATGTAAAATTTTCCTTGTTGGGATATAAGAAACATTTTTTTTCCTGAAATGTACTTACTTATTTTATAAAAATTTATTTTATTGACGTATAGTTGATTTACTATGTTAATTTCTGCTGCACAGCAAAGTGAGTCAGTTATACATATATTTTTTCATATTCTTTTCCATTATGGTTTATTACAAGATATTGAATATAGTTCCCTGTGCTATACAGTAAGACCTTGTTGTTTATCCATTCTATATATGTTTGCATCTGCTAATCCCAAACTCCCAATCCTTCCCTTCCCCACCCCCCTCCCCCTTGGCAACCATAAGTCTGTTCTCTGTATCTGTGAGTCTGTTTCTGTTATAAGAAACACTTTTCAAAAGGAAAAATCATAAGTTCATACTATTTCCAATTCACCTTTAATCTTACATGGATTCTACTTACTCTGAAAATCATTCATAACAACTCTAATATTGGTTTTTACCTGTAATATACAAGAATAGTTTGAAAGGAATAATATCTGTATTTCTACTAGCAATAAGACACTGAATGAAGTTTAAGACTTCTTTGTAAATCTATTTATCCTGAGAGCATATTCTTCGGTGAATGTACAGTGAAAACAGTATTTTCTAAAGTCATTAAATTAATTACTTGGTGCAATTATACCACCAACTTAATATACAGTTAGGTAATTTGCTTCAGTTGTTTTCAAATTTTAGGAATCGCATTTTTCTTTTGAGTTTAAAATTATTTTGAATATGTAAAATATATATATATGATTCTAAAGTCAAAACTATATAGTCAAGGTATATTCATCAGAGTACTTTGCTTGCATGCCTGTCCTTTCCACCTGTTTTCCCCCCTCCCAAATGTATACAAATATGTATTTGTAGTTCACCTATCTAAAAAAATAGCATACTATACTGCTCTGCACCTTGGTTGTGCTTTTGTTGCTGTTTAAAGCTGACATATTTTCTGGAGATATACGAGACATATTTTCTGGAGATGGCCCTCATTCTTTTTCAGAGTTGCATAGTGTTTCATTGTATGGGTCTACCCCAGTTTATTCAGCTAGTCCCCTACTTATGGTTATTTGGTTTGTTTCCAGCCTTTTGCTATTACAAATAATAGTGCAGTGAAAAACCTTGTGCATAAGTCATTTTATATTTTGGGAAGGATTTCTGGAATTGGAATTTCTGGGTCAAATGTATATTGTAATTACACACAGTATATAAACATATATGTAATTTTGCTAGGGATTATCAAATTCCCTTCCATAGGTACTGTTTACACAGCATTTTACATTCTTACTGGTAATATGTACCATCCCTGTTCTCTAGCCTGCCAACCCAGTAGGTGGTCAAACTTTTGGATTTTTGCTAATCAGATTATTGCCTCCTTTTATCATTCTGCCCCAAGATATATGCCACGCTTTCATCTACTTTTGGAAGAACTCTCTTAGCATAAACAATAGGTGATTGTTTTGAGGGTGATAGCAGGGTGGCTGCAGTATCCCTATCTATTTCCACTCACCTAATCATGGAAATGCCAAAGCCCAAAGCATACACCATCCGTGTTAAGACCTTGTATTTCCAAAGGCTGGTTCGAGTTTCTGGCCAAAGAAAAGGACATCAAATATGACCTCACTTCTTTCTAAGGTCAGCAGAATGCAGAGAGACAGCAAGTGAAGTCCACTAGTACTTTACCAGCTTCAGGATCTTTAGAAAGGTGAAGCAGGAACTGTGACCATCTTTTGTCAGCTTTCTGTCTCCAGAAAAATCCCAATGCCAAGGAGATGTCCCTGTGTATGGCTGGAGGTTTCCACAGATTGTAGAGTGACTACTCTCTAATCTGCAGGGCTGCTCACACCCAGGACCTCTTCTGCTGCTTTGTAGGAGTAAATGTCATGGATGGGAATTTTTTTCTTTCAGCATCTCCCATTTCCCTGTATTCTTATGGGCGATTTGGCCCCCCAGGGGACATTTGGCCAGGTCCTTAGACAAATCTGGTTGGAGAGGGGTACTACTGGCACCTAGTGAGTAGAAGCCAGGGATGCTGCAAAACATCTACTATGCACAGGACAGCCTTCACCCCCGGCCCCCTGCCTACCATAAAAAAGGATTATTTGCTCCAAAATGTCATTAGTGCCAAGGTAAGGAACCCTGCTGTATTCTTCCTTTATGCACACATTCACAGACATCCTCAAAATGACTATCATCAGTGACAGAGGAAGGGCAGAGTCACAGATTCTCCCTCTCTGCACCTCCAGAAGTCACTAGCAATTCAGATATCTCTTTAGTCAGACTCTAAGGAGTTATGTATTTATCTGGAAGATTAAATAATAAATACAATTTTAACCTTCTAAAAACTGATTATCATTAGGTATAATGCAAACTTTTAACTCTAAGAATAAAGGAAAGTGCTATTTATTTAAAGTAAATGGGACTAAAAGTCCCATGAATAATCAAAAACTTGGTTAATAGAGTATGACCAGAGAATAATGCTCTTGGCTTCTGTGGAGAAATTAAAGTACATGCTGTGAATTGGTATTAAGGAAATTGCATGAAACGTTAGTCTTAAAGTACCATGCTGCTAAAGAAACAGCCTCAGGTGCACAATATATCACATTCAGTCCTTATCTCCCTTCCTTTTTTTCATGACTTCTTTCACCTTGGATAACCCAGAAGCTCAGGCCTTGGAACTTTTTAGAATGGTAAGGTATCTCACTCTCCACATTTATTTTCATCTAGAACAGACCTGAATTTTATTGCCGGGAGTGTGTTATCTCTTTCACAGGAATTGTTTTTGAACTTCGGCCTGCCTTATTTATTGGGCCAGACTGTTTTTAATACTTATGAGCATAATTCACTTTATCTAAAATGTACCCTTGAAAAGTTATACCTAAACTGAATTTTTGGAAATAAAATTGGATTGTTAAATCACAAGGGAAATTTGCCATTCGAAGGGAGTCTGAGGCTAAACCTTTTTAGAGAAAGCATCTTTTGTGCAAAGTGAATAATTACTCCTTAATTTTCCCATTTTTAAGTCTGAATTTTTTTATGTAGCCCGAGTCGAGTCCAGTATTAGGCATGATGCTAATTTTAAAAATATCAATCATGAATTTGAAAGGATTTTGAAAGTTAAAGAGAGTTTTACAAGCTATTTTTTTAGGGTGTAAAACTCGGTAATATATCTTTATTATTAACAAGGGTTTGTTAACACTTGTTTTGGGTGATGAGAAAGGGAGCGGGATGCTAGACATACATGATAAAGAATAGGTAGCATTACAGGACCACACTGACAACAATGAGAAGTGGTTGGTAACCTGTTACTTAGACAGTAATGTTGTAGCTAAGAACATGGATTCAGAAACCAGATTACCTGGGTTTACTTTCCTGCCTAGTGTGACCTTAGGCAATTTACACGACTTGGCTGTGCCTCGGTTTCCTCATGTGAAACACGGAGAATACTAATATTATCTACTTAACGGGGTTGTTTTGAGGATTAAATGAACTAATACATGGGCTGTATGTAAGTGGAAGCACTAGAGTCAGTGGTAGTTTTGGATTCTCGACGGTGAGCGGAGCTTCCTTCTAGAAGTGTCTCTCTGCACCCTTTCAGGGGGCACTGCTGGTTCTGCCTGAGCTGTACACAGGGGAACTGAGGCTCAGTGAGGCGGCCAGAGACAAGGAATGAGGACACACCCTGGGGAAATAAAAAACAAAAAACACCCTTTCTGCGGGGCTACGCCACCTTTCCTAGGTTGGGAGCAGAGGTCACGAGCGCTCAGCCCCACGTCCGGATTCTGCCTCCCACCTCACTCCACATGAGCCGTGGCCCACAGCTCCTGAAGCCCCACAGTCCGAGAAGCGGCCCTCACGCCAGTCCACCACCACTGCCAGGGCTTGGCGGCCGATGGCTTCCCAGAAGAGCTGGCGCCTCCGCCTGAGCCCCTCCTTCCGGAGGGCTGGGGGCCGCGAAAAGACCATTAGTAGACACCGACCCTCGTTCACGACACATATTTATGCGTGCCTACTCTGCGCTGGTCGCTGGGAATTCTACGACGATTCTGACTCGTCCCAGATTCAAGGGGCTGCAGCACCACTCGGGGCCCACAACCCAGACTCTGTCACCCTCTGTCCTCGTAGGGACGAGAAAGTGGGAGGAGCTGATGTTTTCATCCCACCTCGCCTTCCGGGGTTCACCTCCAAAGCCCCGCCCCTCCGGGCCGTTCACGGCTGCGCCGTAAAGTAGGAAAAAATTCTTTGCCGCAGAACAGCCCTCCTCCGTCTTTACGGCAAGCCGCGTTTGACGCTCACAATATGGCGCTCCCCACTTAGGCAGTGCTGTGACTGCTACCCTAGATGGCCGTGGGCAGCGCTGACTTGGGGCTGTTGTCTGTCTAACCCAGGCTGCAGAAAGCTGCAGTTAAAGTTCGTTTCTGGTCACGGCTCCAGAAACCCACCCTCCTCTGAGGGTCAAGAAGCGCTGCTTCCTTCTAGTTCCCGCAAGTTCCTCATCTGCTCCTAGCTTGTTTCCCGCGCCACCTCCGGACACCCTCAAGTCCCTGACACCCCCAGACTCAAACTATGAGCCTTCGGCAGCTGCTTTTGCGCTTGCCCTGTTATCTCGGGGCCTCGGGGCCCCGACGTGGCCCCCTCGACACCATCTCCTCGGTGGTCTCCTGGCGTGGTCAGTCCTCCAGGTCCCCGGCCCACTGGAACCAAGTGGTGTCAGAGGCGGAGAAGATCGTGGGCTACCCCACGTCCTTCATGAGCCTCCGCTGCTTGCTGAGCGACGAGCTCAGCAACATCGCTATGCAGGTGCGGAAGCTGGTGGGGACTCAGCACCCTCTGCTTACCACAGCCAGGTGAGCTACTCCCTCTCGCCCTGACACACTCGCACCCACTCGGATCCTTTTTCCTGGCCTATACACCCTTTCCTCCCTCTCTCAGACTGACTGCCTGCCCTTTTTACCTCTTCCTTTCCTCAGCCATCCTAGGCATTCGATGTTGTGTCTTCTCTACTCACCTTAACTTACTAACTGTTTGCGGAGAAAGAATGAGAACACGTGCGCTTTTCGCGTTTTTGCTTCTTAACTACTGAAGGTGAAGTCACAGTGATTTGTGGAGAAATCGAGTAGGGATGTGGGTTTGAGTCGCTTCCTAGAAATAGTCTTTTAAAAGTGGGATAGGTTTGTTTTTGGTTCCGCATTATTCGAGAGGTCACCTCTAAAAAGAATGGGGAGGGGGAGATAGGCCGAAAGTTAGTTACTTGCAACGTTTGTCTCAGGCTTGAAGTAGGAATTTATCTAGTCAGTAGTCATTTTCCTCTCGGGATTTTTGTCACTTATGCTGAACTACTACTGTGAAATCTGCCATTAGGACTTTAAGGACCACAACTTTTGGTTCCATTTTTAAAAACTCCAACTTTTTATTAATAAATAATTTCAAACATACTGAGAATTTGCAAGAATAAAAATAATACAAAGAACATAACTTTATAATCATATTCACCTATGGTATACATACACACGTATACTCTTAACATGTATATGTAAACAGAATACATACATACACACACACACACACACACAGATATTTTTCCTGAATCATTTCGGGGTACATTGCATATGTCATGGTCCTTTACCCCCAAGTACTTCATTTCATAAGCATAGGGATATTCTTTACATAACTACATTAATCAACTTACTTTTAATATTGGTATCGTACTGTTATTTAATCTACCATTGATAGTCCACTTTTGTTAATTGACCCAATAATGTTTTTTTTATAGCATTCTTTCCTCTTTAGTACAGGATTCAGCCTAAGATGAGGTATTACTTTAGTTGTCATGTCTCTTTAGTCTCCTTCAATTGAGAATATTTCCACAGTTCTTCACTTTTATGACTGGAGCATTGGTTCTCAAATGGTGCAGTCTGCCCACTAGGGAACATTTGGCAGTGTATGGAGATGTCGCAACTGGGGCATGCTACTGGTGTTAAGTAGGTAGAGGCCAGGGATGTTGTTAAACACCCTGCAATGCCCAGGACAGCCCCCTACAATGAAGTATTAGGTGCACCAAGATGTCAGTAGTACCAAGGTGGAGAAATCCTGGACAAAAATTATCTTTTTAAAAAATGTTTTCTTTAAAAAAAAAAACAAAAAAACACTTTTGAAATAATTGGAGATTCACATGCAGTTGGAAGAAATAATGCAGAGAGAGCCAATGTACCCTTTATGCAGTTTCTCCCCCCAAGCAGGTTATCGACACTGATACAGTCAAGATGCAGAACGTTTCCATCACTACAAGGATCCCTCACGTTGCCCTTTTATAGCCACCCTCACTTCCCTTGCTCATCCTCTTGCTTTAACTTTTTATGAGACACTTGCTATTTCTTTGTTACTAGTTACCAAATAGCAATAGTAGAGTGATTTTATTTATTGGCATCATTCCCAGTTATCAGGAATGTCATTTTATGAGTAGGCTAAACTTGTCCTGAAGCTGGAATGTTAGTTCTCCAGAGATTCTAGATGATACACACTCAAAACACACATACGTATATATTTTAAAGCTTAATAATGAAACGAATGAGCTTACCACCCAATTGAAGAAGTGTAACTTTATCAATCCTATTGAACCTTCTCTCTTCACTGGTCCATCTCCCTGATCCCCACTATACTGAGTTTTGTGTTTATTTTTCCTTCAAAAATTACACGAGTGTTTCCTTAAATAGTAATGTGTATAATTTTGCTCATTTTTGAAATTTACAAATATACTAGTTTATTGCATGCAGTCCTTTATGACTTGCTTTTAAATTCGACATTGTTTCTGAGATTTATCCCTGTTATGTTTAAATATACTTCATTAGTTTTTCACTGGTGTGTAAAATCCTGCTGTGTAAATATACCACAGTCTTCTTTCGATCAGCATTTGGGTTGTTTGCAGTTTTTGGTGCTATGAAAAGTGCTGCTGTGAATATGCAGCACGCGTCTCCTGGTGTACTTGTCTTGAGAGAATAAAGGCGTGTGTGCACATGTGTTCAGCTTTAGGAGATAGTAAATTGTTTTCCGAAGTGGTTGTACCAGTGTATGTTCTCACTAGCAGTGTCTGAGTTCAGGTTACTCTGTGTTCTCACAACACACGAACCATGAAGTCTCTTAATTTTTGCTAATCAAATAGTGGGTTTTTCTGTATGTGATGGGAATGATAGTGTTAGTGGTGGAGGTTGTAGTAGTACAGCCAGCCCTCCGGATCTGTAGGTTCCACAACCACAGATTGAACCAAGTGTGGATCGAAAATATGCAGGGGAAGAAAAATTTCAGAAAGTTCCAAAAAACAGAACTTGAATTTGCTGTGCACCAGCAACTATTTTTATAGCATTAACATTGTATTTACAACTATTTACATAGAATTTACATTGTATTAGGTATTGTAGGTAATCTAGAGATGATTTAAAGTAGAGGGGAGGATGTGCCTTGGGTTATATGCAAATACTATGCCATTTTATACGAGGGACTTGAGCATCCTTGGATTTTCATATCCGTGGGGGTTCCTGGCTCCAATCCTCCTGGACTGTATATTACATTGTGCAGATGCATATTGTAGTCTCTGTAATAAAGTGCTGAAGTGAAAAGGGCAGAACTGGAAAGAGCCTTATTAATGTATGTATTCTGAGAATTGCAGTTCATCTACTTAAATTTCAGAGCAGCATTTGGGGTCTTAGAGAAGATTCCTTTGAGGGCACCAGAGACACACTAGATGAAAGCTTGTAAGACTGATGGCTCTGAAACTTCCCTGACTGTATGTAGCCTACCCCGCCTGCCTAGTCCCATATTACAGTGAAAGAATTGAAGAGGAACAAAATAGTAAGTTTCAGCAATGTTGTAGTAACATATATAGATTATTTTGTAAGAAAAGGAGGAGCTAATCTACATATAGTTTTATTACATTTATTTAAATTATTTAAACAGTCTAAACTCACAGGCAGCTAATGAACAAAAAACTTTTGGGGAGGGGGTCGTGCATATATCTGTTTTAGCAAAGAAGCAGGCATCTGATCCATAGGGTAGGCAGATTGTGGTTATTGTAAATTATAGCTAAAAAACATGGATTAAGCAGCTATATTGTTTCACGTACTGCACCTTACTTTGTTGAAATCTTGTGAGCAAAGCATTGATAATTAAGAGAGAGAGCCTCTCAGTATGCTATCCAAAGGACACAAATACCCCATAGAGTTAATATAGTTAGGACCATAGGAAATTGGATTTGGTAAATTCCTTTACTAGTTCCATTTTACATTATTTGCTTAAATCAATATTCTAATCCCTTGGGTCATTTTACTTTTTGGGTAGATATACATGGTATTGATATATTAGGGGTGAATCATATCTTATGGCCCTAAAATTTAGATGTATTGTGACATTTTTGGCAAACAGAAGGAGAAAAAAAGGAAATCACCATAATTCAGTATTCACTACCTTCTCTTTCTTTACCTAAGTTATCTCACCAAGAAAAAGGAAAAAAGCCTAGAAGTATACTTTTATAACAATTTAATTGAGAAATGAGATTAAATTTAAAATCTTGAGATTTAGTGAGATAATGATCTTATTACTAGGAACAATGTAGCAATTAGCTAATTTTTTACTCTTGTTCTAGATGTTCTAATTTCTCTGTGTTGTAAGTTCCAATTAGATAAATAATCCTTAATTCAGTGTTTATTGAAGCTTATGGAGGAATATAAAGAATTCTAAAACATGGACCATGTCCTTTGAGAATAGACATTGTGTTGGACACAAATATATTTACAAATATCAAAAGGAGGTAAATGACTTGTTACTAATGAGTAGTAGAGATATATTAGCTATTGCATTTAGAGATACTGAAGTGGCCTGGCGAAAGGTAAACCCTGTATGATATTACTTATATGTGGAATAAAATATAAAACAATCTAGTGAATATAACAAAAAAAGAAACAAATTCACAGGTACAGAAAACAATCTGGTGGTTACTAGTAAGGAGAGGGAAGGGGGAGGGGCAAGATAAGGGTAGGGGATTAAGAGGTACAAACTACTAAGTATAAAACAAGCTACAAGAATATGTTGTATAACACAGGGAATATAGCCAATATTTTATAATAACTGTGAATGGGGTATAACCTTTAAAAATTGTGATTCACTATGTTATACACCTGAAACATACACTATTGTACATTAACTATACCTCAGTAACAAAAATAAAAAAACTAAAGTGGCTGGAATAGTAGAGAATCTTTCATGAAGAAACTGGGATGTGATTGGGATAGATGGATAGAAATTACATGGGTAGTGTTTTAGAGTGGTGGTACTATATTACAATTTTTTTTCTTCTTGATTCTTTTTTCTTCTTTCTTAGGCTGTCATACCTCTACTAGGCATAGGGAAGACCTTAAAAGCAAGAATAAGCAGTACAGTAAAGTAAAATGAACAGCATGAATGGAGCTAGAATAGCTAAAACAATATTGAAAAAAAAACCAAGAAAGTGGAAGGAGTCATTCTACCTTATGTTAAGCCTAATATATATAGCTTAATTGAGCAAGACAGTGTGATATTGGCAGAGGAATAGACAGATTGAGGGAACAGAATAGAGAACTCAGAAATAGATCAACACAAATAATACCCAGTTGATTTTTGACAAAGGTGCAAAAGCAATTCAATGGAGGGAGAATAGTCTTTTCAACAAATGGTGCTGGAACAATTGGACAGTATAGGCAAGAAAATGAACCTTGACCTAAACCTCACACCATATTAAAAAAAAGGTCTATGTAAAATGGAATTAAATGTGAAATGTAAAGCTATAAAACTTAAGAAAACATAGGAGAACATTTTTGGGACCTAGGGCTAGGTTAAACAGTTCTTAGACATGAAACCAAAAATGCAGTTCATTAAAGAAAAAATATAATAATTGGACTTCATCAAAATTGAAAATTTTGCTCTGCAAAAAGACCTTGTAATAGGATGAAAAGGTTAGGCACAGGAAGAAAATATTTGCAAATCACTATCTGAAGAAGGACTTGTATCCAGAATATGTAAAGAACTCTCTAAACTCAGTGGTAAGAGAACGAACAATACAATTAGGAAATGGGCAAAAAGAGCCTATAAAGATGGCAAGTAAGCATATGAAAAGTTGTTCAACATTATTAGCCATTAGAAAAATGTAAGTTAAAACCATGATGAGATACCACTACAAACCTATTAGAATGGCTAAAATAAAAAATACAATATGAAGTCCTGGTGAGAAACTAGATTTCTCATACATTGCTGATGGGAATGTAAAAATGATACAGCCACTCTGGAATACAGCGTGGCAATTTTTTATAAAATTAAACATACACTTAACATACAACCCAGCTATCACACTTGTGAGCATTTATCCCAGAGAAATAATAACTCATATCAAAACCTATCATGAATGCTTGTAGCAACCTTATTTGTAACAGCCCAAAACTGGAAACAACCCATATGTCATTCAAAAGTGAGTGGTTGAACAAACTGTGGTACAACCATACAATGGAATACTACTCAACAATGAAAAGAAATGAACTATTAATGTGAATATACTTAACACTACCAAACTGTATACTTAAAAATAGCTAAGATGGTAAATTTTATGTGTATTTTACCACAACTAAGGAAAAAGCCAATTTCAAAAGTATGATTCTATTTATACAACATTTTCAAAATGACAAAACTATAGCGATAGAGAACAGATTAGTGGCTACTAAGTCATAAACTGTGGGGAACAGGGAGGAGTGTAAATACAAAGGAGTATATTGTGGTGATGGAACAGTTTAGTATCGTGATTGTGATGGTAGGTACATGAATCAATACATGGTATAAAGTTGTGTAGAACAGTATATACCTACACACAAACGAATACAGGTTTTTGAAAAGTGCTGAAAATGGAATAAGGTCTGTAGTTTTGTTAACAATAATATACCAATGTTAATTTTTAGGTTTTGATATTGTACTACAGTTATATATTGGGGGAAGCTGGATGAAAGATACATAAGGACTTTTTATACAGTCAGTCCTTAACCACGAGTTCTGTGTCTGTGGATTCAGCCAACCATGGATTGAGAATATTTGGGGGAAGAAAATTCCCCAAAAGCAAAACTTGAATTTGCTGAGCCAGGCAACTATTTATATATAACATTTACATTGTATTTACTACTATTTACATGATATTTACATTGTATTAGGTATTGTAAGTAATCTAGAGATGATTTAAAGTATACTGGAGGGGGCTTCCCTCGGGGGCTTCCCTCGGGGGCTTCCCTCGTGGCACAGTGGTTAAGAATCCGCCCGCCAATGCAGGGGACATGGGTTCGAGACCTGGCCCGGGAAGATCCCATGTGCTGAGGAGCAACTAAGCCTGTGTGCCACAACACTGAGCCTGCACTCTAGAGCCCGTGAGCCACAACTACTGAAGGCCACGTGCCTAGAGCTCGTGCTCTGCAACAAGAGAGGCCACGGCAATGAGAAGCCCGTGCACCGCAGAAGAGTAGCCCCCACTCGCCGCAACTACAGAAAGCCCGTGTGCAGCAACGAAGACTCAATGCAGACAAAAAAAAAAAAAAAATAGTATACTGGGGCTTCCCTGGTGGCACAGTGGTTGAGAGTCCGCCTGCCGATGCAGGGGGCGCGGGTTCGTGCCCCGGTCAGGGAGGATCCCACGTGCCGCGGAGCGGCTGGGCCCGTGAGCCATGGCTGCTGAGCCTGCGCGTCCAGAGCCTGTGCTCCGCAACGGGAGAGGCCACGGCAGTGAGAGGCCCGCGTACCGCAAAAAAAAAAAAAAAAAAAAAAAATAGTATACTGGAGGATGCACATAGGTTATATGCAGATACTATGCCCTTTTATAAAAGGGACTTGAGCAACACAAATTTTGGTGTCCTCAGGGGGTCCTGTAACCAAATGCCCCTGTGGATACCTAGGGAAGACTGTACTATTTTTGCATCTTTCTGTGAGTCTATAATTATTTCGTTATTTTGAAAAGCTAAAAGAAATCACTTTGAAAAGAGAGAGAGTGGATGGATGGATGGATGAATGAACAAACAGTAAGTAAGCCTAGGAGACAGGAGGCTTGTATGTTCTAGTTTCATCTCTGTCAGTAGGTAACAGTGTGACCTTAGGCAAGTTATTCCATCTCTGGGCTGTAGTTTCCTAAGCAGTGAAGTAGAAAGTTTGACTAAATGATTTCCAAAAGTGTTGCCAATTCTGGACTAGTAGAAATTAGTGTTGTAACTGAACATAGCAGCTAAGGGAGCTATTGTCACTTCTCAGTCAGGGAATGAGCAGATTGAATGCAGTATGTATTGATAGTACAAATCTATCATCCTTTTCCTACTGTTTAAAAATCCTGAAAGCTCAGAAAAAATGTTTTCTTAGACTCATAAATCTGACCTGAACTGATGTGAGATCATTTATAGTCGTCTTTATCCCACTTAATGTGAATGTTCTTGCATTTTGCTACAGAAATATTCATGTGTTTGATTACAGGGTGCTGCCCCAGATTTTTCTGGAGTGCTGGGTGAATTGCACCTTTCTAAAATCGAAAAATTTCAAATTCTGAACGACGTTTGGTTTCAAGAACTTTGGATGAGGGATTGTGGACCTGTCCAAGCTAGACAGTGGTATTATATGTAGGATGATGTCAAAGTCCAGGTATGTGATGTGGATGGGTAGTGTGGGAGAGGTTGTGACAGTGCATCAATCCCCACTTTCTCCCAGTACAGCTTGAACCCTATGGGCCATTACTATCTTGCTAATTAAATGTAATTATCCATTTGTGCAAAATATATATTTTTAGTCACTTAAATTTCTATAAATCAGTATTATTTTTAAGTACTTCTAGCTTTTATAAATTCACTGCATATACTATCTACTGTCAAGAACTTAAGAGCTTTTAATAAACATATGGAGGACACTTAATTGTTTCAAAGATAATAACAATGCTTTTTTTCATATAGAATTGGTTAAATTCTTGTTATTTAACATAGCTAAGTCCATTGAGCAATGTGGCTTTGTGTTCATTGATTACTCTTGACAGATTTGGCTCTTAGGATTAAATTTTTGTTTAAATATTCTGTCTTTTTACTTTTGCCTTGGAAAAACTGTGATCTCTATTTTAGATTTAGATAGATGGGATCAATTTGGTATGCATTTGTTGGAGACAAATTATGACATTTAGTCTCTCTCTTAGAGGGTATTGATTCCTGGGTAGAGACTTTTTGTTCCTGACTGAGTTCACTAGTTACTTAGCTACCTAAAAAACCTTATTAGTCTTTTTCTGCATGGTAAACTTCTTTAGAGCTCTGTGAATTTATTATTAGAAATTTAATTTTAGTCTCTCCCATGTTTATGAAAGACCCTTTCTAGATTCAGTTCTGTAATTACTGTACTGAAAGCCTACATTACTTATGAAGGACTTTTTCTTGGAAGACTTTGAGAAAATTATAAATTTTAATTCATTCCACAAATATTTGAGGTGCTCTGGGCATGGATATACAAATAAGAATAAGACATAGTTGCTGCCCTTCAGGAATTCGTGAGAGGCAGTATAGTGAGCATGAGCTCTGGAATCAGACTGTTTAGATGCATATCCTGCCTCTACCACTGCCAAGGTATGGGATCTCAGGCAATTTACTTTACCTCTCTGTGCCTTAGTTTCCTCATTTGTAAAATGAGGATAATAATAGTACCCATATCTTAGGGTTTTATGAAGAGTAAATGGGCAAGTATAGGCAAAGTACTTAGAGGAGTACCTGGAACATAGAAAGTAGTCACATGTTAGCAGTTACCATTATTATTAGAAAGTCATTTTAGTGGGGAGACATGCAAATAGAGGATATTGAGATATATGCTGTAGTATGTGTGAACAATATGCTGTAGAGGCAGAGAAAGAGGAAAAAATCTCTCTCTAGAGAAAATTGAAGACTTCCAAAGTTAAGGTGATATAAGAGTTGGGTCATGTTGGATGGGAAGAACATGACCAAGGCAGGGAAAAATAAGCCACAAGGAGTTGCCTAGCAAAGTGTCAGGAAGTAGTAGTTTGGGGTATGCTGAACAAGGGATAGACGAGGCAAAAAGGATAGATTGGAAATGTCTGCTTCTGCTAAGCTAGAATAATATGCTGTAAACAAATAGAAAACTGGATAAAATATATATGAAACAACTATATTCTGCTTAGAGTACAAGGAGCACAGGATTGTGATCCCTGTGAGTGAGAAAACAAATGAGGTGAGAGCTGTGATCACTGACTTTCTGCTGAGAGGTACTTTCCAAATAGCAGCACAGAGAGGGGGAACTCGAGCAGAGGGTGCTGGCACTGCTGAGTTGAAGAGACGGATCAGATCTGGGGGAGGCTGAGGCAGCTGGAAATTGTGGGACAGAATGCAGAAGAGGAGAGAGCATGCACAGAAAGGCTTCAGAAATCTAAGGTGCCCACTTGAGTCTGTTATTGAAAACTAAGCAGCACACACATAGGATGCTTGGGCGCTATAAGCTGTACAACTGTCAGAGTTCTCCCAGAGCTGGGACACGTGCAAGTTCTGACTGGACAATGTGGAAAGAACTTGTTGAACAGCTGGGCACTCTAGAGAAGTGCCCAGAACTTTACCCAGAAAAGTTATGCCTTAGTAATGGGACCAGTGGTATTCTTAATTCCTACTTAACATTAGCTCAGAGCTAGTAGGTAATAATCCTCAAGAGGATTGGGTATTTTCCTTTTGCCAACTCATCATTACCTGGGTAATGGCCAGAGATGCATTTGGGAAAAAAATCTTCCAGAGGGATTTGGCCTCCTCTTCATTCAAGAACTGTGGGTCTTAGATTTGAGTGAGAGGCCAAGACTCTCCACTGTAGCGTCTCAGAGAGGTCTCTGTTCACTAGACCTGGAGTTGTTTGTTTTTGGTTATTTAAATCAAAACATCTTAGTGGGATGGCTATTGATTTGAATTCTTGAATCTGACCAATTAAATATGGACAGGGATTTCTGCCTATCACAACGAAGCCTGAGATTACCTAATATTCCCAATATCCACCTTGCTGCCTGTGAGAGTCACCATGCCTACTTTGCTTCTGGCAGTTAACTGCTACCACCAGACCTAGCCTCCCCTGGGCTTCTCTCATTGCTTTTTGGGTTCAGGGAGTCCATTTCATTTGTAGTCCCTCCCACCCAAATCTTTAGCCCTTTCTAGAAGCCACTAAAGTGATTAGTAATGATTGTGGTATGCTCCTCACCAATCTTTTTCTTGTGTCAAGAGTTAAGAGAGAATCTTGTCGGCCCAGTCAGGAGACCTGGTAAAAGCAGTGTGTTAAATAAATAAAAGTTTCATATAGTTTGAATAGAGAATAGTGGTGAGAGAATAGCATCTTTACCATAGGATTCCCTTGTTCCAAAGAACCGCCCCAGACGGTCAGAACCATTTTCATTACTGGGAATTGCAATTTAGTTTAAGTCAAGTACCATCACCTGTCATAGTAAATTAATGCCACTTTGAATAAGTTTTGTATTCAATTTGTAATTTTATTTATTTTAGTTGTTTAAGAACCATAACCATACAGTGTTTATAACTTTTATATTAATACATATTTAAATAACATTTTAATAAAAATCATTTAAGGCAATACTGGATGACTGAATTTTTACCCTTTAAAAATATTCCAAATGTTACTCAAGGTTGAGGAATACTGACTAGTCTGTGTTCTTAATTCTGGGCCCAGTTAATAAAGATAAGTTGGTTGTAGGTTCTTAAGTGCTATAATACTTAATTCTTTGTGGTTAGATTCTAATGAATTAGGATTCAGACATCCACATCTCTTTTCTCATATTGCTCGTTACTGCTGTATTGCCAAATGCTTTTCATCAATATTGTATTCTATAATTGTTCCTTCTTTATTCTTCTATAGGATTCAGAATCTTCTTGTGTGTGTGTACGTGTTTTACACACCTTGGACGTTCTTTAGTTACCAAAATTTACTTATCTGTGTTTGTGGTTTTAAGAGTTTAATGAATGTTTTCCCAAGAATAGCTACCCTAGAGTAGGTTTTAAAAATGGGTACTAGATGTTAACTATTCAGATAGTTGTTTCTGATTTAATACTTATCCGAAGTTCTAGATACAAATCTTTAGTTTATGGAGTGCAGCTGGATTTGCTTTTCTTCCTGTGACTCACCAAAGTCTTCTCAAAGCCTTTCATTTTTTTCTATTTTTGTGCACTGAAACTTCATTTTAACAGATATTTTAAAATAGCTTTAAAAATTACCATTCTCTTGGAATCTCCTTGGAAGTTTATTTCATTTGCTCCAGAGATTTTTTTTTTTAGCAAACTGAATTGGTTTTGTTTCCACAATTGTGAGGCTAGAGATACTTCTAGTGAATATTATATCATATTCTAAAAACCTAGCAGTAGTGTTTTGAATTTTTCAAGCATTGGTAATTTGCATGAGCATATTCTTTATAGTGTTTAATAATTACAGGGCTTTTTTTTTTTTAGCTTCAGACTTTTCCTTTATTATTTTTCTTCTGTAAATACAAAGCACTGAGTTCCAAAGTAAAAAAATAAACAAAAGGCTACATTGAGAGTGATAATCCATACTCCAGAATATGGTTACATGTAAAACAAACATATAAAATACATATATATTATTCACATATAAAATAAGCATGATCACATATGTAATAAACTGATATTTTGTAGCTCTAATATCTACCTTCCAACTTTGTAATGCAATGAACTAAGAAAGTCCCACCAGGTGGGAATTGTCTCACTTCTAGTCTTGTCCAGACCATCACTTTCATTATCTTGGTTCTGTATGTGGACTGATCAGCACTTGATTCTTAATGACCTTCCATAGTATTCAGTCTCTGCATTGGCAGGGTTGCCTCCTTATACATTAAAATTCTTATACTAAATGTAGATAATTCTCAATGTATCTGTCTATAGTTTAAGGAAATAAAGTGTTTACATCGGCTGTATTCTTTTTCTCTCTTGCTATCCTTGAATGGCATTTTACTCAGACATATTTCTTGAATGCCTATGCAGGGTAGTGTGCGAGCTAGTGGATGAATAAAATAGATATGGTTTTTGCACTTGTCACATTCACAACTCCTCCATAAATAAAGGCTCCACTGGAACAGAAGGTACGTTGGTCTTCACGTTGGTGTTCTTCAATATGCCACCTTATAAATGCCTGTGAATCACTTGAGAAATGATCTCTCTCTGCATTGGTGTGTCTTTGCTCGTAGGGGGCTTGGGATGGGGAAATACTCCTCCCTTCCTAAGACAGTTTGTGTGGGACATTAATGAGATTCCTTTGGTTTGTTTGGGATAGGTGGTGGTTTATAGTTTAAATATTTCTTATGTGCCTATGTAGAATAGAGTTCCTGTTTCTTCTCTGAACTTAAAACACTGTTAATAAGTGGACTCCATAGAAAGGAAGATGACTTTTTGAAAAGCAGTTGATCCTTGAACAATGTAGGGGTTAGGAGTGCCCACCCTCTCCACAGTTGAAAAACCACGGATAATTTATAGTCCCTTTCTGTATATAGTATGTGGTTCTTTCGTATCTGTGTTTCTGCATCTGCTGATTCAACCAGCCAACTATTGTGTAGTACTGAAGTATTTACTATTGAAAAAAAGATCTGCATATAAGTGCAGTTCAAACCTGTGTTGCTCAAGAGTCAATGTACTATGTCCTAGGTTGTCAATTATATCTTGGCTCTCTCCTCTGTGCTGGAGTACAAATTACCAGGTGGAAGAAGGGTAGAGTATGTCATTGAAATTCTTTTAAAGGAAAATAAAGCCCATGTGCAACCACTAGACTATTAAAATGTGTTCTTATTAAGAAAGGTGTATTTGAATAAAAATTCAACTTGTTTTTTTAAAAAGCCAAATTTTAAAAATTGAAGGTAAAATGGAAGAGTATCTTCAAAAATGTTCTGGAAGTTTCTAGTTGTATTATTCCAAATTGGTGATGTTAATATTTTAAAATAATAATACCTGCATGGTTTATTATTCTCCAGGGATACTCCGATCATTGAAGTTGTGCTATTTATTTATTAGTGTTGGAAATGAAGGAGAGGTACTGAGAGAGAAAATTCAAGAGTTGCTGAATTTTCCCTGAGGTTTCCAAGTTTGTGCATACATAATGGTTTTAGTCACTTATTCATTTTTCTTCCCACCCTTACTGCCAGTGTCTACTTTGTGTTTGTACAATTTTTTGTTTCTCAAGAAAAAATCTATTTCCCGACAGTATCATATTGTATCTCCAAACTTCTCTTAAAGCTTTTTCTTTTAATTTTCAGTATGCATAATTTCACTTTTCTTTTTTCACTGCCAATGTCTTAATTGAAATTTTAATACTCTCTTAGTTTTTCACTGTTCCAGTTTATTGTCCTAAAAAACATGGATTCGATCCCTGGTGAATTACAGGGCTTTGTGACAGGTGCTTTCTATATCTTAAATGGTTAAATATCACCAAATAAATGAAATTTATTTTATCCTCAATAAAAATGGTTTCACAAATCTTCATCAACATTTCTTTCTAACTTTAGGTTACTTCTTTTATGTTACTGTGTATTTAAAGGAGTGTCAGTTTCACAGGACTAATATTAACAAAGCTTTTATTTAAAAGCATTTTTATGTAGTTCTATTATTTTTAAATATTATTTATTTTTTCATGTACTTTTTATTCCATAGTACCCATGATTAAAAACAAGTATGACTATATGACAATAAAGTGTGCCTGGTATAATTTTATGAGTACATAGAAAGGAGCCCCAGAAATGAACATCTAGAGGTTAGTGGTCCTGGCCCCAGTATTTTAACCTAATTTTAAAAATACTTATGGATGTACCTGGGCAACTTAGAAAAAAAACTGGAATGGATCTTTTCCATCCTTGATAACTTTAACTATTGCATAGGATATGTTAAAAAAAATAATTTCTTGATATTGAATGTATGTTAGAATAATTTGTTCATTTGTTAAATGGTCAGGGTAATGTTTCTTGCCCCATAAGAGGGCAGTCTTGGGAGCTTGATGGTTTGATTTCCCTCCAAATTATATTGAGTTTCTGATTATCTACATGTCGGTTTTCCAGTGAAGAATTTCTTTTAAATTCTGGGTCGATATTATCCTGCCACCTGTTTGCTGCTTCTACCACTTTTATTTAATAGTGGGTTGGGGAACGCATACAAATTTTAACTTGGAATTCCAACTAGTTTTAGTTTAACTTAATTACAGTGAAAGCATAATATTCTATGAGGAGCACCGCGAGGGAGGGAGGCAGTACTGGCTGAGGTTGTAGAGAAGAACATGGGCTTTTGAGCTAACCAGTACCCGAACTTGAATTCTAACACTGCTGTTTCCTAGCTGTGTGAACTACAGAATTTTTTGAGCCTTGTTACCTCATCTGTAAAAGAGATGAGATTGTTATTATTCTTGTTTCACAGGATTGTAATGAGAATTACATGAGACAACACTGTAAAATGTTTAGCTCAAGTGCTCAATAAACATAGCTGCTGTTATTAGCTATTGTTTGTGCCTAATAATCCTTTCTCTGTGATATTAGGTTATTTTTGTTGTTGTTGTTTTCCTTTGCCTAAGTTGCTTGAAGGATAGTTTTAGGAACCCAGAGAAATAATACAGATGAAAATGATTTGAAAGGTATAGTGCACTGTACAAATATAAGGTGGAAGTGGAGTATTATGACTGTTATTATTAGAAACAGCAGTTGAAGCTATGTAGTATAGTGGAAAGAACATAGTATTGGAAGCAGATTGACCTGTTCAGACCTGGCTTATGTCATTTACCAGCTGCTGTTGGACAAGTTGACTACTCAGAGCTTCAGTTTTCTCATCATTGAAAATGAGAATAATAATAGCTATCTTGTGGAATAATAATACCTATCCTGTTGTGAGGCTTGAATGAAAGGCTTAGAGGACAACATAGTTTTCTTTCCCTGTTTCTAAGTGGAGAATAGGAAACGTCCCTGGCAAAAACAAACATCCTTTCTGAAGGAAAATGCAGATTAATTTTGGGTTAGAGTTGATTATATTTTCATTACTGAATTGCAGGTAAAATAAGATTGACCAATGGGTTAAGACGATGACTAAAATGGGTTAGGAGGATGAAGAAAGGGGTGCTGGTTAACCTGTGGCCCTGAATTAGATTTTAGTACTCTTGGATTCAAAGTGGTTTAGTATAAAGAAAGGAGTTCAAAATATGAATACAGTTGGTTGCTGTGGGTGTGTTATAAACCCAAAGGAGAAAATAGGGAGCCGAGGATCTCTTAGATGGGAGAGGATAATATATGTCAAGATGTTTTGCTAACTTTAGGTCATTTTAGCAACGACTAAGGTATTATCTTTTTTTTTTTTTTTTTTTAAACCCTTGCCAAGAGTAAAGGGGAAACATCTGGGGATGGTAGATCTCCCAAAACTTTCTTTTTTTTACCCTCTTTTCTATGGGTAAATTGGCTGCTGTTTAAGCAGTCATTGCTGCTACTGGAACCATATGGGCACTTAGACATCACAGTAGTTGGAGGCCTAAGACAAGTATTTAGGTACAGTGATGCCCACTCTAGCTTTATGGATTATGAACAAGGTGCCTGCATCTTTATATGCCTATCAAATATTGACCTCTCACTGGGTAGCATTTTGGTAAAGCTTACTACAGATTGATAAATTGTACCCTTCTACGATGTGGAGTCACAGACTCTTTAGTAGCTTCCCATGTTCTGTAGGATATAGTTTGGCCTGTGCATGGCAAAACATCCCTTCCTTCTTCTCTAGTCACTTCTGCCACTCCCCCCTTTCCACCCTAAGCTGTGGCCATAGGAGATAAATCATCTATATTCATACCTGGTAAGCATTGCTTCACCTTTAGGACTCAAGTGTTAGCTCTTTTGCTAAGCATTCCCTGACTTTCTCCAGGTTAAATATTTTGCTCATTCCTCTAACTTTCATTCTCTTCAAAAACTTGGAAGCTGTGACGCTATTGAACTTGCATTCTCCATGGTCTTAATCTGCTCATGTCAAGTGGTGGCTGCGTTAGACTGGGCATGTGTTGTACGCTTTAAATGTATACAGTTATATTTGTCAATTATTCCACAATAAAGCTGGAAAAAAAAAAAGATTGGCCTTGTGTTCTCCACGTCACCATTTGAGATGCTTCAGTTACAGCTGGCCATTTCATGGATTCATTGGCTTCTGTGGATCCTTTATTTTGGACCTCTGATTTAGGTATAAGTATTTCTAAGACTGTGAACTTTTTGAAGGAGATGATTTTGTCTGTATATTCATATTGCCTGGCATATACTTGACACAGAAAGCCTTCAATAAGTACTCACAGAATTGAATTGAATAAAGCAAAACCTTTCCTAACCAGAGGCCTTTTCCTGACCTTTGCCGTACTCATTACTTTAATTAGATCATGGTGTTTATCTTACATATTATTCTTCATAGCCTAGAATATCATAGTTGAAGATAGTGATCAAGTCTTCCTGAAGACAGAGAAGGGAGAAAAATGCACTTAAATTATAGCAGAATTGATTACAGTTAGGTAGGGACACTTTTTCCTAGATACAACATTTTTTAGGAATGGATTACCACGAGATGCTGTTACGTCCTTTTATTTTGAAATCTTCCATGGGATTGGCATATACCTTCTTGAAGACAGAAAGAGCAAAATTAAATTCCTTATGAGTCTAGTGATGTTCAGAATGTTTCAGACAGTTTTGACTATACTTAATATATAGTATGAAAATATATTAGCTTTAAGACATTGTAGGTTTGGATAGAATTTGAGAACAAATTCTAATCAGCAGGTGCACAAATTCTCAAAAAATATGGAGTTTGTCATTCCATAATTTGCTCCTCTATCAAAAACAGCTGACTGTAAAGAGTGCTTCATACTGTTGGCAAATTAATTACAAATGCAGGAAGCAATCTCTGCTTCATATGATTGTGATTTGTAAAAATAATTTAGATGTAAGCTATCCACAAACCATTTTTTTAAAGTAACAATCCTATCTAAATCCTCATATTTTGGCATTACACATGAGTGTCATAAGTTTAAATTCTGGGACTTCCAAGCAGAAATATAAGAAAGAGCTCATTTAGGATGGAATGGCAAACATTTCTAATTGGGAGGGTCTTCATTTTGATTCCTGCCCTCCTGCCTCCACCCCTTAACCAAAAACCAAAGCAAAACATCTGGAGTTATTTAGGCAGTATAAATATTCTTAAAAGAATGGACCCCTAATCATAAACTTTTCTGGCACTGAAAAATTCTCTTGGATAGATAGAAGTCACATGATTGGTAAAAATATATTTAAATTCATGAAGGCTCCCACAAGTCATGAGTGCAGAGTTTCGGAGCACTGGGGACCAAGACTGATGGAGTTCACATGCTTTTAGAGGAAAGCAATCCTCTAAAATCCATTAGTGCACAAGGGGTATTCCCTCAGCTTTTCCCTTAGACTGTTCTCCAATAAAGGTAGCTTATTTGTTAAACGATGGTTGTTTTACTTTCAAAGACATGTGCCAAAGGTATAAATTTAGTTTTATTCTCTTTTAAAATGTTTAAACTAGTTTCTGAAGGGAGACAAAGAAAACAATGCCCTTCCAAGTCCCTGTCTTCAGCTTCTGCTTTGTGGTTCTGTCCCTATAAGTAAGGCAGAGGGAATGGAGGAGGAATAATAGCTAAGGCTTGGGGGGGGAAAAATAGTATCAATTAAGGAGGGGAATTGAAAGACATGGCTGTGTTGCCAACCAATATTTATTGACCATCTACTATGTATTAAAACAGTGAGGGAGGGGCTCCCCTAGTGGCGCAGTGGTTGAGAGTCCGCCTGCCAATGCAGGGGACACGGGTTCGTGCCTCGGTCCGGGAAGATCCCACATGCTGCAGAGCGGCTGGGCCCGTGAGCCATGGCCGCTGAGCCTGCGCGTCCGGAACCTGTGCTCCGCAATGTGAGAGGCCACAACAGTGAGGGGAGCGCGTACCGCAAAAAAAACCCCAAAAAACAAAAAAACAAAACAAAACAGTGAGGGGTGTGTTGAGGTAAAAGGACTTCCTTTTCTCAGAGAACTGAGGGCGTTCTTGAGGAAACTCGATATAAACATACAGAGTTTAAAGTGTGGAAGTCAGGAAGAGCAGAGTTAGTATCATGGTAATTTTGAGTGAAAATCAGCAGTTAACTATGTGGGAGAATTTTAACTTAATGAGTTAGGGAAAACCTCTTGATGATTTCGGCATATTGTAAGTCCCATTACTTGAGGCCTATAAAACAAAAACAAAAAAGTTTTTTAAATGCTGGAAGGGAATAGAGAAAGTGATGCCATCTGAGATATTCACTATCAAAGCAGCAATATTACATTTTTAAGCTTAGACACTTGAAGCAGTTTAACTGAGGGCAAGAACATGCTCGAAGGAGCCATCTGTTCCATCACCATGAAGAAACTTCCTAGTGGTACCCGTTTATATTCTCAGCCTCACCTCCTTCCTCACCCTGGGCATTCATTGATCTGATCTCCATTTCAGTATGTTTGTAATTTTGAAATGGAATCATATAGTATGTAACTTTTTGAGATTGGCTATTTTCACTCAGCATAGTGTTCTCGTGATCCACCGAAGTTGTCGTGTGTGTCAATAGTTTATTCCCTTTTATTGCTGATTAGTATTCCATTTTATCAATGTGCCATAGTTTATCCATTTACCATAAGACCATTGGGTTTTTTCCCTCCCCAGTTTTGTCTATTACAAATAAAGCTGCAGTGAACACACATAGGTTTTTACGTGAACATAAGTTTTCATTTCTCGAAGATAAATGCTCAGGAGTGTGATTGTTAGATTGTGTGGTAAATGTATATATAAATATGAGAAATCCAGTTCCTCCACATCCTTGCCAGCATTTGGTATTGTCAGTATTTTTTATTTTAACTATTCTAATAGGTGTGTAGTAATGGCTCATCTTCATTTTAATTTGCATTTCCTTAATGACTGATGATTTTGAGCATTTTTTCATGTGCTAACTTGCCATCTTAGTATCTTAACTTTTTGGTGAAGTGTCTGTTCAGGTCTTTTTGCCCATATTCAAATAAATTGTTTTCTTACTGTTTAGTTCAGAGAGTTCTTAATACACTATGGATACAAGTCCTTTGGGTATGTGATTTGCAAATATTTTCTTCCAGTCTGTGGTTTTTGATGTGATATCTAAGTGCTCTTTTCCTAGCCCTGGGTCCCAAAATGTTCTCCTGTGTTTTCTTCTAAAAGCTTTGTTGTTTCGTGTTTTACATTTAAATTCATGATTTATTTTGCACCCGCTTTTGTATATAGCATGAGTTATAAGTCAAGGTTCAGTATTATTATTTGGCCTATGGAGGTCCAGTTGTTCCAGAATAATTTGTTTGAAAGACTCTCCTTTCTCCATTGAACTGATTTTACACCTTTATCAAAAATCAGTTGGTGCGGGCTTCCCTGGTGGCACAGTGGTTGAGAATCTGCCTGCTAATGCAGGGGACACGGGTTTGAGCCCTGGTCTGGGAGGATCCCATATGCTGCGGAGCAGCTAGGCCTGTGAGCCACAGCTACTGAACCTGCGCGTCTGGAGCCTGTCCTCCGCAACAAGAGAGGCCACGATAGTGAGAGGCCTGCGCACTGCAATGAAGAGTGGCCCCTGCTTGCCACAACTAGAGAAAGCCCTCGCACAGAAACGAAGACCCAACACAGCAAAAATAAATATATAAATTAATAAACTCTGACCCCCAACATCTTCTTAAAAAAAAAAAATCATTTGGTGCATTTGTATTGATCCATTTCTGGGTTATCTGTTCCATTGATCTATGTTTCTGTTCTTTTGCCAGTACCGCACTGTCTTGATTATGATGGCTGTATAGTAAGACTTAACATCAGATAGAGTGATTTTTCCTACTTTATTCTTTTTTGCAAAATTGTTTTCGAATAAGCTTGTTTCTATCTGTTGTAGTTATCATGGTGGCGGCAGCAAAACGTGGTACCTCACTAGCTTGCCAGGGTGCAGAACTGGCTCTGGCTGAGGCCAGGAGGAGGTGACAGTACTCTGTCGGGGTGAGCTTTTGAACATTCATTTGAGCCCAGGGTGGGAGGGACAATCTTTTAGGGAATACAAAGTAGTTCCTAATGTTAAACAGATACATGACATCATTAAATAATATTTTTATAGAAGATTTTCCTTTAGTGATATCAAGACTACTATGTGGTGTTTAGAATGGCATTGTCCTGCTTGAAAGCAAAGTAGTATATGGCTGAGTACTCAGGGACCCTTCTGTTGTTGTTTTCATTTTATCCATGGTTGTCAGAGACTTGGTTTTAGGTTTCTACAGCAACAATCCAGACTACATATACCAACATTTTGTGTGCATGTGGTGTTAACTCTGATGCCTTATACGCTGCATTTGGCAGAGTTACAGTTGCTATGGAGATCAACCTTTGGACACACTTGGTTGATAACGATGTCCCTCACATGTGGATATTGCTGCTATGAGTTGACCAAGAGATGCATAAGACTTTGTCAGTGATTTTTCTAGCTGAGAATCTCACATTTGAAAACTCTATACATTTGCTCACAAACATACTAAAGTGTGTGTGTTTTGTCTTGTTTTTTAATAAGTAAGCTTGCTACCTGGAAAATAGAGGGAAAATATGACTTTGAAGAATACATTATCAGTGGAATTTGACAGACTTGGCGAGTCTATACTATTTCTAAATCATACCATAAAAATTCAAAGACTAAATATCTTACATAGTTTTAGGAATCTAAGTCAATTGTCAATAGAAAAGCAAAGGAAGAACAATTCTTGTTATGAATTACTCTTATTTAAATATGGGGCCTCAGCGTAACAGCTAATAAGAACCTTTTTCTTGGAGCACAGTATCTCTGAAGAGTCCTTTGAACTACAAAAATGAAAAACATTGAGGAAGAAGAGTGACCTTATTTTTTCTTTTCTTTTCCTTTGATAGTGTCAGTTAAACTAGGTCACAGCTTCCAGTCTTAAGCCAAACTGTCGTTGAGTGTTTTCATTTGCAGAATTCTTGAAAGAAATGCAGTTTTAGAGTGGTATACATTCCTGTTTGGGGTTAGGGAAACTTGTCAGTCGTGAGCTGATATACTAGAGCAGTGATTCTCAACCCTGGCTGCACAGTAGTGTGTAGGGCTTTTAAAAAGCGCTGATGTTTGAGCCTAACAAAAGTTAAATCAGAATCTCGGGACTGGGGAGAAAGCATGGCATTGGTATTTTTTTTTTTTTCTTAAAGCCGATTATTTGATATAGGCATACTCGTTTTATTGTTCTTTGCTTTTTTGTGCTTTACAGATACCGCATTTTTTTAACAAACTGAAGGTTTGTGGCAACCCTGCAAGTCTGCTGGCACCATTTTTCCAGTAACATTTGCTCACTTTGCATCTCTGTGTCACATTTTGGTAATTCTCACAATATTTCAAACTTTTTCATTATATTTGTTATGGTGATCTGTGATCAATGAGCTTTGATATTACTATTGCAAAAAGATTATGACTCACTGAAGGTTCAGGTGATGGTTAGCATTTTTTAGCAATACAGTATTATTTAATTAAGGTATGTACATTGTTGTTTTAGACATAATGCTACTGCACAATTAATAGACTAAGTATAGTGTAAACATAACTTTTATTTGCACTGGGAAACCAAAAAATTCCTGTGACTTGCTTTATTGCTATATTCAGTTTATTCTGATGGTCTGGAACCGAACCTGTAATGTCTCTGATGTATGTCTGTACTGATATGCAGCCAGGGTTGGGAACCACTACAGCAGAGTAAGTTTTCATCTAGAATCTTAAATTTTAGCTAAATTTGTATATTAGAATGCATCAATAGAGTTCTGTAATTTGAACATTACAGAAAGTTTAGAAAGGGCGATCTTACCATCTATGAGTTTCCTGTTGTTGTAACAAATTACCACAAATTAAGTGGCTTAAAACAACACAAGTTTATTATCTAACTCTTTTGGAGGTCAGAAGTCAGAAATGACTCTCATGGGGATAAAATCAAGGTGTCAGCAGAGCTGAGTTCCTTCTGGAGGCTCTAGGGAAAATCCATTTCTTATCTTTTCCAACTTCTGGAGACCGCCCATTTTCCTTGACCTGTGGTCGCATCATTCCAACCTGTGCTTCTGTTGTCACATCTCCTTTTCTGACTCGACCCTTCTGACTCCCTCTTATAAGGACCCTTGTGATTGTGTTGGGCCCATCCAGGTAATCCAGGACAGTCTCCTCATCTCAAAATCTTTAATCACATCTGCAAAGTTCCTGTTGCCAAGTAAAGTAGCAGTCACATGTTCCAGGCATTTAGGACCTAGACATCTTTGGAGTGTGGTGTGGTGGTGGGGGCAATTGTTCAGAGTACCATACCAGCTTAACATGATTATCACTTTGGTATTTTCCTTCCTAGTCTTCTTTAATGTGCATATTTTTAATTTAAACGTGATCACCTTACACATACAGTTTTCTAGCCTTTTCTACTTAGTTTTCATAACCATCATTTAAAATAGCCACATAATATTCCATCCATGATTATATCATATTTTACATTGTGTCTTTATTCTGTTGTTGGATTTTTGTTGTTTCAGATTTTTATTACTGGTAAGTGAAGCTGTGATAAATATTTTTGTTTATTAGATAGATTCCATGATGTGGGAGTACTGAACTAAAACATTAGAAACATTTTTATACTGTTTAATTCAAAACAGCAAGTTGTAATTTTGAAGAGTTCTGATCAATTTATTATAAGAAATAATGTATGAGAGTATAAGTGGCACTATATTTTTGCCAATATTGGTTATTATCATTTAAAAAAAGACTTTTTACTAATTAGATAGATAGAAAATTATTACCCTGATTTAAATTTAATTTACTCAGAATTGTTTTTTATGTTTCTGTTTGTTTCTCTTTGTATGTTTTGCTCCTTTATTTCTCATGGTCTGAGTTTCTTGTTATTAATACTTATGAGATTTTTATATAGTGAATTTATTGTCTTATATGCTACAAATGCTTTTTTAAACATGTTTTTAAATGTTCATATATGTTTTTTCCTTTGTGATTTTTCTGTTTTCTCTGTGCTTAAGTTTTTCCACCTAGCAGAGGTTTGCAGTAAATATTCAATTTTGTTTTCTTTGATTTCTTTCATGATTTAGTCACTGCCCTTAGCAAATTACCAGCAAACTAAGAAGTTTGGAGACTTATGAGTCTAAACTTACTGTATGACTTACTGTATGAAAGCAAGTACCGAATTAATTTGGTTCCATTCACATAATTTATCAAAATCGGAAACAAATTTTTAAAAGGACTAGAGAAGAATCTAGCAATTTTAGTGCATTCCTAAGATGTTTTTTGCCCTTTGCTGAAAGGTTTACTCACCATGCCTGTCATGTTGTGTGTTCATGCAGATAATTGAGAATTACAGTGAGCTATCTTAGTCCATGATAAACAGACAGAATGCACTTTAATTACATTCTAATTTATTATCTGGTGAAAGTACCTTGCTAACAAATCAACCCGGATATGACTTATTGGATAGCCTTTGCACTTAGAGGAATAATCAGTCTGTAATCACAAACAACATGAACCGTTCATCTTCCAGATTGCTGTTATATTTATTAGCCTGAAATGCCTGTGCCCAGTTTCTTTCCTGTTTGTTTCCCATTTCATGGCTCCTGTGCCCCCACTCAGCCTGCTGTAAGTTGGTAGAATCCTGTGCTTACAAATTCTTTTTCTTGAAATAAGGTTTAGGCACATGCCTGGGAGAGAGTTCTGTCACTTTACCGTAGGAATAAAATGTATTCCCCCCAGTAACAGTAAATAGAATAAACTGTCACCGTAATGTACTAATATGTGATTTATTCCTTGCTGCCCTGGTAAGAACTAACAATTCTAATTCTGTAAAGAAATAAAAACTTTGCCCCCTAGAATAGCCACCACATCCTTTAGTATCCTCTGTTACTTCCCGCTGGTTTCAAAAAAAAAGAGGAATGCAAATTAAACTGAAACAGCTCTTGTTTTTTTCTTTTGCAACAACCTTGTACAGAAAATTAATATTAGGGAGTAGATTTTACCAAGTGAACACCTTTCTCTGACGCAGTACCTTCTTAAAATTCTACCACTTAAGGCTGATGGCAGAATGAACAACCAGTGGCACTAGTTCCACAGCATAATTTAGAAGCATTACATTTCCTTAGTTGACCCCAGTATATTTGAATACCACCACGTTAAGCTGAACATTGGAGTGGGGCTGCAGTGTGCGGGCATGAAACGGTGTAGAACAACCTAAGGAAAATTATACTCCGCCTCTTCGATGTAGTTGCAGTGAAGAGCTGTTAATTGCCTTTACTATTCCAGAGACCCTTTTTTCCTTCTCTTCTACCTTTACCTTAATGATTTTAGTTGAATCTACTGATCCTGCCTGGTATCTTTAGCAAGCAAAGAAGATAATAATTCTTATTTGAGAGTATCCTCTTTTTATGGACAAGGATCTTATACCTAAAGGAGATCTCACCAGGGCTTTAGGTATAACACTGTCACGGTGGATGTTCCCCTGTTCATGCAGCTGGTAAGTTGTAGAACGGACCTGGAACTTCTGCATTTTAGTGCCATGATTTTTTTGTTTCCATTCTTGGTCCAAATTTGTGTTAAAATGAAAGGTCAAAAGATATTGGTTTATTTCACTTACCATATTTTTCCATATTGCAGGTTGGTTTTGGCATGCAAATCAACTCACGTGGGCTTGAAAGTTCTTTCTGTTCTGAAGAATTCTGCAGAACTATAATAATTTTTTTTTAAACCTAGAAAGTTCTCAGTAATCAGTTCCATTTGAGAGTGTTAGTTTTGTTTGGCTCAAATATGAGTGATAAAATTGTAATGTAAAATCACCCTTCTTTTTTTTAAAGCATCCTTTCTGAGCTAGATGACATCTAAGGTCTCCCCTTAAGATTCTGTGATATGTCCTTTGAATGCTTTGCCTCGTTCTGTGTGTATTCTCCAGCTTCACACAGTCCCAGGTTTCTGGAGTTTCCCATGGAATATTCTCCTTCGGGCCTGTTCATCCCCGGTTTGGATCTGACCAAGGCAGTTTGGATCTGTCCAAGGCATTGTTACTGTTTTATTGACTCCTCTTGTTGTGTTTTGTTTTGTTTTGTTTTGACTCCTCTGTTTTCTGACCCCTCTTGGTATCTCCTTGAGGCTAGATCCTGTGTACTATCCTGTCTGAATATTAGGAAAGAATTAGGAATAATTCTAACCCTAACTTTACTACCAGTATCCTTACTTTCCTACCAGGGAAGTCTGTATGCTTCTTTTTTTTTTTTTTTTTTTTTGTGGTACGCGGGCCTCTCACTGCTGTGGCCTGCGGAGCACAGGCTCCGGACGCGCAGGCTCAGCGGCCATGGCTCACGGGCCCAGCTGCTCCGCGGCACGTGGGATCCTCCCCGACCGGGGCACGAACCCGCGTCCCCTGCATCAGCAGGCGGACTCTCAACCCCTGCGCCACCAGGGAAGTCTGTATGCTTCTATTGGGACTATCCAAAAGAGAAGCCACAATTAGGATTTGGAGATCAAGTTGAGGGAGGGAGAGAGTGATATCTTGAAAAGATGCAGAAGGAAGTATTTCTGAGCAGCCAGGGCTTGTTCTGTGCATCCTATTTAAGGAGTTACCTATTTTATCTGGATCTCCAGCTGTGCTTTTTAGAATGTTAGCAGGACCTAACTCCAAGACAAATCGTTCTGTGAAGTTATAGCTTAGTTTGCTTTGGAGAAAATTTGCTTCATGTTTGCCCCCCTTTGCTCTGTAGCTGTTATTTCCTACTCTGGTTTCTGATATTTCCTTCTATTGGCAGTATTTTCTGGATCCATGCATTCTTTGCATGAATTATTCAAGAACCCTCTTCCAAGACTGTTTGAACTTCATTTTAGGAATAATAACTTACAGTTGTATTCCAAATTTAGTGGCATTTTGACTTCAGGAAGACCCTTTTAAGATCAAATTAGAGCAAACTAATTATATTTGTCCATACTGGAATGGAAGTCCCACTGTGGCTTCCAGCCTTATAAGTCTCCCCACAATAGATCTTACTAAGGTCACTAATGACTTCCATATCACTAAATCTAATGGATTTATTTGAAAATGTTTTTATCCTGATTGTATTGTTGATAGTTTCTTTTTTCTTGAAAAACACTTTTTACTTGATTTTGTTCTTTATACCATTCCTTCCCCCTGTGGCAGCCTTGTCCAGGTGATTAAATGTTGCTATGCCCTCTTATCACTCTATTCTTTCTCCAGTTTATCCCTTCCGTATTCTTCAATTACCAGAAATAATCTACATTAATCTAACCTATCCACCTGGCCTCCTTCCAATCTACTCCCCATGTTCCTGAAGAACACAAAAGTAGATGTGAACATAAACATACCATGTTCTTGAATAGGAAATCTCAGCATCATAAAGTGCTGATTCTCCCATACTAATTTACAAATTAAAGTGATCTCAATGAAAATACTAGAAACACTAATTGTAAAGTGCATATTGAACGCTGAATAACATTGAAGAGCAATGAGAGGGGGACTAGCCCTTCCAGATATTAAAACATCCTATGAAGTTTCAATTAGAGCAATGTAATACTGGTGCATGAATTGATAGACTAATAGCACAGAATTGAAAATTCAGAAATAGAAAATATAGCAACTTAGGATATGCTAAAAAGCAGTATCATAGCAATTGGGAGTAAGGATGGACTCTGATAACTGGTACTAGTATAACTGTGTAGCCATCTGGAAAGAGAATGTGTTAGGTCCATACTTGACATTGTATATTTGGATAAACTCCAGATTGGTCAGAGATTTAAACATAAAATGTGAAATCATGGGAGAATTTAATTATAACTTGAGAGTTATAAAGCCTTTCTAAAATTATGACTCAAAATCCTAAACTCAGAAGGTTGGTTTATTTGCCTTTGAAAAATGTACATGACCAAAACTCACCGTAAGCACAGTCCGAAGAGAAATATGAGATGCATTGTAATTCCTGTCAAAATTCCAGTGACATTTTTCATAGAAATAGAACAAACAATCCTAAAATTCGTATGAAACTATAAAAGACCCCAAATAGCCAAGCAATCTAGAGAAAGAATAACCAATCTGGGGGTATCACTTCCTGATTTCAAACAATATTGCAAAGCTGTAGTAATCAAAACATTATGGCATTGACTTAAAAACAGACACATCAATCAATGGAACAAAGTAGAGAGCCCAGAAATAAACCCATGCATACATGGTCAATCAATTTGTAACAGAGGAGCCAAGAATATACAATGGGGGAAGATGCCAAGAATATACAATGGAGTTAAAGTTTCTTTAATAAATGAGGTTGGGAAAGGTGGACAGCTACATGTAAAACAATGAAACTGGATCATTATCTTACCATACACAAAAAAATCAATTCAGAATGGGTTAAAGACTTGAGTATAAAATCCAAAACCATAAAATTCCTAGAAGAAATCATAGGGGATAAGCTCCTTGACATTGGTCTTGGCAATGACTTTTTTTTTTTGATTTGACACCAAAAAGAGGCAAAAAAAAAAAAAAAGCAAAAAGAAACAAGTGGGACTATATTAAACTAAAAAGCTTCTGTACAGCAAAGGATATCATCAACAAAATGAAAAGGCAACCTACTGAATGGGAGAAGATATTTACAAGTTATATATTTGATAAGGGGTTAATATCTAAAGTAGATAAAGAACTCGTACAACTCAATGGAAAAAACTGAAACAATCCAATTAAAAAATAGGCAGAGGATCTGAATAGACATTTCCAAAGAAGATATACAAATGGCCAACAGGTACATGAAAAAGCGTTTAACATCACTAATCAGAGAGAAGCTAACCAAAATCACAATGAGATATCATCTCACACCTATTAGAATGGCTGTTATCAAAAAGATAAGAAATGTTGCCAAGGATGTGGAGAAAAAGGAACACTTCTGCACTGTTGGTGGGAATGTAAATTGGTGTAGCCACTGTGGAAAACAGTATGGAGAGTACTGAAAAAAATTGAAAATAGAACTACCGTATTATCCAGCAATTTCACGTCTGAGTACTTATCCAAAGGAAACAGAATCACTATGTCAAAAAGATATCTGCACCCCCATGTTCATTGCAACATTATTTACAATAGCCAAGACATGGGAACAACCTGTGTTCATCAACGGTTGAAAGGATAAAGAAACAGTGATACACACACACACACACACACACACACACTAAATATTATTCAGCCATAAAGAAGAAGGAAATCTTGCTTTTGTGATAACGGGGACGGACCTTGAGGACATTATGCTAAGTGAAATAAGTCAGACAGAGAAAGGCACATACTGTGTGTTCTCAGACAGTGAGAGACACATGTTGCGTAATATCACTTACATGTGGAATCTAAAAGAAGGAGAAGGAGAGGAAGAAGAATAAGAAGGAGAGGAAGAAGGAGAAGGAGAAGAGGAGGAAGAGGAAGAAGAGGAGGAAGAAGCAGCACTTACAGATTACAGAGAACAAATTGGGGGTTGCCAGAGGTGGGGGGTGGGCAAAATAATTGAAAGTGGTCAGAAGGTACAAACTTCCAATTATGAGATAAGTAAGTCCTGGGGATTAACATGTAACATGATGAGTTAACAATACTGTATATTTGAAAGTTGCTAAGAGAGATCTTTTTATTTTCTTTTGATTTAAAAAATGCATTAAAATACCCACAAATCTGATCATCTCCTCTCCCCCTTCTCCTAATAATTTTAGTGGTTTTTGTTGCTCTGAGGATGGAGACTTCTAATGTAAATAGCAGGGCCCTGAATGGCCTGTTTCTTCTGCCCTGACGGCACAGCATGCTTCCCCTTGTTCTCTCTGCTTTTGCCACGTTGGCCTTTTTTCTGTACCTCAAACTCCTTGTGTTTCCTTCCATCACAGGGCCTTTTCTCATGCTCTTACCCCTGACAGGAGACTTTGCCTAGTTAAAACATGTTTAGCCTTTGATTTCAATAGTTACTGCTACAAAGATGCCTTCTTGGGTAAGATCAAATTTGCTTTTTCCATGAGTTAGTAGTGCCTTGCCCATCTCCTTTCTAACTCTGGTTATAAATGCAGTTGTGCATTCTTTGTTGGGATTGTTTAATGTCTGCCTCTCCCACTAGAAAATAAGCCTCATGAGGGTAGGGGCCGTGTTTACTTTGATCAGAGATAAAAGTACCTATTTCATAGGGTTGTGAGGATTAAATGAGATGATACATGTTATGTGCTTAGCCTGGTACCTAGCACATAAGCAGGTAATGCTAATTAGATCCTGCTATATATTTTGTTTTTAGTAGAAGGAAATGATATTGTTTGTGGATAAATTAACTGGATAAAGTTTAAGGAAGAATTCTGACTCTTCTTGGCCAGAGGAAGGATTACCTTTGGAGGGGAGTAGCTAGTCTTTTTGTGAAAAGAGAAAAATTAGCTTTTACTCCCCCACTATTCTTGGCTCCTGTATCTGTCAAACTGCAAGAAAGCAGCTTTTTTTCCAAAATATTTTCCCCTTTTCCAGTTGCATTTCTTTCTCCCTTCCTTCCTTCCTTCCTTCCTTCCTTCCTTCCTTCCTTCCTTCCTTTCTTTCTTTCTTTCTTTCTCTTTCTCTCTCTTCCTTCTTTCCTTCTTTTCTTTCTTTCTCTTTCTTTCTTTCTCTCTCTCTCTCTCTCTTTTTCTTTCTTTCTTTCTCAAATAAGGCAGCTTCAAAAAAATTCACGAAATAGAATTTTTCACTTGGAATCTGGGAATTTGTACGTGCACTTGCAGTTCTGTATTTGTCATATCAACCAAAGTTGTAAAAATCAAGTAGATTTCAAGACAGTGGGATCCAAAATGATACAACAGACATTTCATGTTGTGCCATAGGGGACAGGTTTATTGTGAATCACTGGGATCATATTCCCTATCGTGTAATTTATAGTAAGGTGGCTTTAAAGAGTTTGAAAAGTTGTATTCTAACTGCGTAATATTTTGTTCCAGCATTCTCCAGTTACCATAGCCTCATCTCAGTTCCTGACATTTTGAAAGTTGGTAGATTATTTGAAGTCCCAGGTTTTTACTTTTCATATATTAAGTAGATAAATTGCATTTTTGGTTCACTCCTTTGGTTTCTTTATTTTATGTTCCTTGAATGTTGTCTGCTGCCCTGCTCTTAGGGAATTGGAGTCCTTATTGCAAAATGAGATATGCATAACTGTAAAGTATTGTTTCCTGCCATTTTCCTTCATGGCTTGGAGAAGGATATGCATGGAGCAGAAAGCACAAACTGGGGGTCTGTAGGCTACTTGGGCTTCTCAGATCTGTTTTGCTTAGCTTGTAGAGTAAGTTGAAAAATCTGAATTTCCGGCCTCATTTAAAAATTCGGAAGGTATGGCAACAGCAGGCTAGCGTTACCACTTAGCAGCAATTGACTGTGCCCTGTAGGTGTGACAGAAACACTCCAGGCTGCCGTAGCTTTCTCTGTCTCCCTGCTTCTCCCCAGATTCATCCCGCTTGCTTCATTAATTTACGTTCCTTGCCTGGCTTCTGGCTTCTTTAGACATTTGAGATTGTGACCTCTGGAATAGAGAGGTAGGATGCTATCAGGTTAAGAGCAAAAGAGGCTAAAATCAGTGATCTGCTGAGCTGATTCTGTTATACAGTCTCAGAGGTCTTCCATCCCCGTGGCATCCTGATCAAGGGAGTTCTTGGTCCTTCCCTGGTAAATGAGATTTTTTTTTTAGTGGCTGTCTTGTAGGAATAGATGTCTTGTAGAAATAAATTTAGGATGATTAAATAACCATTGAATAAGAACTATAATACTGCCCAGTCAGGACTGGTTTTACTGCCAGGACTGTTTTCTGGAGCTTCCTGTAATTCCTCTAAGTTTGTCAAAATATGTTACCTGTTGATGTGAAAATGTTTATTACTTTTTTCAAGAAATGTTTTTAGGGGAAATAACTCATTACTAACAAGTTGACAAGTTGGTAAGTGGCCTAGAAAACCAAAAATTCCTCACACCTTCAAAACTCTTTTTCTTCCATATTTTTTCATTGTGGTAAAATATACATAACATAAAATTTACCATTTTAACCATTTTAATGTGTACAATTCACTAATGTTAAGTATATTTTCATTGCTGTGCAGTCATCACCACTATCCATTTCTAGAACTTTTTCATCATCCCAAGCAAAAACTCTGTACTCATTAAACAGTAACTCCTCATTCCCCTTCTCGCCAGACCTGGTAACCTCTATTCTCCTTCTGTCTATATGAATTTGCCCATTCTAGGTACCTCATATAGTGGAATTATACAATATTTGTCTTTTTCTGTCTGCCTTACTTAGCAAGTTTTCAAGGTTCATCCATGTTGTAGCACGTATCAGAATTTCATTCTTTTTATGGCTGAATAATACTCCATAGTATGGATATAACACATTTCGTTTATTCATTTATCTGTTGATGGATCAGAACTCTAATCTTTTGACTGTACTGCACCTTCCTTTAGTGGCTAAATTGGACATAGATCCTTTTTGTTCTTCATCCTCACTGGCTTGTTGGTGTTCTTTCTCTCAAATCACCCCAGGAGCCTTGCACATCAGAATGATTTTTGGTCATTGTGAACCCAAAACAATTCTGCTTCCTTTGGACATTAGTGAAGCTGTTGTATTATGTATATTCCGAACTTATCCTAACCCAGTCTCTTGCTTAATTCTAGGAGTATAGTGATTTCTGACTTGGTTCTATATGACTATATGTTCTTTTCCTGTGAATTACACCTTCTTCATGCAACTCCTTAGATGTCTAGAAGGCTTAGCTTTCTCGTGTCAGCTGTGTCATTAATTAGCTGTGTGAGTTTAAGCTACGCTATTCTCAATCATGAAATGAAGAGTTTTGGAGTAGATGATATTTCTGATTTCTTCTCTCAATGATATTTTATCATTTAAAACATGCTACTTGCTTTCAACATGGTGGTAAAAGCAAAAATTGATGGAAATCCATTTAGGTATCTGTGAATCAAATAAGATTATATATCAGAAGGTGCTTGGTAGAGGTGGTTTTACCATGATTAAGACTATAAAAAGATTTCTGTACAGGGCTGTTGGAAATAACTTAAGAATTAAGTAAGGAACTTAATTCCTTATTGCACAGATAAGCGGAGCTGTATATTATGTGAGTAGAGAATGAATTTAAGAATAGTTAACTGAGTCTAAAAGCAGTAAGAAGGCAGTATCTTTTGAGCATTTTGAAAAGCCAACTGATACTACTTGGAAACAATTTCAATACATTTCTAACTCTTTGATACTGCCACAAGAGTTACTAACTTTTATTACTTTTGTTTGGGCCTTTTTGAGCAGGATACCTGACTTGATAAATGGATACATGACTTTATTAGAGAAGCAATGGAACAGTCAAAAGCAGATCCTGGTAAATTGATAACATTGGTATAGACCAGTAGTTTGCAGATATTCAAATTTCCTGGATCAGTAATTTTCAAAACAAATCAACCAAATAACTTTGGGAATTATTATAGTGTTGTTAACTTTTCAGTTCATACACACACACAAAATTATTTTTAAAAATTAATTATCTATTATCACAATTTCACAAAAGAAAAAACATTCTAACAATAAAATGTAGAAATTATCTTAGAATTAAGGACAGATTTTAAAATAGAACAGCACATTATATTACTATTTTTCTATGCACCACAGTAGACTTAGTTGTGAATTAATGTTTGGGGATTACTGGTACAGTTATAAATGTTTTTGAAATTAGAGGAAAGGAAAATCATAATTGCCTGGATTGACCAAAGGTGGAAAGGATGGTGCCAGTGAAAGGGCAATGTTTGGAAAAGACAGTTTTCAGGGAGTGAAGAAGATGCATTTGTTTTATTTATTTATTTATTAAAATATTTATTTATTTATTTGGTTGCGCCGGGTCTTAGTTGCGGCATGCATTATCTTTGTCGCCACGTGTGGGATCTTTTAGTTGCAGCTTGCGAACTCTTAGTTGCGGCATGTGGGATCTAGTTCCCTGACCAGGGATCGAAACTGCGCCCCCTGCATTGGGAGCGCGAAGTCTTAGCCACTGGACCACCAGGGAAATCCCAATGCATTGGTTTTAGATATGTGGAATATCCAAGTTGAAGTTCAGCAAGCAGTTAAACAGGTTAGACCTGGAGATAAAGATTTAGGTATCTTCAATCTTGAGATGATAGTAGCAACTATGAAAATGGGCTGAGTTTCTTGAGGGAAAAATGTGTGGTAGGTAAGGCAAAGGATAGCTTGTTAGAGGTTAGAGGCCAGGACTCTGAAACCAAGCTGCTTGGATTTGAATTCTGGCTTTACCAGTTATGAGCTGTATAACTTCAGTGGCGATACCTTATGATGTTCTCTTCAGAATTAAGTGAGTTCTAAGCATTATATAAAATGCTTAGAGGGCTTCCCTGGTGGCGCAATGGTTGAGAGTCCGCCTGCCGATGCAGGGGATGAGGGTTTGTGCCCCGGTCCGGGAAGATCCCACATGCCGCGGAGCGGCTGGGCCCGTGAGCCATGGCCGCTGGGCCTGGGTGTCCAGAGCCTGTGCTCCGCAGCGGGAGAGGCCACAACGGTGAGAGGCCCATGTACTGCAAAAAAAAAAAAAAAAAAAAAAAATGCTTAGAATATTGCTTGGCAGATAGTTAATGATATATGTGTTGGCTACTGTTATTTGGTAGTGGATTAAAAGACCTGAGTAGTAAGTAGTGGCAGGCTATATAGCTCCTATGTAGAAAACGGATAAATTCCAAAAATCTTATTTTGAAAGTTATGGAGCTGTGGAAGAAAAGAGGAGGAAGTAAACTCAAATTCTAGTCTCCCTTCTTATGTGAACTGAGGTAGCCAGCTGTTTTTTCCCTGAGAGCAATTGCCAAATATGGGCATGTTCTTAGGATTAGGTTTGATCCAGGCAGAGGGAGTCCACAGGGAAAAAGAGAAATCAGAAGAGCTTTTAACAGTTGCGTGGGCTGGTTTGACAGATGGAAATCTAGGTGAGCCCAAAATGCAGAGCTTTTTTTTTCTCCACTAGACACTTGCTAAGTGCTGGGGCAGTGTCAGAGGCTGGAGCTAGCCTGGTAAAAGTGAGTAAAATCTCTTGCAGTCTCCTGGTACTTATGAGACTTGCTAGGTTCTCAGACTTCTTGATTTCAGGACCCCTTTTCAATCTTAAAAGTTATTGAAGACACCAAGGAGATTTTGCTTCAGTGGATTATATCTGTTGATATTTACTATATCAGAAATTCAGAAATTAAAAATAAGACAAATTTAAAATATTAATTTAAAAATAACAGTAATAATAAACTCATTGCATGTTAACATTAATAGGCTTTTTTTAGAAAAACAATTACATTTTTGAAAACAAAAAATATGTTATTGAAAAGAGTTAATTTTTTTATATTTTTGTAAGTCTTTGGCTTAATAGCAGACAACTGACTATTCGTATGTGCTTCTGCCTTCAGTTTGTTAAAAAGCGTTGTTTTGGTTGAAGTAAATGAAGAAAATCCAGCCTTACACAGTATGTAGTTGGAAAAAGGAGTAATTTAATAGTCTTTTCAGGTAATTGTGAACATTCATCTTTGATCCTATGGCAAAACTTGACAAGTGGTAGTTTCTTAAAGGTTAGTTGCAGTGTGGAGTCTGAAATCATTTCAGTGAACTTTTTGTGTGTTATTACATTAAAATCTATTGTTCTGTCTTTTATTTTGAATGGATCTTTTACCCACACATAATTTTGTATCATGCGTTGGTTATTTGGAAATGGTGGTTCACTGAGGTGTGCAGATCTTCTGTAGACAATACAAAAACCCCACACATTTGTTAATATCACCACTGAGCTCATCAGAAAAGTATTAAGTATTGGAAAGTTGTCAAGATTATGGTGACTGATATGTTTTGTGCAATTCTAATTTTTGCCTGAAGGTTCAAACTTTATTGTTGGCAACAAATGCTGCTGTTTTTATCCCTTGAAGTAATAGGCTCACTGCATTCATTTTTGAGAAAACTCCTGCTGAATATCCAAGTTGAAAGACCATAATTTATCTATTGGTTGTTCTTTCAAGTAAAAATGGTATTTTATGAAAAAAAAAAAACTAATTCAGCTGGTAACTCAGTCACATAAGTGCTTTTCCTCAAGACAACTACCATACTTTGGTATACAACAGAATGCTTTGTAGATGCTTTGATTGTGTGACTTGGATTATAAAAAATATATATATTCAGGGGTTGGGATTTAATAAAATTAACCATACTGTTTCATTAGCGATATTCTTAAGTAAAAGTGATATTTCTTTTACTGTGAATGCATGACCCTGAGGAATATAGCTGTATAGTTGGTGTTACTGCCTTGATCTATGCTAAGGCTACAGCAGTTTTACCTGCTATTGCTTTGGTACCATCAGTGTTAATGTCGACCCAGTGAGAAAGGCAAATAATATCTTAGTATTATTATATCATAGTTTTTATTTCATGGACTCCCTCCTAAAAAAATCTCAGGGACCCCTGGAGGTTCACAGACTAGACTTTGAGAACCACTAATCTGGGGAAAGGGACCTGCAACAAACACTTGACAGTTTTACCCTTGAGACATTTGAAAATAGAAATGAATGGAGTCTAACTAAAGCTACATTACAGTCCCAATCCAGTTCAGTCCTTTCTACCTAACAGAGGAAATGGCAATCCTCTGTGGAAATAATATCAACTATAGTCTCTACAGTTATTTTATATGTAGTGTTTGACATACAATCAAATATTGTGAGAAAGGACTTTTGCTTCTCACCATGAGAGAATAACAGGATCTGGAATTGCTGGCTGTCTATAAACAACTGGAAAACTGGACAGATACTTGAAGCAACTATCTTCACATACTGGACCACAGGCAACTGATTCCTAAAAGAAGGGAAACAGAAGAGGTAAACTCTACAATTGCTTTGGCTTTTTGCCTGGAGGCAATTTTCAGATTGTGGTGCAGGGAGGGGAAACCCAAATAGAACCCTGTGGTATTGCTGAGTGGTGTGAGACACAGATCAGAGTTTGGGGAAGCCCATAGTGGCTAGAATTTACAGGGTAATATACCATAGAGGAAGGAGTTCTACAGAGGAAGAGCTCTAGAAATCCGTATAGGTGTCCCAGAGTTCTGTACATTGGCTATGGTGAAACACCATGACGTTGGCAAAGACCAACTTCTAGGAAAAAAGTTATTGAAATCTGTAAACTGAGCAATTCCCAGAGCTCATACAGGATCAGAAATTGTTTGGGTTCCCATCACCAGAGTAAAAAGACCTTTCTGAATACATGGGGTATTCAGGGAAGACTTCAGAAGGGTCACCCCCTTTGTAGTGGGACTAAATTAGCTCTAGAATAAAAACTATTCTATACCCACCCTAAACATAAACCCAGTATGGATCAAATTGGTTTACATGTAATTTAATTGCCCACTAGAACAAAGTCCAATCCTCTTTAACAAAATCTAACACTCAAGAACATAAATCAGCAACATTTAGCATACAATAAAAAAATTATGGACATGTCAAGAAGTGAGAAAACATAACTCACAACCAAATGAGAAACAGACCCAGAAAAGGCAGAAATGATGGAATTAACAGACAAGAATGTTGAAACAGCTAAAATAAATATGCTCAATATAGTCAAGTTATTAAAGGAAAATATAATGAACATTATAATTAGAGTAATGGAAGATATAAAGAACCAAATGGAGCTTTTAGAGTTGAAATACAAAGTATATTAAATGAATTTCACTTGATGGGATTACAGACAAGTTAGATCTTAACAGAATAAAAGATCAGTGATCTTGAAAAAAAAAAAGATCCAGAATGAACATAGGAAAATGACTGAAAAAATTTACAGAGCCTTATTTTTATTTAGACCAATATCAAGTGGTTTAAAATAGAAGTTATTGTAGCACCAAAAGGTGGGGACTGGAAAAGTATTTGAAGAAATAATGTCCCAAATTTTCAGACTTTGATGGAAAGTATAAACTTCCAGATCCAAGAAGCTCTTCACAACCCCCAAGCAGTATAATCATAAAGGAAATCACACTAGAATTAATCATAATCAAATTGCTAAAAAAAAGTGATAAAGAGAAATTCTTAAATTCAGGTAGAAAAAAAATGAGTACATTAAGTACAAAGGACAAAAGATAGTAGTTATTGTAGACTTCTATCAGAAACTATAAAAAGAGAAGATAATAGAATAACGTCTTTAAAGTATTGATAGGAAAAAAAAAACTGTTAACCTAGATTACTATATCCACTGAGAATATGTTTCATTAAAGGAGGTGAAATACTATTTCACACAACAAAGCTGAGAAAATTCATCACCAGCAGACTACTGCCACAGAAATGTTAGACAGGATTCTTTAGACAGAAGGAAAATGATACCTGATGGAACCTTTGAGCTACATGAAAGAATGAAGAGCTCTGAAAATGCTAAACATGTGGTTAAACAGAATTCTTTTCCCTCATTTAAAAATTTAAAAATAATTAACTCTTTAAAGCAAAAATAGTGGCAGTATACTGTCAGATTTATAACATACGAGGAAGTAAATTGTATAAAACCAATAGAACAAACAATAGGAGAGGGATAATGGAAGTATATTGTTAAAAAGTTATTATGTATGAAAGAGTAGACCATGATAAGTAAAAGATGCATAGTGCAAGTTCTAAAACAACCACATTAAAAAAAGAGAGTGAACTAATAAGACAAATAATGGAGATAAAATGGAATACTAAAAAACAAAAAAAAACCAAAAACTCAATCCAGAGGACAACAGGAAATGAGGGGAAAAAAGGAACAAAGAACAAATGGAACAAATAGAAAACAAAGATCAAGATGGTAGATTTAAACCCAGTCTCACCAATAGTTGCATTAACTCTAAAGGATCTAAATACTCCAGTTAAAAGCCAAAGATTTTCAGGCTGCATATAAAGTCTCTGCTGTCTATGTGAAATTCATTTTAAATATACAGACAAGAGTGTGGGGAAATATGTACCAACAAACACTAATCATAAGAAAGCTAGAATGGCTATATTAATTTCAAAGAATTAAACAAATATTCAGAACAAAGAATATTATAGGGATAAAGAAGAACATTTGAAAATGATAATGGGATTAATTCATCAAGAAGGTATAACTATTCTTAATACATATACCTATAATGAGAGAGTTCAGAGTACATGGAGCAAAAACTGACAATGAAATTGACAAATCCACAATTATGGTTGGAGATTTCAACATTCATGTCTCAGTAATTGATAGAACAAGTGTACATAAAACTTATAGGGATGTAGAAGACTCAAACAACACTGTCAACTAATGTGACCTAATTAACATTTATAAAACATGCCTCCTGACACTACGAAGTAAACATTCTTTTCAAGTATACATGGAACATTCATCTAGATTGACCATATGCTGGATGATTAAAAAATAAAACTTTTGATAAATTTGAAAGTTTCTAAATCACACAGAGAATGTGCCCTGACCAAAACCAGAATTAATCTCTAGCAGGATGTCTGGAAAATTCTAAAATATTTAGAAATTAAACAACAGTTTTCTAAATAACTCATCAATAAACTAAATCACATGGAACATTAGAAAATATTTTGAATGAAAATGAAAAAACATGTCAGTTTGTGGAATGCAGCTAAAGCAATGCTTAGAGGGGAATTTATCACTTTAAAACAATGGTCTAATCTTCTACCTGAATAAGCTAGGAAAGAAGAACAAAGCAAACCCAAAGTAAGTAGAAGGAATGCAAAAATAAAGATGAGAAGAAGTCAGAGAAATAGAAAATAGAGAAAAATTAATAAAATCAAGTGCTGTTTTTTGAAAAGATCAATAGCCTCACCAGTATCAGAAATGATATTGAGAAGAAGAGTAGGTGGAGACATGGGCAGTCCCCAGTTGGGCATAAAGACAATGTATTGAGTTATGGGGCAGCAAGAGAAGAGCCAAAACAGAGGCTAGGCTTCAAGAAGGGGAATGCGAAGTTTGAGTTCTTAGTGGAACTGTTCTGGGATCAATCCAGAGTATGCCTATACTTCTGACACTAAAGGGAGATGAGGAGAAAGTGAAGGGAGGCCAGGGTGGAAGTCAGGGGATCCAACAAGTCGTCTTTTGATATCGATGTAACCGGGCATGAAAGGAAAGGCAGGTGGGGGGCAGAGATAACCTACCACTTAGAAGAGAGTAATGTTTGGTTTGCCCTTGTGAAAAATTCTTTGACTATTTCTGCATGAAAAATTCAGATGCTGCGAATGCCTTAGATGTGGTCATTTTTCACTCTCAGATTGAACCTAATGAATCAGGCTCAAGTTAAGTTAAACTGTATTTAGTAAGAAAATGCCTAAACATTTTTCTTTGGAGAATTTTCAAGATGAACATGGAAGTGAAAATCAACAGAAATATGCAACTGCTTGTGCTCTCCCCCTACCCCCCCCTTTTATTTTTATTTATTTATTTTTTTTGCGGTACACGGGCCTCTCTCACTCTTGTGGCCTCTCTTGTTGCGGAGCACAGCCTCCAGACGCGCAGGCTCAGAGGCCATGGCTCACGGGCCCAGCCGCTCCGCGGCATGTGGGATCCTCCCGGACCGGGGCACGAACCCGTGTCCCCTGCATCGGCAGGCGGACTCTCAACCACTGCGCCACCAGGGAAGCCCCACTCCCCCTTTTAAAGGTGATTTTCAACAGTAAGTATTTTACTGGGGTTTTTTGGTTTTGTTTTGTTTACTGTTACTTTTTACTACTGCAGGTAGTAGCTGACCAGTCATTGTATGTACTATAGGCTAAGTAGAAGTAGAAAAAAGTTCTGCTAGGTACATTTCAGGTGAAGGAAAAATCATTGGGTTGAATTCTCAGATTATGTTTAATAAGAGAAGAGTCTAGGATTAATATTGATAGAAAATTCAAACTATAGCTGGGTTATCCTTTTTTTAAAAGAAAACTTTTCTTATTTGAAAAGTGGCTAAAGTGCTTTTTATAAACTATTTATTAATGTGCCTGACAAAAGAGAAATGTCTAGATTCTTTTTCACCAGATGTTAAATTCTGGGTGGTAGATTGTAGAATGATTTTTACTGCCTGTCATTTTTGTACTTGTTTGAATTGCTTGAATTTTAAAATAATGAACATGTATCTTTTCTTCCCCAAGCCATAGAACTGTTAAAAAAATGCCTAGCACATAAGAAACATAAAGTAAATATCTACTGAATAAATGAATGAATAAAATGGATTCTGTGGGAAAATTAAGGGTAATATTTATTATATTACTGTTAGGTTTAGTTATAATGCTCATTGGCATATTGGACATACTGGAAAGTCATTTTGTCAGTAATTCTAGTTGGTTACGCACACCAACCCCACCCCCCCATGAAATATGTGGGTTTATGCCATTTTAATATACACCTACCTTCCTCATACAGCTATTGAAGGGGGAAAAGCATCAAGAAAAATATTTGTTTCCAAATGATTTCTGTACCCTCTCTGTAATTTTTTTTCCCCCCTGCTGGGAATAGAAACTATTTCTGGCAGCAAGAACTCTCTAAGGAGAATGTTAGTCCTTACCTCAGCAGGCAGAGTTGTACAAAGAGTTAATTAAAAAACATAGCGTGTTTGCTCCCAGCCAGGATAGAAGGCGGCTTGTCAGTTTTCAGTATCTTCTTTTCCTCCCTGTTATCCTTGTCTTTTACTCCCTCTTATCCTTGTAAGTGGTCTTTTTAAACTCTACCAATTTGTTTCTTTCTTATCTCTCTTGAGATGTAGTATAGTGTTGTGGGCTCCCCAGTTCGCCACTGCTCTTGTGAGTAGTGGGATTTCTTTTCCAATTGCTGTGTTGTCGTTATCTCTTCCACAAGAATAAAATACTTAAGCCCTAAATATAAAACCTGAACAGAAAGGAAGTTCACAGTTTCATCACAAATCATCTTTCCTTCTGCATTTCCCCCCAGTTCAAGGAGCCTTGTTTAAAGCATTGTTTTGTATTTTGTACAGCTAGGAATTATAAAAGAGAATCTAAAAATTGCTTCCTTAGCAGTGATGGAATCCAGTTCGATTTTCCATTGATCACCAAATAGCACAAACTCGACTGTTATGCTCTAGATTTTCAACAGAGGATGTTAAGAATGAAGGTAGACTTGGGTCATACATCAGATGAGCATAATGTCCTGCTTTTTCCTGGCTTATATCTATTTTCCTGGCATACTTTTTTTTTTTTTTTTGCGGTATGCGGGCCTCTCACTGTTGTGGCCTCTCCCATTGAGAGCACAGGCTCCAGACGCTCAGGCTCAGCGGCCATGGCTCACGGGCCCAGCCACTCCGCGGCATGTGGGATCTTCCCGGACCGGGGCACGAACCCATGTCCCCTGCATCAGCAGGTGGACTCTCAACCACTGCGCCACCAGGGAAGCCCCCCTGGCATACTTTTTAACTGCACTTTTTATTTTGGAATAATTTTAGATTTACAGAAAAGTTGCAAATATATTACAGAGAGTTCTTGCATACCCCTCATCTCATTTTCCCTGTTGTTAACATGTGATATAACCATGGTACATTTGTCAAAACTAAGAAATCAACAGTACATTACAGTACATTACTATTAACTGAACTCTAGACTTCATTTAGATTCTACTAGCTTTTCCACTAACGTCCTTTTTCTGTTCCATGATTCAATCCAGGATACCACATTGCATTTAGATATCATGTCTCTTCATCTCCTCTGTTCTTTGGCAGTTTATGTCTTTAATTATCTTTCATGACTTTAACAGTTTTGAGGAATATTGGTCAACTATTTTGTGGAGCTTATCGCAGTTTGGGTTTGCTTGATGTTTTCCTCATATAGACTGAGCTTATGTTGTTTTGTGAATGATACCACAGAAATAAACTGCCTTTCTCATCACATAATATTAGGGGTATGTTCTATTAATGTGACTTATGATTCTTGGTGTTAACCTGGAGTCATCTGGCCAAGGCAGTGTTTGCTAGGCTTCTCTACTATAAGGTTACCCCCACTCTCCATACTCTGTTCTTTACAAGTCACTAAGTCTAGCCTATGCTCAAAGGAGGGGGTAGGATAAGCTTTTAGAGTATCTACATAAATTATTTGGAATTCTGTAAGGAAGATCTTTTCTTTCCCATTTATTTCTTCAATCATTTATTTATATCAACGTGGACTCATACATATTTATTTTATACTTCGAGTTATAGTTCCTTACTACGTTATTTTGTTGCTCAAATGGTTCCAACTTTGGAAGATGGAAGCTCTTTCAGATTGGCCTCTTATGTCCCTTTGACATGCCCCCATCCTTTTGGTTTTCTGAATACTTCTTTACTTTCTGGCACTATAAGATGCTGTGGGCTCATCTTGTATTTTCCCTACCCTAGTCCTAGAATCAGCCATTTTTCCAAGGAGCCCTGGTTCCATGATTAGTGGTATTTAGAAACCAATATCTGGGCAATGAATATGCTCATTGCTACTAGAGTGTCATTGTTTCTAGACCTTCTCAACAGACAGAGCAAGGAAATATATGTATATATACTAATTCATATATATACACATATCTATAATTATTTCTGTATCTTTTCATCTCTATGTACATTAAGCTAAACATGAGTTCATACTGATGATGCTGACTAATCCAATAACATAGAATTCTTTTAGCTTTCCCCTTTTGTTTATCTGAACTTCCCTCTCCAGCTGTGATTAACCTGGCTTCTGTCATCCATCATCCATTTACTTATTTCTTCAACTGTAGTATACATGTAAAGCAGTTTCAGAAATGTTAATTTCTACCCAAACTAGAAAACAATGTTCATGTACAGTTCCTTTTTCTTCTACCCGTACTGTTTTCAGTCAAAACATGATTTTCCAAAATAATTTAAAGTCAGCTCCTTTTTATTTTTTTCTTGTACCCTCTTCAGTGAGATTATGTCATACATTTATAATACAGTTATATTCTTCTTCTTCTTTTTTTTTTTTTTTTGTGGTACACGGGCCTCTCACTGTTGTGGCCTCTCCCGTTGAGAGCACAGGCTCCAGACGCTCAGGCTCAGCAGCCATGGCTCACGGGCCCAGCCGCTCTGCAGCATGTGGGATCTTCCTGGACCGGGGCACAAACCCGTGTCCCCTGCATTGGCAGGCGGACTCTCAACCACTCTGCCACCCGGGAAGCCCCAGTTATATTCTTTTGACACAGTCTGCATTCCAGCCTGGGGTCCCCAACCTCTTGGTTGATTTTTTTTAATGTGCATACATTAAAATTCACTTTTTGTGTTGTAGAGTTCTTTGTGCTTTGCCAAATACATAGTGCCATGTATTCACCAGTCCAAAATATTTCCACCACCCTAAAAATTCCTCTGTGTGTCCCCTTTAGTAAACCGCTCTTCACTCCCCCCAGTTCCTGGCAACCACTTAACTGTTTTTCTGGACTTTTAGTTTGCCTTCTCTAGAATGTCAAATGAAGGGAATCATATAATGTGTAATCTTTCAGATCAGACTGTTTTCGTGTAGCAAAATGCATTTAAGATATAGCCATCTTGTTGTCTGAATCAATAGCTTGTTCCTTTTTATCACTGAATAGTATTACGTTGTATGGATGTCTCACAGTTTGTTTATCCATTCTCCTGTTGAACAGTAGCTTGGTTGCTTCCAGTTTTTAGTGATTATGAATAAAGCTGCTGTAAAAACTTACATATAAATTTTTGCATGAATATGTTTTCATTTCACTTGGGTAAATAACTAGGGACATGACTGCTAAGTTGATTGTAGGGTGAATATATGTCTAACTTGGTAAGAAACTGCCAAACTGTCTGAAGTGGCCGTTAACATTTTGCATTTCTATCAGCAGTGAATGAGAGTTGCTGTTGCTCTGCATCCTTGCCTAGTATAATTTTTAATAGTGTCCCCTTTCACTTTCAGTTGTGTCCAGGCTTGTATGATAAACTATGCTGTATTAAGTAAGCATAATAACATATTCTGTCTTCTTATGCTTTGTGACTCTACTGGTGAGGAATTTTGGTGACTCTATTGAGTCCAGTATTTTTTTTTGAGAGTTAGGATTTTCCTCATTAGGAACATGATTTTAGATCTTCTAATTTCAATAATGGTGGATTAAGGAAATAAATAGGTAAAGGAAATCAGAAAAAAAGTAATTCAGTTAATTAAATCGGGTCAACATCATGTAATGAGTGCCAATCTCTTTGTGAGGTTACTCATTTTGATACCACCCTTCCAGGTGTCTGTTCACTTTCTGAAATGGCACCCACAAGTAATTTTGTACATTTTTTTTACTTTTACTCTTGCAGTCCAACCATAATTTGGACCTTTCTTAATACCTCAAAAGATGGAGAAAATGAAATCATTACAGCTTTTAATGTAGTTCTGTATCAGACTTAAGGTGGAAGCCTCTAGGGAAAGTCAGCAGTACCAGAAAGCCATCTTTGTCTGTGGAACACCTGCAAACTAAATGTGGGTACCCTTTAGCCTTCAGATCTTTGTGTCTCAGTGTTATTTTAATTTTCATATTTATTCTTTGGATTCTGGGGTTAGATATTTCAGTTACACTTTTGGCATGCTGCATATTAGCCTTGGGCATGTGCCCTTTCTGCCTTATCTTGAAGCCAAACAGAGCAAATAATACTTTTCTTTCTTTAAAAATTTTCTATGCTCATATCTCTGTACTTACTCTTCCTTATTCATACAAAAATAATGGTGTCAGCAAAAATGAGAGTTAAAGATTTGCTGAGATAAATTATGAGCAGCTCATTTGTGTTATCTACCCACGATCTCTAGGGACAGTTCATTTAAATGAAAACTGCTAATATTTCTAGAAAGCCAGGCTGCTGCTTCACTTAGTCATGCAAGTGAGAATTCTCACAGGTCAGAGGCCACAGGTGCATCTACAGGTCTGTCATCTCATGTTTAGGAATTGCCAACCAACCTTTCTGGTCTTTTTCGTAGGTAGTGGGAAGAAGATGGGGAACGATGCAGTTTCCAGATGTCAAGGTCTAAGTAGGTCAAGTCAGAACCTCTTTGGGAATGCCTAGTCCACAATGGTCAGGATACCAAAGCAGATTGCAGTGGTTAGCAGAAAATTGACAAACCCGTCAGATTTATTTGAGGAGATGGCAACTTGTGGATTAAATTGCTCCACTAGTGATTTTCCTTTCCTTAGATCGAATTCAGATGTAATATTCCTGTGCATCTACTACTATGGGAGAAAGATGGTAGGGAGAACCCTAACTTCGGACTTCCCTGGTTTATTTTTATTCATTTATTTATTTTTATTGAAGTATAGTTGATTTACAATGTGTTAATTTCTGCTGTACAGCAACGTGATTCTGTTATACACACACACACACACACACACACACATATATATATATACACACACATTCTTTTTTATATTCTTTTCCATTATGGTTTATCATAGGATATTGAATTTAGTTCCCTGTGCTCTACAGTAGGACCTTATTGTTAATCTTGGATTATTTTAAAATTTTCCATTGCTTTAAATCTTGAGGAAATATTTTGAATATTTGCTTTATTACTGAAAGTGATTGCTATTTGATCTTTATGTTCTTTTAAATTCAGAAAATCACTTTATGGTGAAAGAAAAAAATTAAGCCTTTGAAAGATATTTCTTTTTGGTTGAATGTGATTCAGTTAGCTTCAGTGTTAAAATATTATGCCTACTGCTATGCTGTGCCCTAATCTTGAGAGCACCAGGCATTTTGGACAAGGCAGTTACCCAGTTGGCCCTGTTTCGTTCTTTTGTAAAATGAGAATATTTGGACTAGTGAGCTCTTGGATACCTTCCAACTCTGTAGTATGTGGTTTTATGACATGAGTGGCTGTATTAGATTTTACCCTAAAATGAACATTTACCAAATAATGTCAATGATTTAAATGTAAGCCTAGTCGTACTGTGAGTCTTAGTAGAACACAGAACAATGTTTACTGTGTTCAAATGACATTTTAATATAGGGTCAACTTTTCAGCTCTTGTTTTTATTATTTTTTTTGAAATCTATATCTCCAATATAATTCTGTTTACAATTATAACCTTTTTGCATGTATCTAATATGCATGAAGTTCCTTTATAATATCAATAAGTCTAAATTTTTATTGTACAAATATATTTTGTAAATTGTTTTGATTCCTGTATATAGGAACCCAGAAGAAAAGTGAATCACTGTGTTCAGTGCCAGATTTTCTTCCCTGTGAATACATGTAGCTATTTATTAAATAATTAATATAATCTTAGTTTTTAAAAATGTGTTCGAGTTGATTTTTGAAGAGAAAAATTTGTAGCTTCCTTTTGAAAGATACTATTTTAGAGGACAGGCTAGAGAATGAAGAACGTGGGCAAAGGTAGGTTATCCTTACCTTCATTTAACATGAAGTTCCAAGATAGATGTTCTGTTTACTTAACAATTAATAAGATATTTAAATATTACATATGATTTTCTTTAGACTCTTTACTATACTTTTCAGGGAATGATATCTCTTGTTCCACTAGGCAATCCTGTTACATATTTTGAGTCATGTATTTTTGCTGATGTACGGTAGTGCTTTTTAAAGGTGGAATTGACAGCACCCGGAAACAGATTTGATGAAAGTTCAAGGCCACATAAAATTGCTGCTGTGTACTTAGCACGTAAAGGAGCATTATAACTCTGTGTCCATGTTTGCTTGGCCTGGTGTGGTTGTCTTATTCTTGGAATGGACACAGAGAATGCCATTAAAAGGCACAAAGAAATAAATGGACTTTTCTCTTTTCATGTCTTCATCAAACCAGTATTTGCAGAGTTCCTTCTGTTCCTCCTCTTTTTACAGTCCACCAGGAATCAAACATTTCATATTTGAAAGACTGTATGAAACTTCCTCCTTTGATCCCTCCTCTCTGTAAGGATTCACAAATGCCAGCATTCCTCCTCGTTAAGCTTTCATTCAGCTTTTTCTTTGTTTCCTTTCATAATTTAGTGGTGAATTACCAATTATTTTATTTATTTATTTTTAAAAAAAATGTTTCAGCTTGCAGACTTGAGCTTTCAATTTTCTTGGTTTCACTGCCCTATAGTAAAAAATTGTCTGTCTGGCATTAACTGAAACTTCCTCACTGAGTACACATGCAACAACAACCTAACATAGAGAATAATGATCGTTGGTTATAACCATGGCCCTAGGGCAGTGCAAGATACCTAAATGTTTTCTGATTTATTCAAGAAAGATAAGCTCATAATCAACTCAATTTGTTGTGTATTTTGTTCCAATTCATTGGACAAGTACTAGTCTACGTTTAGTAAGTGGATGTTAACAAGAATACCCCATTCCCCAATCCAAGAGGGTACCAGCATGTTTGTTGTGTTTTACTTCAACTCTGTTGTAGAGATGTTCTGCATGAAAGATGTTTTTAATTAAAACACTGGAGAAGGTAATGCTAGCACCCCTTATATTAGGGTCATGTTCTGAAGATTTCTCAAATCTTTCCTCCCCCCAAAATGGTTGAAGACTTAATAAAGAAAGAGATGGAATTCAGAAATCAGTATTCCTCTGGAAAGCCTTGCTATAGCAGTACTTCCTTCTAACCATTCACATTCCCTAGACATTTTTTGAAGATTCATTTGAGCAAACGTTTACTGAGCACTTACTATGTATAAGATAATGTGATAGGAAGTAAACAACGGGGTCAGGAATGAAGGGAAATAGAACCATGCTGTTGTGAACTATGTTGTGACCGTCAAGGACTTCACACTCTAACAGTTAAATTAATTTCAGGCCTATAACTGTAGGCCTGAAAGTTAACTAAATTAACTTTCAGGCCTATAGTTATAAATCTGGGGGAGTTTTGGTATATTTTTATTTTTGGAATTTGAGCATTTTGCAGCAGTCAACTGGAAGCCACCAGGAAGGCGAATGATCTATTCAGAAGCCCACAAGTGTGTGTGTGTATGTTAATATAGCTTTATTGAGATATAATTTACATACCATAAAATTCACCCTTTTAAAGAGTCCAGTTCTTTGGGTTTTAGTATACTCACAGAGTTGTGCAGTCATCACCACTATCTAATTTTAGAACATTTTCATCATCCCCCAAACAACTGTACCCATTAGTGGTCACTTCTCCTAACTCTTCACCACTAATCTGATTTCTGTCTTTACGGATTTGCCTATTCTGGACATTTCATGTAAATGGAATTATAGAATATTTGTCTTTTTGTGTCTGGCTTCTTTCACTTTGCATAATGTGTTCAAGGTTCATCTATTTTGTATCATATATTAATACTTCATTTCTTTTTATGACTGAATAATATTCTGTTGTATGGATTTACAACATTTTGTTTATCCATCGATCAGCTGATGGATATTTGAGTTGGCTATTATGAATAATACTGCTGTATACATTTGTATGTTTTTATATAGATGTATGCTCTAATTTCTCTTCGATATACCTATGAGTGGAATTATTGGGTCATATGGTGACTTTGTTTAATCTTTTAAAACTGTTTTCTAAAGTGACTGTGATTTTTCAATTCTACCATCAATGAATGAGGATTCCAGTTTCTCTATATCCTCATCAGCACTTGTTGTTGTCTCTTTTTTAATTATAGCCATCCTAATGGGTGTGAAGTGGTATGTCATTGTGGCTTTGATTTGCATTTCCCTAATAGCTAATGACATTGAGCATCTTTTCATGAGCTTGATGGCCACTTGAGTATCTTTGGAGAAATTTCTACTTGAATCCTTTGCACATCTAAAAATTGTGTTATTTGTCTTTTTGTTGTTGACTTGTAAGAGTTCTTTATATAATCTACGTACAAACTTTTATCAGCTGTATGATTTGCAAATATTCTCTTGCATTCTATGGGTTGTCTTTTTACTTTCTTGATGGTATCCTTTGAAGCACAAAAGTTTTTAATTTTGATGACATCAGTTTATTTTTTTCTTTTGTTGCCCATGTCACATCTAAGAAACCATTGCCTAATACAAGGCTATGAAGATTTACTCCTATAATTTCTTATAAGAGTTTATAGTTTAGTTCTATGATCCATTTTGAGTTAAATTTTGAATATGGTGCGAGGTAAGGGTCCAGCTTCATTCTTCAGTATGTAGCTACCCAGTTGTCCCATACTATTTATACTGTTCTTTCCCCCCATTGAATGAACTTGGCACCCTTGTCAAAAATCAGTTGATCGTAAATGTAAGGGTTTATTTCTGTATTCTCAAGTCTGTTCCATTTATCTGTATGTCTGTCTTTATGCCATTGCCACACTGTCTTTATTATTGTGGCTTTGTAGTAAGTTTCGAAATTCCACACATGATTTTTTTACTTTGTACTTTTCCTCATTGCCCATATCCTTTTGGTTACCAGTTTTCAACTCTCACTTTTTAATATTTTTCAGACTGGTATGAGACTATTTGTGCCCCCACTAACAATTCATTGTTTTAGGATCTTAATTGTTTGTTGTTATTGTTGTTTTGTTGCCCAGACCTCCTTTCTGCACCCCCACCCAAAAGCATTAAATGCTTCTTAACTGCTTCTTTTTTTATTTTATTTTTTTAAATTCAATTCAGCAAGTACATGTGCTTTATCTGGTTCTTTACATTAATTCATTCAACCATTTTTGTTTGTTGCTGAACTTGACATTATATGGGTATTGGGGGTATAATGATGAATATGTCAGATACAATCTATAGTCTTGTAGACCTCACCTTCTAGTTGGGAAAGCACAATAAATAAGTTTAAAACAATTAATGTGATGAAGGGAATTAAGCAAAATTATCTTTATAAAAATAAATCTAATCTGGCTACTTTCCTGATTAAAATTCTTCAGTAACTCCCCATTACTTTCAGGATGGTGTTCAAGTTCCTGACTTAATTATAAGATCACTTTATCTTATCTAATTATAAGAGAAATTTTTTCAACATTAACATCTTTCTAGTAAGTTCTCTGCTATCTTCCTTTGTGAATATTTCTTATAGACTCTGTAAACCCTGTATTAAACCTTTTAAAAATTCATCTGTAGCTATAAAGACTTTGCAGTAAGCTCTTACAATATTGTCTTGTATATTGGAATATACTTTAATTAAATGCTATAATTTTAATGAAATATTTATAAGATGAAGTAATTTAAAGGAGTATATTGACATCTTAATAAGGAAGTCAAAAAGTACAGTTGCAGAAGTTATCTCATAGTGAAAGCATTGTAGTTGCATTGCATGAAACTAGATCATAGCAAGTCTATCTAATTGTGGTCTTTGAATGTGCCAAATGTTCTAAAATATTAAATTATGCCTTTGACCATACTGCCTGGCTTATTTTAAAAAACACTTAACAGGGCTTCCCTGTTGGCACAGTGGTTGAGAGTCCGCCTGCCGATGCAGGGGACACGGGTTCGTGCCCCGGTCCGGGAAGATCCCACATACCGCGGAGCAGGTGGGCCCGTGAGCTATGGCCGCTGAGCCTGCACGTCTGGAGCCTGTTGCTCCGTAACGGGAGAGGCCACAACAGTGAGAGGCCCACGTACCACAAAACAAAACAAAACAAAAAAAACACTTAACAGAGCTTCCCTGGTGGCACAGTGGTTAAGAATCTGCCTGCCAGTGCAAGGGACACGGGTTCGAGCCCTAGTCTGGGAATATCCCACATGCCACGGAACAGCTAAGCCCGTGCACCACAACTACTGAGCCTGTGCTCTAGAGCCCATGTTCCACAACTACTGAGCCCATGTGCCACAACTACTGAAGCCCACGTGCCTAGAGCCCGTGCTCTGCAACAAGAGAAGCCACTGCAATGAGAAGCCTGTGCACCACAACGAAGAGTAGCCCCCGCTCGCTGCAACTAGAGAAAGCCCATGCTCAGCAATGAAGACCCAACGCAGCCAAAATAAATAAATAAAAACAAACAAACAAACACGTAATGAATTTACTACTTCAATTTCTTGGATATGGTAAGTAAACATAAGCAGCATCATAAGAAAATGGAACATATCCATGAATGAAGTAAAAAAAAAAAATCGCATTTCCAAGATAACCAACATGAATCAGTCAATCTTCTGTTGCCATAAATTCTGTTGTTACTGAGTATTTAATAGTATTTTACATATGCTCTTTGATTTAAAACTGTTTTGTATCTCAATTGGTGATGAAACACAAAACCCAGAAGACAAGGGCTGGATTTGGCCCCTTTCCAGCCTTATGATAATGGAGATCAGAGTCAAGAAAAGTCAAGACTAGCTCATTAGTCTAACAAACTTTTATTGAATGTTTACTATGTGCCGCATACTGTTTTATGCACCAGGAATACCAGTATGTTTGCCAGTATGGCCATGGCAAACAAGGCGCCTGCCATCAGGGAGTTTAGGAGTTGATAGGGTAGACTGATAAAGAGAAATGAGGGGATGGCATAAAATACAGTCCAATGGCCACTTTTTCCTAAAATAAACCTTTATGTTTTCCTTTTACCTCTTTTAGCACATTCCATTCTTTTTTTTTTTTTTTTTTTTTTTTTTCCCCGTACGTGGGCCTCTCACTGCTGTGGCCTCTCCCGTTGCGGAGCACAGGCTCCGGACGCGTAGGCCCAGCAGCCATGGCCCACAGGCCCAGCCGCTCCGCAGCATGTGGGATCCTCCCAGACCAGGGCACGAACCCGCATCCCCTGCATCGGCAGGCGGACCCTCAACCACTGCGCCACCAGGGAAGCCCACATTCCATTCTTTAATTCAGATTATTAACAGCTTTTGGGGAAAGAAAGAAATAGTAGAAAAATAAATCTACAGAGACTTCCAGTTTCTGCTCTGACATGTAAAGAGCTTAGAAGTTGTTGCTCCCCTTCTCACAACAAGAAAAAAATTCAAAAACTGAAAATCAGTAATTTTTAATAGATTTCTCAGAGAGTTGAGGTCATAGGGCAAATCACCACTCTGAAAACTAGAGAGACAGGTGAATATGGAGAATCATAGCTTGCTAGGAGCATGAGCTGCTGCAACTGGTAGGATCACTTAAATGATAACTTACTAGTTGCTGAGGACTGAGCGTGGACTAGCTTGAGAGTTGTTAAAAGCTCCTGGGAAACCAGTTTAAGGAGGTCCCCACACTTTCATGACTTTTATCTCCAGGTGTCTCACCTCATTTTCAAGCTGAAGATTTGAGAAAAATCTCCTCATACTTCTGACAGGTGGAGGGGGAAAGAAACCATTTTGAAATGCTCCCATTTCTATTCTCAGGAAGGAAGGCCAGCCCTCAAAGGACACTCCTAGAGCTTTATCTGACCTAGGGAAAGGGCAGTTAGGCAGCTTATCCCCCTGTATCCTTTCCTTCTCATATAAGAGGATGGAAAAACACTAAGAATCTTTTCTGAAGGTTACAGCCGAGGGGCTCAGGCCCACGAAAAAAACCCTGAGATTTAATCGTAAGAATATAGAAAACTTCTCCCACAGTACCTTCAGACCACATCAACAGAGCTCCAGTAAAGTAACAATGGATTACAACTGAGAGAGCTACAAGACACAGACCCTATTTAAGAGGGAGTTTCTAGGGAAACCCAAAGATAACAGGAAAGACCAAAAAAAGGACACTAGAGGAAATTGAAACCTCTGATACCTACAGCTACAGCAAACATTAAGCGCAGCCTAGCTCCTAGGCAGATAAACATATAACCTCACGCTAAAGACCTGTTTTCAGTAAAGCACAAAAGCAATCACTACAACAGGGGGAAAAACCTTTCCTAAATATAAAAGAAATCTTACAAACAAAAAAGCCAAAGAAAACAGGTAATAGAGAAATAAAATATAACATATAAACATAATAATTATAAAATAAAATGGCATAGTTAAGACCAAACATATGAATTATATCAGTAAGTGTGAATAGCCTCAACTCACCTCACCTATTAACAAAAAAATATTTTCAATTTGGTGTTTTCAAAAAAAGCTACTATATGCTGTGCACAAGGGTTACACCTAAAACAACATGATTTAGAAAAGCCAAAAATAAAGGAGTGAGTAAAGGAATATCACACAAATCAAAAATAATTAAAAAGCAGAGGGTATAGTTCTGACAACAAAGTAGAAGTCAAGCCAAAAATTATTAAAAATGAGGAAGAACACATTTCAATATAAAAGGCCACAATTCATAATGAAGATGTAACAGTTACAAGTATCTATGCAGTAGATAAAATGGTACCCACATTTATAAAGCAAAAAATACAAGACATACAAGGAGACATAAGCATGCTAATTTATATTGGGAGACTTCAACACACCACTTTCAATACAAGACAGACAAATATATAAAAGGCTTTAACAATATAATCAAATAGGTATGTGTATATATATCAAACTTTAAACTCTGATAATACAAAATACATCTTTTTCTCAAGTGCATGTGAAATGTTCACAAAAATTGATCATTACTAGGTCACAAAAGTAAACATCATTTAAGTGTCATAATATAGAAATATTAGAAGCTACATGCTTTGATCAAATGCAGTAAAACCATACAGCACAAACTAACACATTGTAAAGCCACTATACTCCGATAAAAATTAATTAAAAAAATGCACTAAAGCCAGAATTACAAATTAAAAAAACCCAAAGTATAAAATAAACATCCATGCTGATATATATATATATATATATATATATACACACACACACACACACACATATACCCATCTATTTCCTATTTCTTTTTGCAGAGAGAACTTAGAAATAATGATACCCCAGTAGTAATGAGTACATTTCATGCCATATAATGGTTACTACATACCTTCTCCACTAAGAAGAACCACAGTCCCCTTTGAAAGGACAAGATGTCCCTGGAACATCTTTTTGTGACCAAAAGTGGGAAGTGCTCAGAAATGATGAGGACATGTCCAAAGGACAGGAACCAGATCAGATGAACTCCCACACGCCAGATCTCAAACAATGTGAGCATCGATGGAGTGAAAATAATGAATTATATAATTCATTGAACCAAATAAGAATGCATGAGTTCATACTGATAAAAATAGATAGATAGATAGATAGGTAAAAGAAAAGGGAAATTTCTTTGTTAAAGTACAATATAATGCCAACTATGAAAGTAGAAAAAAATAATAGAAATAGAAAATCACCATTTGGCATCCATCAAAATAATAACTGTTTTAGGCAAGAATCATCAGTAGACATTAAAATTGGTAGGTAAAGTTTGATCAGTAATAGAATATTTCAATAATTTCAGAGTATCTACCCATAATATTAATTACAAAGGGAAAAACAGTAACTGGAGAAAACTAGCAGACACCACCTTGACAAAGTTGTAAACCCAGCATCACCAATATTGAGACAAATTAACCTTGTATGCTTCTTGTACTAAAAAGAACACAACATTACTTCCATGGTATTCCTGCCAAAAATGCATAACCTGAAATCTAATCATGTGAAAAATTAAGAATGGCTCAATATGGGGGGCTTTCTACAAAATAACTTCAGAAAGTTTACCATCAAAAGGAAAAACAAAGGCTAAAGAACTGTTCCATATTAAGGAGACTGACAACTGAAGGCAGTGTGATCTGGGATTTTCTTTTGCTGTAAGGGACATTTTTGGGACGATTGGCAAAGCCAAATGAGGTCTGTTGATTAATCATTGTATCACTATTAATTTCCTGATATTTGTATTTGTACTGAGTTATGTAAGAGAATGACCTTGTTTTTAAGAAATACACATTGAGGTATTTAGGGGTAAAAGAGCATCATGTCAGCAACTTGCTCTCAAACAGTTCAGGAAAAAATGAGTATTTTATATAGAGAAAATAATACAGCAAATTGGTAAATTGTTAAAATTTGTATGTTGAGATTCTTTCTAGTCATGGCTTTTCTGTGAGCCTCAAATTATGTCAAAATTAAAAGTTAAAAGAAAAAAATATTCAACAAAAGAGAAGGAGTTTTGCTCTAGGCACTTGAAAAATTATTAATATCTGAGGGACTTTATAAATTTCTCTTTTCCATCTTAGTCTTGTTGGGGAAAGAAAAGACAGGGTTCAAAAATAGAAAATGACACGCTGGGTCATCATCTGATAATCACACAGGGCTATTCAAATGATGTTTTGTTTCTGACCTGGACCACTTTTTTTTCTTCTTAGGTACTTAGTGCTCAGGGAAAATGTGGCTTAAATGCCTTTCTCAATGCATGTGTTGTAATGATATAGCTTCAGTAAAGATGTTTTACTAACCAAAAATTGAGTGTCTCAGAAAACCTAAGATATATGGTTGCCATAGCTAGCTGTAGCTTGGATACCTGAATTCAGAGGCTTAACTTCAGTCTCCTGGGTTGCTAGGACGAGCTTATACTTGACACTATTAATGTCAACTGGATAGTGTTGGACATGCAAATTCCTAGAATAAAAATAGAATCCACAGTGGAATTGGGGTCGTTCCATTTCCCACAGTTCCCCTTTGGCAGTGATATCTAACTGCCCACTGGTCATCTCTATCAGGATATTGACTATGTGTCTAAAATTGAATTCCTTATACCAAACCCATTTCTGCTGCATTCCCATTATCCACTTGGTTGCTCAGACTACACATCTGGAAGATAGCCTAAATTCTTTCTTCTCCCTGATTCTCTAATCCATATTCATTGTAACTCCTTAAATTTCTGAGCTCTACCTTCCTCTCAGTCACTACTATTACTGCCATAGTTCAGAGCTTCATCTTTGGCCTGTGTTTTGTTCTCCACCCCCCCAACCCCCGCCAAAGATAAATGATCTTTCTATTTCAGGTCCTCCACCCCCAACCCAAATCTATTTTCCACATAATCTGTTGAAATGATCTCTTGAAATATGTCTTTACAGTCTTTGGTGGCTCCCCATTTCCTACAGGAAAGATTCAAGCTCCTTAGCTTGTATTACAAAGTATTTATAATCTAGCAACTACGTGCCTCTGCATCTCATTTCTTGCCACTTATTACCTTGTATCATCTTTGCCCTGCAACAACAGTGGATTTCCATAGTGGAGTTCCAGGATGAAACCAAGTTGTTGCTCAACTGAGTCTTTGCAGATGCTGTTTTCTCTATGTAAAGTGTTTTTCCTTCTCTCTCTACTTGGCTAAAGAGCTCGCTGTTCTAGCAACATGGTAGAATACGATAATATGGAACTCCTCTTGCTACAAATACTCAAGGGTACCAGACAGTACCTAAAGGAACTAGGAGGACGTCTATGGCATTTTAATGACCTAGACTTTGGAATCCAGTGTCACTTCTACAATATTCTATTTGTGAAGGTAGTCACAAAGGCCCATCCAGTTTCGAGAGAGAGCACATAGATTATACTGCTTCGTGAGAGTAATGTCAGGGTCTCATGCAAAGAACATTTAAAATGGGAGATGTTGTTGCAGCCAAATTTGGAAATATAGTCTGCCACCATCCCCAAACCTGTGTCTTATTGTGAGTTTCAAGTCTGATTTTATCCTACCTATGTGATATGGGATCCTCAAGTCCAGAATCAGGAGTGGAGGTTCCATTGTAACCACATCATAATTTGGTCTGCTGGGACTGCAGTGTTAACAAATGCAAAACTGGTTTGGAGTAACGTTGCTAGAATCCAGAACATCTAAGGTTACCACAATGAAAATAATACCTGGTGGTGCACTCATGAACGGAAATGACAAACTGTGGACATTACCCACCATAAATAAAAGGAAGCAGGAGGGTTAGCACCTCAGGAACCTAAGATATAGGAAAATATGAAAGGGGCTATAAAGTAAGTGTTTAAAATGATTAAAGAGAGAAAACAAGGAAAAGAAATCAAAAGAAAGAAAAAGCTATGAAAATGCTCAAGTCCAGCAGCATGTCCTCTAGGAATTATTTTCTGTACTCTGTGGTGAGCTGTGCAAATCACTGTTATGGCATTTAATACACTTTGTTAACATTCTATACTGGAGCTTCCTCCACCCACCCCCCCACCCAAAACCAATCTAAGTCTTGAGCACATGGATTTGGTAGCAACTCAACTTTATTCTTTTCATATCCAAGGCTTAGCACAGTTCTGGCACTTAGTAGGTTCTCAGCAATTGTCAAACTGAATAAGATTGCATACTTCCATGTTAAATTATAAAAATAAAGAATTAGATCAGTTCAGTTATCACTTTGGATTAAGGGATCAAGTTTTTGTATCTAACATTCAGCACTGACATTGGCAACAGTACTAAAAAGTATTAGCTGCCTTTAGTTGCTTTAATTAGTGATAATTTATAAGATGTTCATGGGATCCTCCTTTTTGAAGAGAAAATCTTACTCATTTGCTTAAGAAAAAAGAGGTTTCCCTCCTGTCTTAGGTAGTAACCCAGGTCTGGAAATGGGATAGAGGGCCATGCTAAAACTTCTACTTTATCCATCATCCAGAGTGAGAAAAAGCAGTAGGTTTGACCCCCAGAACCATAGCTTCTGTGCTTTGACGAACTATGGTCTCTAGCAGAAAGAAGGTGGGGGATAGATAATTCCTTCCCGGTCCTTATAGAGAGGCATTAGGCTAGTAGGTGGCTCAGGGGAGGAGAAGAAGGGCTGCTTGCTGCTTTCTCCTTTCAGCTTTATATAAAAGTTATTGATGGCACTTTTGAAGGAAAGATAGGTAGGCCCAGCTCAAGAATTCCTGGTTGATCATATGAGAATACAAGGAATAATGGGGAGCAAAATAAGACTCTAAGCTATCTAGATTCAGAACAAGCCCTAAAATGTAAATTTAACACATTGCTTCCTGTTTGTAGGTAGTATTAATCATAAAAGTATAAAAATATTGCAACAAAGAAGGTAAAATTATTTCTTTGAGTTAAACTCATTTTCTTAAGTTAGTTCTAGTTCTTTTGAAAGCCTGCTATTTTCACTCAGCCACAGTAGACTAAGAAATTACTCACCATTACTCAGCTTGCTTATAAAATGGATTATTGGATTTATCAAGCAAAAAAAGTCTGGTGCATAGGTTTAGTTTTGGAATTCTTTTACAATTGCCTATATATATTGGGAAACATGAAAAATTGAGGCCTAGAATTGGAAAGTGGTCATTCAAATTTATTACTTATTTGATTAGAACTGAGTAATTCAAAACTTTTCAGTTGCTAATATAGAAGGGTTAAAGCATGAATTATGTGATATTGAGGTAACACACTTTTGACCAAGGAGAGTTATTTTTGTTCCCTCTACCCCCTGCCCACATGACTAAATCCAGTTGCCGTGAATTTTCCCTAAAAGCAGTCTACCTAGAAATTCTTAGAATAGATATACTACTGAGCCTTGAGATTCATTCATACTTACTGACCATGGTCTTTAAGCCACCAGTGTGCAACAGCGAGAGAGAAACCAAGAGACAGAATGAAAAAAGAAAGCTGGTACCTGCTGGAACCTTTGCCTGCGTACCTTGCCTCCAGCACACAGTTTGTTGGCCACTTTCCTGACTGCCCAATAGAACATGGAAAGTCCATAACATCAGGATATAATAAATGATTATTACTTTCTTTATAACTGGATCTTTCAAAAGAATAGAATCTCTAATATTTTGATTGAATGTAGTAAGATATGAAAGAAAAAATTAGAGTCTGGGACTTGGTTAGAATTTTGCCTTGGTCCCACTGTAAGCAAATTATTTAATTCTTCTGAATAGCATATTTCTTATCTGTGAGGAGACAAAATGCCTGTCAGGGTTGTTATGAAGATAATTGAGATAATGCGTATTCTCTAGCATGTGCTTGCATCAGAATAGGAACTCAGAAGATATTAGGTCCCTTCCATTCTTGATAGACTCTTTGACAAATTGTTTAGTTTGTAAATAGTTCCTCAAGGAACTGGCATCTTAAAGTATCATAGACCCTAAGATTCTTTAAGACCGAGCTATTTTTTTTGGTCCTGGAGTTGTCTGTCTTCCTTTATTCTTACTTATTCTTACTAATGGATAGCTACCAATTTTACATTACATCTAAAATAACATAAATCAACATGCCAGGGAACATTTAACATTTACTAGAATAATTATTTAGTAGATTACAGAGAAACTGTCAGTTGAAATAAATGAAAATATGGGAACATGTAACATGCAGATAATTTCTTTGCTACTTCAGGTTGTTCTTGAATCTTGCTATATTCAGTTTAATCTTAAACATTTTCTTCCTCTTAATATGGGAGCTAGAAGGAAAACCTAAAATACTCTATTTCCTTTTCCATTATACCTGAATTTTGGGTATCCCAATCCTTTGGTAAAAAGAAGTTGGTCCATTTAATCCAGGTTAAATAACTGTGGTAACCTGTAAATCAACCTTTCTTAATGATGTTTTACAGGGAAATCTCATATTCAGTAAGCTTTTCTTTGGCTTCTGGTAGTTGGCATTTTCTTAAAGCAGTCATTACATCTGTATTTAAAGAGGAAAAATGGAGGATTGCTCTGATTGTGAACTAGAAACTGGAGGTTCAGGGGTACCTATATTTTCTTAGCATCATGAAGCGCTATCTTGCCTTCTGACACTTGAGAGGAGGTGATAAAATACATTATTCTAGAGCTGTTATCTGTAGGTCTAGAACTGATGTTTGCTAAATGGGGAAAGAACAGAATTGATACTTGAATACCCTGCATTGTAACTGGAGAGGGAGAAATTAAAATTTCAATATTTTTTAATATGTACTTATCTTTGAAATACACGCCAGCTATACCTAGGTGGCAGACTTAAGATTCAGCATTGTAAACCACACCATACTATCTTTGGAGATTCTTTAATTCTGCAGATGTTATTGGATGCCAAGTTCCCGATGGAAACTGCAGATCAAGAATCTTTGTTTTACTGATGAAATTCTTTGTGGAAATCAGTCTGGTAGGGTATTCAGATCTTTGCCTAGTCTTATTTTCTTCAAATTGGGATACTTAAATAGCCCTACAAATTGGGAAACTTTTGAAGGTGATCTTGTATAAGTGATCCAAAGAAGAGCTGCTGATGCGTTCATTCACTGGTACACATCCCACTTATCACTGGTGAATATTATCTGAATTACTCAAGACCTTGCTGGTAATTTGTACTAAAAATATCTGGACCTCAGGATGATGATTCTGTAAGTTTTACCAAACCTGCCACAACTCTTGAGCATAATCCAGAACTAACTGCAACTACAGGGTGGGCTACGAGGTGATGTTCTCCAGGGTCTCTCTTGCTCCTTCATCACTCCACCTCTTTAGTGGTTCCAAAACTCAGAAGTTCAAAACTGTGGTTTACTTTTCAGAGTTGAGAAAACTATTTCTCATTGTTGAAGATCTTTTGGCATTCTTTCTGTACCTTAAAATTGCTTATTACTAATACTAAGTTCTTTAAATCACTTAATAGTAATAAGTTTTGTATTGATAGAAATATGTATGTTGTCTTTTCTCTAATGGTTCCTTTTTCTTAGTAGTTAAATATATCTACAAAAAAGAGTTGTCAGCTTTATCATGGGTCAAAACAAACAAATACAAATTATATGATATATATTTATCACATCAGTACTAAAAGAAAATAAATTTCCCTATAATCCCATCATGATAATATAACATGTGTTTTGGGGGGCAACCTTCCAATATTTTTCCTTTCCAAATTTATTCATGTTTATATGTTTTACGTAGGTGTAGTCATAGTGTATATGTAGTTATGTTCGACTTTTCATTTAGGCTAAATGTCCACATATTCCATATTACTGTAATCTTGATATTTATTTTTTAATGACTGTCTAATATTCTGTCCAGTTAAATCTACTTCCTTTTTATTTGACCTTTTATTTCCAGATTTTCCATTGTAAATTATACCATGGATATTTGTCCAGTTGTCATGCTTATCCCTTAGTGCTTTATGTGTATATACTCTAAATTTATCTTATGTGAAAACAAAAAACACCCTCAAACACATTGTGATGTATTAAAAAAGAATCATTACCATAAAATTCAGTTGATCTACTTAAAGAGATAGTTGGGCCTGGATGACAAATTAAATGTCTAAAGAAGAATGTGTAAAAGCTGGATCTGAAAGATAATTAATTGTTTTTTAATGTCATAGGAAATACATATTCTTTTTATCTCACATATACACCAAACACTTGGTAAAATATGTTTATTTTTGTGTAAGCGATGTCTCTGAATGAATTGACAGTGATTTACTCTGTGGTACTCCATTCTCCATTTAATGAAGTAGAACGCTAATGGAGACTTGAGTTCTTGGTTTAAGTCAGTTTAACTCTCTGGTGCTCAGATGCAGTGAAGGCTGGTTAGGGGAGCTTATTTCCAGGCTATTTCTTATAATCTTCACAAAACCCTTTGAGTAGATTTTGTCCTGATTTTACTAATAAGAATATTGAAACTCACAGAAATTAAGTGACTTGTGCCAAACCGTCTAGGTAAGTAAATGGTCAAGCTGATGTCAAGCCCAGATTGCTTGCAATGCCCTATTCGTATTCTACAACTGCCTTTGGTATCTGAGAGATAAAATGGATTAGGTGTTTTCTAAGCTGAAGTACTCTCCTGTTTTAACATTCTCTTAATGTTTCTGGAGAAGCTATCTCACACAGATAACAAAGATAAGCACTAGACATTGAAATGGAAATTTTGTTCAAGCAACAGGTAAATTGTTAAGAACAAATGTATAAAGATCTGGTATAAGGAAATCATACAAAGGATACACTGAAAGTTTCTAAACATTTATTAAAGACATAATGTATTCATGTAATACACTGTAATACAGAAGAGATGTAAAGATGAATAAAACAGTCTTTCCCCTCAGTTTAGTTTGTAATCTGATGAAACTGACAGAATTAACCAGATGATACAATAGTTTGACAAAAGTTGAATGTAGAGAGGGAAGTTGCTAGTGTGAAAAGATCTTAGAACTACTTGGCTACTAGGTTCTGACTTGAAACCAGAGTGTTATGAGTTCAGGCTGTTTCTGATTGATAATTGGGTCTAGGAATGAAAAAGGAGGAAAATCCAGGATTCTGTTTTAAGTCTCTTTGTGGCATGGTCTTGGACTGATCCTCAATTTATTAAGTGGCAGAGTACATTGAAGTCATTTTCCTTCAAGTGAAATTTGGTAAGCCCAAAATAACCAAAATCAGGTGTCCATTGAGTTGTAGTAGTAGGTATTAACAGCTTAAGAAAACTGTATAGGAAAGTATGGAAAGGGAATTTAGCCATTCATGTATCTTCTTTGATGAAGACATAATTCTCAGCTCTTTTACTTAGGTCTGTGATTCATTTGAGTTAATTTTTGTGTATGGTGTGGGGTGAGGGTCTGAGTTTATATATATAATGATTGGGAACAAGGGAAGAATGCCAATTCTTGCCACTTTTTTTCAAAATTATATTGAAGTTTACAGCCAGTGCAGTAAAAAAGTAAGGCATCAGTTGGAAAGGAAGAAATAAAACTTTTTATTCAAGTCATATACATGGCTATTCAGTGGCTCCAGCACTATTGGTTGAAAAGATTCTTTGCCCATTGAATTGTCTTGATACTTCTGTAAAAAATGATTGACCATAAATGTTAAGGATTTATTTCTGTACTCAGCTCTATTCCATTGATCTTGTATGCCTGTCTTTAGGCTAATACTACGCTGCCTTAATTACTGTAGCTTTGTAAGTTCAGGTATTACAAGTCCTCCAACTTTGTTTTCAAAGTCATTTTGGCTATTCTAGGCACTTTGCATCTCCATATAAATTTTAGAATCACCTTACCAATTTCTATAAAAAATTTGCTGGAATTTTGACAGCGATTATACTGAGTCTATATGTCAATTTGGGAGGATTAATATCTTAACAATACTGAGGTGAACAGTCTATAAAAATGGAATGTCTCTATTTAGATCTTCTTTCATTTCTCTCAGTAAAGTCTTATAGTTTTCAGTGTCAAATACTGCATTTTTTTGGTTAGGTTTATTCCTGAGTATTCTTTTTGATGCTATCAGGAATACAATTGTTTTTTAAATTTTATTTTTGCATTTTTTTGCTAGTATGTAGAAGTACAATTTATTTTGTATGTTGATCATATGTCCTGATACCTTACAAAAATCATGTATAAATTCTAGCATTTTTATTGTAGATTCCTTAGGATTTTGTACAAAGATGATCACCCGTGAATAAAAACTTTTTTTCTTCTTCCTTTCCAGTCTGAATGGCTTTAATTTTTTATTACACTGGCTAGAAATGTTAGTACAATGTTGAATAGAAAAAGCAAGAACTGCCATTCTTATCTTATTCCCAGTATTTGATGGGAAGCATTCAGTCTTTGATTGTTTTATGATGTTAGCTGTAGGATGCCTTTTATTAGGCTGAGGAGGTTCTCTTCTGTTCCTTATGTATTGAGAGTTTTTATCATGGGTGTTGGATTTCATTAAATGATTTTTCCATGTCTATTGAAATGGTCATTTGGTTTTTGTTCTTTATTCTGTTAATATAGCATATTACATGACTGGTTTTTGGATGTTAAACAAACTGCTCTCCTGGGATGAATCCTACTTGGTCATCATGTATGAGCTTTTTTATATGTTGCTGGATTCAGTTTGCTAATATTTTGTTGAGGATTTTTGTGTCTGTATTCATGAAGGATATTGATCTGTAGTTTTCTTGTGATGTTTTTATCTGGCTTTGGTGTGAGGGTAGAACTGGCCTTATAGAGTGAGTTTCTCTCCTCTGTTTTTTTAAGAGTTTGTGAAGAATTGGTTATTTCTTTTTTGCAAATAGTTGATAGATTTTGCCAGCAAATCCTGAGATTTTGTGAGAGGGTTTTTAATTAAAATTCAATTTATTTACTTGTTACAAGTCTATCCATAGTTTCTATTTCTTCTTGTCTCAATTTTGGAAATTTGTTCCTCTCTAAGAATTTGTCCATTTTTTCTAAGTTGTCTAACTTGTTGGTGTAAGGTTGTTTATAATATTCCCTTATAGTCCTTTTAATTCCTGTAGGGTCAGTAGTGAGGTCTCTTCTTTCATTACTAAATTAGGTAAGTTGTGTCTTCTCTCTTACGGTTTTGATCAGTCTAAAGGTAAGGGTTTGTCAATTTTATCGATCTTTTCAAATAGCCACTTTGAGATTTTATTGATTTTTCTCTGTTGTTTTTGTTTTCTATTTTGTTGATATTCACACTAAACTTTATTATTAACGTTTTTTTCCTGCTTGTCTGGGGTTTAGTTTGCTCTTCCTTGTATATAGTTTTTTAAGGTGGAGGCTTAGATTATTGATTTCAGACCTTTCCTGCTTATAAGCCATAAATTTCCCTCTAAACACTTATAGTTGCATCCTATAAAATTTGGTACATTGTGTTTTCATTTTCATCCAGTTCAAAATATTTTTTTAAATTTTCTCTATGATTTCCTTTTTGATCCCTGTGGTATTTAGAAGTGTGTTGTTTAATTTCTAAATATGTCCGTTTTCTCAGACTTCTTACCACTGGAGATCTTTGACTTAGTTCATTTGTGGTCATGGAACATACTTTTTTTTTTTTTTTTGCGGTACGCGGGCCTCTCACTGTTGTGGCCTCTCCCGTTGCGGAGCACAGGCTCTGGACGCGCAGGCTCAGCGGCCATGGCTCACGGGCAGTAGCCGCTCCGCGGCATGTGGGATCTTCCCGGACCGGGGCGCGAACCCGTGTCCCCTGCATCGGCAGGCGGACTCTCAACCACTGCGCCACCAGGGAAGCCCGGAACATACTTTTAATGATTTCAGTCTTCTTAGATTTATTGAGACTTGTTTTGTGGTCCAACATGTGGAGAATGTTCCATGTGTGCTTGAAAAGAATGTGTATTCTATACTCATTGTGTGGAATCCTCTATAAATGTCAATTATATCATATTGGTTGATAGAGCTTTTAAAATCTTCTATATCTTTGGTGATTCTCTGTATAGTTGTTCTATCAATTATTGAAAGGGGACTATTGGAGTCTCTATCTGTTATTGCTGAATTGCCTATTTCTCCTTTCAGTTTTTCCTTCATTTTGGGTCTCTATTATTAGGTGTATATGCATTTATAATTGTTATAGCTTCCTTATGTACTGATGCTTTTGTGATTATGAAATGTCCTTCATTGTCTCCAGTAACATTTCTTGCCTTAAAGTATGTTTTGTCTGATATTAATATAGCCATTCCTGCTCTTTTATGGTGACTATTTGTATGACATATCACTTTCTATCCTACTACTTTTAATCTCTTTATGTCTTTGTGTCTAATGTGTGTCTTTTGTATACGGCATATAGTTGGGTCTTGCTTTTTAATGTAGTCTGAATATCCCTGCCTTTTGAGTAAGTTATTTGGACAATGCATATCTGATCTAATTATTTATATGGTTGGCTCTAAGTCTGTCATTTAATTTATTTTTGTATTTGTCTCATGTCTTTTTTGTCCCTCTGTTCCTTCTTTACTCCCTTCTTTGATGTTAAATATGTATATTTTAGTATACCATTTTAATTTCTCTGCTGTGCTTTTTTTAAAATATAAATTTATGTATGTATGTATGTATTTATGTATGTACTTATGTATGTATTTGTGTATGTATGTATGTATGTCTGTGTTGGGTCTTCATTGCTGCGCCCAGGCTTTCTCTAGATGCAGCAAGCGGGGGCTACTCTTCATTGCGGTGTGTGGGCTTCTCATTGCTGTGGCTTCTCTTGTTGTGGAGCACGGGCTCTAGG